>NC_137461.1:96745207-97314059 GCF_964235325.1 Thermobia domestica
CCCCTAAAAGGAATGAGGTGAACTACCCAAATTTATCATAATACATGTTAGGGTCCAGTACTATAATACCCACAATTTTTAAACACATATGAAGTATAGGTTAAAACGTTTTGCTTACGTTTATATTTTGGCAATTTGTACCCCTAGAATGAAACGAGGTGGACCGCCCAAATTTATCATGATACATATTAGGGTCCTATTCAAGGGGTGCATTAATATACCCATATGTTATGAAAGGTAATGAACCCCTGTATACGCCCATATAACTATATAGGATAATAACACCTCATCAAAGGGAATAAAATCAACCAAAAACCAACCCGTGGTATAACGTATTGCTTACGTTTATATTTTGGCAATTTTGTACCCCTAGAAGGGAACGAGGTGGACCGCCCAAATTTATCATAATACATATTAGGGTCCTGTACTATAATACCCAATGTTTAATTTGGTCAATTTCCAAAATTTAAGGGGTGGCCAAGGTACAACTCCCAAATTTTTCAAGGGGTACATTAATATACCCATATGTTATGAAAGGTAATGAACCCCTGTATACGCCCATATAACTATATAGGATAATAACACCTCATCAAAGGGGATAAAATCGACCAAAAACCAAACACGTGGTATAACGTATTGCTTACGTTTATATTTTGGCAATTTTGTACCCCTAGAAGGGAACAAGGTGGACCACCCAAATTTTATCATAATACATATTAGGGTCCTGTACTATAATACCCAATGTTTAAATTGGTCAATTTCCAAAATTTAAGGGATGGGCCAAGGTACCCCTGCCAAATTTTTCAAGGGGTGCATTAATATACCCATATGTTATGAAAGGTAATGGACCCCTATACATGACCATATAACCATATAAGGTAATAACACCTCATCAAAGGGATAAATCGACCAAAAACCAACCACGTGGTATAACGTATTGCTTACGTTTATATTTTGGCAATTTTGTACCCTAGAAGGGAACGAGGTGGACCGCCCAAATTTATCATAATAGATATTAGGGTTCTGTACTATAATACCCAAAGTTTAAATTGGTCAATTTCCAAAATTGAAGGGGTGGGTCAGGTACCCCTCCCAAATTTTCAAGGGTGCATTAATATACCCATATGTTATGAAAGGTAATGAACCCCTGTATACGCCCATATAACTATATAGGATAATAATACCTCATCAAGGGGATAAATTAGGTCAAAAACCCCCGAAATTTGAATTTTTGGCAATTTTTTACCCATGAAAGGGAACGACATAGACACCCAATACTGATAGAGGTACATACTATCGTCTTAGGCTACCACACCCAATTTTAGATTTGGCAATTTCCAAAAATAAGGGGGGTGGTCCTATGTACCCCTGCCAAAATTGGGGGTGGGCCAAGGTACCCCTGCCAAAATTTAGAGGGGGTTGTCCTAGGTACCCCTAGGTCATTGACCCCTGGCCAAGGTCATTGACCTTTGACCTATGACGTCACTAAAATTTTTGCTGACTCGACTAGATATAACGGGGGGCCTACTACTGTCGTCATCAAACGAAACCCCTGCAGGATAGGAACCTGGAATGTGATATCGTTGCTATAGTGTGGAAAACTAGAAAACCTGTAGAAAAAATGGAACGCATGAAGATAGATACCTTGGGAATCAGCGAAGTTAAATGGCCTGATGGAGGAGGCATATGGAGCGGAGACTTCAGAATGATTTACTCAGGAGCTGTAAACGGTACAGCAGGAGTCGGTTTTGTCTTGAATAAGAAGATTGGACAGAAAGTTATAGGCAGTTGAAAATACAATGAAAGGATAATCATGTTAAGATAGCAAAGGAACCGAGAAATATGATGATAAACCAAGTATATATGCCTACATCAAGCTACACAGATGAGAAAGTAGAAGTCTATGAGCAAATAGAAGTATTGATGAAAGTTGAAGACCGGGACAATTTAATCAACATGGGTGACTGGAACGCAGTAGTCGGCGAAGGCAAAGAAGAGAATGCAACTGGGAATTTCGACCTAGGAGAAAGGAATGTGAGAGGTACACGATGAATTGAGTTCTGCAAAAGCCATAATATGACTGTAACAAACACTCTCTTCGAACAACCACTAAGAAGAAGATACACTTGGAGAAAACCAGTAGACAAAGAAATATATCAAATAGACTGTATACTGGTCCGACAAGCATTTAGAAATCAAGTGAAGAACAGTAAGAGTTACCCAGGAGCATTGACTCAGACCATAATTTAGTTTTGATGAAGAGCGAACTCCGACTAAAGAAGAAACGAGTGGTAGCACCAAACAAAAGATGGAATACAATCAAGCTAAGAAGAGATGAAAACATAAAAAGGGAATTTGCAAATGCGACAGACAAAGAGACGTCTAAGGTAGATTTAGTAGGTGATAACATCGACTCGAAATGGGAAGCCATGAAAGCAGGGATTACAAAAGCTACCGACGAGGATATAGGAAGAAAAACGAGAACCCAATATAAACTCTGGATAACAGTAGAAATATTGGAAATGAAGGAGCAAAGAAGACAGTTCAAGATAACAAAGAAGAGGAATACCGAAGGCGCAGAAAACATATCAACAGAGAAGTAAAGAAAGCCAGAGAAAACTGGATAAACAATTTACGCAAGGAAATTAAGGAAAATGTAGTCAAAGGCAATACAGAAACAGCTTATAGAAAGGTTAGAAAACAGTTCGGTGAGAAAAAGAAACGTACAGACATTATCATAGACAAGGACGGAGAAACGCTAATAGAAGAGGATGGAAGGAATACATTGAAAAACTCTAAAAAGGAGACAGAGTGATCGAAGAAGAGATAGAGAAGAAAGAAGACATCGATGAAAATGAATAAGGACCATCAATTTTACAGTGCGAATTTGACAATGCTTTGGAAAAATGCAACATGGTAAAGCCCCAGGAATAGATCAAATACCAACGGAAGTGATTAAGAATCTCGAAATAGCAACAAAGAAGAAACTATTTATTCTTATTAATGAAATGTACATCTCGGGAAAATACCAAGAGAGTTCGAAAAAAGCATATTGGTACCTATCCCGAAGAGAAAAGGCGCATGGAAATGCGAAGAACACAAACGTTAAGTTTGCTTTCCCATGCATCAAAAGTACTGTGCAAAATTATCTCACAACGAATAAGGGGGAATATCGAAGAACGGTTATCGGAGGACCAGTTTGGATTCAGGAGGAAAAGGGGAACAAAGGAAGCAATACTTAGTCTACGGTTGATCATGGAACAGCACATCAGAATAAACAAACCAATTGTGATATCATTTTTAGATATCATCATCATCATAGGTATTCTGCCTTTATTGGCAGGTCACTTGCCGCAGCTGAGAAGCTTCCATGCTCCACGGTCCTCCGTTAATCTTTTCGTCTTCGCGTATGATCTTTCTGTTTTAATATCATCCATTAATGGTAGTCTTCGCCCCCTCCCTCTCTTTCCCGCCACCATACCCTCTAGGACGTCCCTCATGATACAATCTCTTCTTAGGCAATGTCCCAACCAGTTTCTCTTCCTCTTCCTAATAATATCTAAAAGTGTTCTTTTCTCACCCACCATTTCTAACACTCTCTCATTCGTTTTTCGCTCTACCCAACTAATTCTTTCCATTCTTCTCCACACTCACATTTCGAAGGCTACCAGTCGATTTTCATCACCTTTACGTAATGTCCACGTTTCCGCCCCATACAGTACAACACTCCACACGAAGCATTTTATGAGTCTTTTTCTCAACTCTTTATTCAAGGTCCCACAAAACAGACTTTTCTTCCTCCTAAAGGCTTCTTTCGCCATTCCTATCCTTGCTTTTATTTCACGTTCGCACTCCATGACATTACTAAGAATACTACCCAGGTATCGAAAACTAAACACTTGTTCTATTTTCTCTCCTCCTACTTTTATATTTGACACAGACCCCTTCGTTCCAATCACCATGGCTTTTGTCTTTCTAACATTTATTTTCATCCCATATTCTTCAAAGCCCTTTCTCATTTTTTCTAACATTTTATTGATTTCCTTTTCTTGTTCTGCAAGAAGCGCCATATCGTCTGCAAATCTTATGCATCTAATCATTCTACCTTCTACCGAAATGCCATCATCATCATGTAGGCTCTTTTTCACTATCTCTTCTAGATAGACATTAAATAGTGTTGGCGAGAGGCAGCATCCTTGTCGAACTCCCCTTCCAATTGCACTCTCTTCCGTCAGTTCTTCCCCTATCCTAACACTTACTTGTTGGTTCATGTATAAGTTTCTTATGAGTCTTCCATCTTTCCATTCCAACCCTATCTTTGTTAGAACTCCCTACAATTCCCAATTCACGCGGTCAAAAGCCTTTTCTAGATCAATAAATACAACATACCTCTTTCCCTTTTTCTATAAATCTTTCACCGATCGCCCTTAATAATCCAATAGCATCTCTTGTGCCCTTGCCTCTTCTGAACCCGAACTGCTCCTCCTCAACATCTTTATTTGTTCTTCCATATAACCTTCTATTCAGTATTCGGAGTAGAATTTTAGCTGCATGAGATATGAGACTAATAGTTCTATAATCCTCACATCTCTTTGGGTTCGATTTCTTAGCCATCGGTATCATGATCGTTTTCAGAAAGTCTTTTGGCCATTCTCCTGTTTCATATATTTCATTGCATACTCGCAACAATTCTTTCTTTCCCTTGTCTCCTATATTTTTAATGAATTCGATTGGTATGTTATCTATTCCGGTTGCCTTTCCATTCCTAATCTCGGATATAGCCTTTTCAAACTCATCCCGAAGAATACTAAATCCTTTATCATCCTCGCCTACTTCATTTTCTACTTCAACATTTAGGCTACACGGTCTATCCCTACTCTCATATAAGTCTTCAACGTATTCTTTCCACCTTCCTATGACCTCATTTCTCTCGCTGACTACCTTCCCATTCTTATTTTCTCCTGCCATCATAATACCTCCTTGTTTCCTCCGAAATTCCATAGATTTCACCTCCTTGTACATTTCCTCATATTTCCCAACTCTTTCTAATTCTTCTATGTCCTCGCAATTTCTTTTGTAAAACTCTTCCCTCGCTCTGTCTGTTTCTCTTCGTAATTCATTATTTAACTTTCTGTACATCTTTCTGCCCTCTTCTGTATCAACCTGTTTCCACATCTTCCTCTCCCTCATTTTCTGCAACTTGTGCTTTGTAACCCATGTTTTTTTTTTAGCAGTTTTGTGTTCGCGGTAACCTACTGCTTCTTCTGCAGCCTGCTGTAAGCAACGTTTAATATGTTCCCACCGTGCGTTACTACCTGCGCCTATTTTTTCCTCGTTTGAGCATTTTTCTTCGAATTTTTCAACGAAAAGATTTCTTATTTCCTAGTTTTTCAACTTTTCAGTATTCAACACTTTGTTACCTACTTTTCTTCTGCCTACATTTTTCAGTTGAATATCCACTTCGGCCAGCACAAGATTATGATCAGAGAAAATATCAGCCCCGGGAAGGGTCTTCGCGTTCTTTAAGCTATTCCGATACCTGTCCTGAATCAGAACATAGTCTATCTGATATCTTCCGCCGTCTATTGATGATTTCATGTATATCTTCTTCTCTTGTCCTGATTGAACCAAGTGTTCCCAATTACTAGTGAATTCTGTCTACAGAAATTCACCAGTCCCTCTCCCCTTTCATTTCTTTCGCCTAAACCATATTTGCCTACGATACTACCTTCCTCTTTTTCTCCCACAACTGCATTGAAATCTTCCATTAGAATTATGCATGCACCCTTCTTCTCCCTATCTATAATTTCTTCTATTTTCTCATAATTTTCCTCTACTTCTTCATTTGCATGCGAGGTCGTCGGTGCATATGTCTGTATCACCACTAGATCCTTCGTTTTCCCTTTAAGTCTTAACATCATAACTCTATCATCAATAAATTCTACTTTCACTACCTTCTCCTTTAAGCGCTTTCCAAGAATTATTCCTACGCCATTATGCACGCCCTTTTCATTACCTGAGTAAAACATTCTATATCCTTCGCTGTTCAATACCCCATTATCTTCCCATCTAACTTCACAAACGCCTACCAAATCTAAATTATTTTGTTTCATTTCTTCTTTAATATTTTCTAATTTTCCTCCCTGTAACATAGTACGTACGTTCCATGTCCCTATCCTTAATCTTTCGCTCTTCCTTGTCTGTCTTCCCCCCATTATTACTTTCTTGTCCAATGGTCCTTCCCAAGCCATCACCCTCCCGGAGATCCGAATGGGGGATATTTTACCTCCGGAACTACATTTTGACCTGCGAAAGACCATTGTTCATATGTTCTATTTTTGCTGCCAGCAAACTAGGGAAAATAGAGTGGTGGTTTCCCGTTTCCTTCCACCCCGCAGTATCCCAGCCGTTAAAGTCACTCTGACCACGCCTGGGATTTGTAGATATAGAGAAAGCTTTCGACAACGTAGATTGGAATATCATGTTCAGAGCGTTGAAGAAGCTGAGAGTAGATTACAGAGACAGAACAATAATGTACCAACTTTATAGGAACCAGACAGCTGTTATAGGAAGAGATCAGAAGGAAGCAAGAATAAGTAAAAGAGTGAGGCAAGGACGTGGACTTTCACCTCTCCTGTTCAACATCTATATAGAAGAGGCTATGAAAAAATTCTTGGATAAAAACGAGAAAGGCGTAAAAGTAAATGGTCAGGTTTTCAGCACAATAAGGTTTGCTGATGACATAGCGTTGATAGCGGGGAACGATGAAGACATGCAGGAAGTACTTTCAAACTTGAACGGCCAACTGGAAAAAACATGTAAAATGAAAATAAATAAGAAGAAAACGAAAGTGATAAAGTACACAAGAGCAGCACAGGCTAGATGGAGAGAAAATCGAAGACGTTAAAAAGTTTCCCTATTTAGGAAGTCTAATATCCTTGGACGGAAGAAGTGAAAAAGACTTAAGTTCCAGAATAGCTCAGGCTAAACAAGCATTCAATAGGAAAAGAGGACTGCTAACATCAAGAAATGTGTCGCTAGACGTTCGTAAACAATTTATTAAGACACTGGTATGGAGCGTGGCTCTGTACGGATCAGAGACGTGGACATTGAGGAAAGCTGAAATATCCAAGCTATAAACATTTGAAATGTGGTGTTGGCGCAGAATGCTGCGCATATCATGGACCGAAAGGAAAAGGAATGAAGACGTACTAAAGAAAGCTAATGAAGGACGACAGATCATGAAGATAATAGGAAAAAGAAGAAACAGCATGTTTGGCCATCTTATTTGACACTCCGATTGGATGACTGTGCTGATAGAGGGAAATGCAGAAGGAAAACCAGGAAGTGAAAGACCAAGGATGAATATATAGATGCAATTACGAAGAAAAGGCCTTATTAAAGTATAAAACAGCTCTTCTAAGCGAGAGAAAAGTTTTAAAATTTTCATGTTGCCCACCAACCTATGGTTGAGGTTAACAAAAAGAAGGTGCAAAAGTAAGATCGCCAAAAAATATACCCACAATACCCCATATTCCCGTATAAAAAGGATCTTGTGTAAAAATTCCCTGAGACGTCCCTAATTACCCTAGAATCATGGTTCGCACATCATTCTCTTCAGAACAGAACTGTCTTTCAGACGGTACCATTCACGTATCCGTCATGTATCTGAGGCGTAAAAATAGTGAAAAAGGGATTTTTTGGAAAATTTCCTTTTTAAATTTTTTTGCCCGTCTGGACCCCCTTGTGCTAACGCAAAGACCTGAAAAAATCTGATAAATACTACTCGGTGGACTGAATTTTTGTGCAAAATTTCAGTCTTCTAGGTACAAAAGTAAGCCCGCCAAAAAATAATGAAAATAGACCTAACAAACGAAAAAATATTTTTTAAAGTTATGACCTCACCACCTCCTATGTCTTAACGCAGGAAGGCGTGAAGCCATACATAACGTATACTACAATGCCTGTAGACTTGAAAAACAACAAAAAAATACGGACGAAAAGACTCAAATAGGAGAATTGTAACGCAAAGTTCCATAAAACACCCGTAATGTACAAATTGTAACATAAGATCTTAAAAGGGTTAAGGGAATTTTTTTAATTACACTCCGAAACAAGGATAGGATGACTGGTTACTATTGGTTTTCGCACATTATATTGTAATTTGACTCAGTTATTTGAATGTTTTAATCTACTTCACTTTCAGTGGAATCGTTTAGCTTATCTGAGAGTAGAAGATTCACTGCGGAAAGATCAGATACAAAATTTTTCTACATATCTTTCTCCTACTCATTTGTTTTTATTATTATACTTAATAGTTAGTTAAATAAAAGTAACCATATGTCTATTTCAATTCAGTTTCTCGGAATACTGTACCTAGGTTTGGACACTAATTTTCCTTCTTAACTCATTGTCTGTGCACACTACAAAACCTTCACGGTTAACTGACGGTTAGGTTCAAAATTTCCACACATTCGTCGCAAGTA
This sequence comes from Thermobia domestica, assembly GCF_964235325.1. NCBI lineage: Eukaryota > Metazoa > Arthropoda > Insecta > Zygentoma > Lepismatidae > Thermobia > Thermobia domestica. The sequence continues at coordinate 96,753,694 of NC_137461.1, forward strand.
AGAGAAGCTACTGAGTTCTGGTAGGGCAAAATTTCAATATTTTTGCCGAGTTTACTGTCCGTGCGTATTTTAGTCTGTGATGATGGTCACCACATTAGCTCCTACTGTGTGTGCTGGAGTCTAAGTTAGAAAGTGTGGAGGCTTGCTTCCACTCAGCGCTTTGATCTAGTATGGGTTAAAACCCGAATTGGGGAATTATGGGATTTAGAAAATAGTTAAGAAGAACACCATGTTTAAAAGTCAAGAAAAGGTTTTTGGATTTTGTAACACGAGAAATACGTAAGCTACTTAATAAACACAAAATACAATAATTACAAGTTGTGGATTAACTTTCAGTTGTGTACTAATGTGTGCCAATGCAAAGTGATCATTGTCACTGTTTTGAATATGTAGTGTTTTGCTTTCATCCGAATTTTCGTTAAATTGATATTAGGTTTAACAATTAAAGACTTCATTTGAGTTTGATTCTCCAAATTACCTCTCTTTCTTTCTTTCTTTCTTCCTTTCTCTTTCTATCTCATACAGCAAATCACATTGCCATAAACCCCACTCAGAAAACAGAGTAATTTTAAAATCACTGTGTCGGAGAGAGTATTTAAAAAGAGTAATTTTGTTTCACATCAAATTTTGAAACAACTCACTAATATATGTAAAGGACATACCTGAAATATGTTCGTCTTCTTTTGCTGCGCTAATTAAGCAATCTAGGACATGTCTCTTGTTTTCAGACTTAAAATTCTCTCTTTCTTTGTTTATCAATGTCTGAAATCAGAAAAAATTACATAAACGAAATATGACTATTTAATTATACATACTCGCACATAGTGTAACGTATTATATTGTATACTTTACACTGTTAAAACTCGAAAAATGAAAGCAAACAAATTTGTATTGTAGGTTAATGGTACAGGGAGGTACATACGATGATTTACAGTACTGACTAGAAGTACAAAGCGTTTAGTAACAGTGAAAACTAAGCTCATGGCGGAGTTATTGACGTGCCAAAAGAGTGGACATGTGTATACAGTACCATACTACCGCACTCTGTGCTTGCAAACGTTGCATACAAGCTAGGACGACATAGGCAATTTTATTAGTATGGACGAAAGAGTATCGTGTATTTTCAGACACCCTATACTATATCAATACGCCCGAGCCTGTTCAAAGCAGTCTTAATATCTATATATTAAAATCAGCAAATTCTTATAGTACATTAACTAACACGTGTGATTTTATATAAACTGGTACGAATTTCTTTCACAGCAAACTACGGTAGATTTCACTTCACGGCTTCGAATTATTTTGTATGCAACGAAAATTCAATATCATTTACTACATGCAATTATATTTCGGAAAATGTCAACAATGCGATCTTTCTAGCAACGAAAAAAAGAGAAGTCGTAACTGCAGCCTGGCAACAAAATAATACCATATAGACAAACTTCGAGTTAAGTGGAAACGCGAAGTTTAATGTTATTAATAATTTGATTACTAGACTATATAAATGATTGTGCTTTTCTGGAAAGTTAATTTACGATGTGAGTTATCTAGAAATCCATTCTTATGGGCCAGAAGTAATATTTATCCATCATTTATAGCAAAAAGGGGTCATTTTCGTCTTGACCAGATCAGTAAGTATTTGAGTAACAAATCACTAACAACGAATAATTCTCAAGTCGGACGCGGTGGCGTTAGCAGCACGAAAACAACCTGTGCATGATTAAATGTTCTTTGCACTCTGATATCGTCTATAAGTACGGTACAAAATTAACTATATATTTTAATTATGAATCAATGCACTTACTAAAGGGGACTAACGGAGATGAATAATAAATAATCAACAATACACTGTCCGTACATAACTAAATCATACACTCTCTGACATGTTACTACGGTCAAACTACTAAATTAGACTCACACATGCATGCTACATACTACATAAACTAAGTAACATATCAATACATATCATTACGTACGTTAAATCATGTTATCACATGAATTCACTATATGCACACTGAATGAATCATTGTTTTAGCCATTTTAAATTGGCTCTATAAACTGGGGAAAAATAAACAGAATAATCAGAGCCCAATGGCCCTGCTACTGATTAGATCATGGTTTTCCAAACACTTTTAATGGTTTTCCAAACACCCCAGAAAGGACATGTTGAAACTACTAATGGTAAGGGTCCCTTTTCTGAAGTTAATAGAACCCTAACAAAAAATCGTTCAACCCATCTCTGTTGGAAGCTTGATCAACTCAGGAATAAGTGAGAGCCCCTGTGCTCACTTACACTGACATTATGAAAATTAATTTAACTATAAACAAACCTACACCTACCGCCATGTTAATAGTAGAAACAAAAAAAAATCACATTTACTACATATACAGAACTATTCGTGAAAGGCCTATCGTGCCCTACACGGATTTGGAGCGGTAGAAAGGATAATCTGTTTAAATCACTGAATCTTAAAACACTTGACGATTTGTAACACTAAAATCAAAGCACTTTAATTCTATTCCTGTCCATAGCAACTTGTTGATGCCATCATGGAGTCCTTGACTTGTGATTTCATATCTCACTACTTTTCAGACTGTTTTAAATGAAAATTTCACTATTTTTGGGACTCTACACTCTCCCAACAGATTTATGTCTTAATTAGAATTAATTTTACCTTATATTACTGCGTTTTTGGCAATAAACTCCAATATATATCTGCAGCACACTAGCGTGGTCCAGTTCAAGGTCGTTCTAGTAGAGAATGAGTATAATCGCACCTTAATACTAGCGTTTCAGAAATAGTTCCAATCATAACAAAGAGTTTTGGCGGTGGAAAGAATATAAAACGAATAGAAAGTGGTAAAAACTGGATGAAACCGGATTTTGGGAGGATATGGGCATCTCAGAGGGACGAATGGGGTCCAAATTATTCTACCAAATATCAGATTGGTGGATAATTTCAAGAATTTCTGTCCAATTGCGGGCCTATGTTTTCATATAGCATTAAGGTGTACAATTTTAATACTCATCCATTTGAAAGGCCCATATACAGTATTCACATTAAAATAATGTATGAATAAAGATATACGATACCCCGACATATAATCTCTACTAGGTTATTCAAAGCTTCCACGTTAATTTTGACAAAGACCAAATGAATTTACTACATGGACCGAAAAATATATTTTGAAAAATCACATAATACAGTATGTTCAAAAAATATTGCACACCTCCAAACAAAAGATCTCATTACATCGACTGTAATGGTACATTACAAGGAGCTACTCTCCAGACAATTCTGTAAGCACATCATCATTGAACGCTCACAAGGGAACATCTTATATTGAAAGTAGCATTGCCCAATGAAACAATGTGCAATCGATAGAGGAGTGAAGAAAAGTAAGAAATCCAAAGTTTTATGGGCCGACACCCAAAAACACAGGAGATACAGAGTTAAGAAGAATATAGAATCATGTGAAGATAGCAATGGAAAAGATACACTTACACAGAAAGAACTTCAAAATGATTAAAGTAATCAAAATATTATTAACACAACAGTATAGTAAGCAAACATATGGCACGGAACAAATTATAGCATGTAGAAAATTTAATTATGATTAGAACCATACCTGTGAAGTCATGATGTTCAATGTTGCCAATATTTGAAGATAGGCCTATATGAATTCCTACATGAATTTCGGATGTAGAAGAGTACATACATTACCAACATACTGCAGAGCGCTTTATCAACAACAACACTGAAAAATTGACTACCAATAATGTGTGAGGTGATACAATATTACGTGCATCAGAAACGTGAGCCTGCTAATCAATTGTCAATACCAGAGCATGCATCATTTCGGTTTGATACTATTCTGTGTGTTGTGTTTGATACTATTCTGATTTTCCACTTGGGCAAACCTGCTTCGACACTATGCTTCGTTCCTTATTTTCGTGCTTCAGTGATTATATTATTGTCTGTGGTCTCATGTTTTGGTTTTAACTAGTTAGAATCGTGTACTGTATGTTTTCTTCTACATCCGATATTCATGTAGGAATGGATATAGGCCTATCTTCAAAAGTTGGCAACACTGTACATCACCACTTCATAGGTATGTTCTACTCCTAATTAGATTTTCTAGATGTTATAATTTGTGTTCCGTGCCATTTAACAAAACTTCATTTTGTGCTCAATTGGCAACATTACATTACATATGATGTTATTGAGCATGTCTGTGGGTACAATGTTTGTTTACTATACTGTTGTGTAAATACCATTTTAATTATTTTAATCACTTTGAAGTTCTTTCTGTGTCAGTTTATCTTTTCCATTGCTATCTTCACATGATTCTAGATAATTCTTTCCTCTGTATCTCCTGTGTTTCTGCGTGTCGGCCCGTGAAACTTTGGATTTCTCACTTTTCTTCACTCCTCTATCGATTGCACATTGTTTGATTTGGCAACGCTACTATCGATATAAGGTGTTCCCTTGTCAGTTTTATCATATCTCATTTCTTTACGGGTCTTCAATGGCCCTTTGTGGACGAGTGGTTAACGCTTGTTCTTTCTGTGCGCGCGATCCCTGATTAGTTTTACTAATCATGGTTAGAATGCCACTTGAAACGATAGGCGTCGTCTATGTTCCCTTGGTGTTCAAACCGGAAATAAATATCCAACTGACAAACAAAATAAGTCTCGTCTTACAACGTATAAAATGTCAAAATGCTTTACTTTATCGTAAGAAGATAAACAATTAGGGGTACATTTTTGTTACCTGTATATAACCTCCAAAGTGAGAACGAAATTTAAGTTGTGCTGTATATCCTGTGAAATCTGGAGCAATGAATCGAAGCCATGGGCAAATGTTGAGCATAGCAAATGAAGAAGTCAGTCTATATTCATAATCCTCAAATATATCTAGTGCCACTTGTAATATCGGATCCTCGGCGTGAAAAGTACATCCTGCAATTATCTTCCAAAGGCAGTTAATAACTGGTGCATGAAATACTCGTGTCATTAGAACACTGGTAGTCTCTATATCATTACATTTCATTCGTAAATTGCTAACAAATTCCAAACTCTCGTCAATAACAATAGATTCCATGCTGTTCGTACCAAATCCAAACTCTTTAAGAGAGTGAACACTTAATTTCCTGCGCTTCCACCAAACGTCTCCGGAAGCAAAAAACAGACCTGCAAAATATATTATTAAATTTGTTAATTTTATATGTTCTCACATATTCTTTAGTATTAGAGATTAGAGTAGATTAGCGAAAGTTAGTATTTAGTTCATTACAACGATTTTCAGGTTACTCTTCTATTTGTTTATTTGTTTGTTAGAGTCATTTTTTTCAACTTGAATAGCACATACTTCCATACCAACTAGAAATCTGAAGTTCTTTTTAGATGCGTAAACACGAAGACAATACAATATTATCACATAATTATTGTTCTAGCCTGACGTATTATTGTAAACATAATTTAGTTATTCCAAATTATAAAAGTAACCAAGAAAGTTCCATCGTTTTCTCATACACCATCTTCGAAGATCGATATTTCACCTAAGACATACCTGGTAGATCAAAGTAATCCCCGCCAGCATCAATGACCTTCTGCCAAAGTCCTGCAAGGTCATGGATTTCATCGCGGTAGCAATTAGTGGGCCATGAAGCGAAGAAGATATCAAGTGCATTTTGCACCTCTACTAGGGATTTGAATTGGTGTCCTCTAAGGTGATTGTCCAAGGAATGGAACAGCTGATAATCGAACGGTACAATGTCCGGGGAGTATGGCAGGTGCAATAGTGTTTCACATTCAAGGCGTAGACATGATGGTGTCCTGCATCATCCTAACCACGTGGGACTTAGCGCTGTCCTGTAACAGAAGGACGCCTATACGATTCAGACTTCTAGCTCCAGAGTTTTGAGTGTTAATTGAACATGGTTCAACTGCTGACAGTACACAGTTGCATTGATATTCTGACCAGCTGGTAGCAGTCCCCGATGAACGATGCCACGAGCAGTTCTGTTGCAGTGCTGGTTTCGGCTGTTTTGGAACCGGTTCATGGGATGCTAACCAATGATAATGGTGCCGTAGAGCTTCGTACAGGATCCACTTGTCTTCACATGTCATGCCTCTTCAGAAATTTCTCCTACCTTAGACGAGACAGCAAAGAAACGCAGGTGTCTGCTCATGTTGCCTACTGGCCCGGAGTCAAATCATGTGGGACCCCTCGACCCAACTTGTAGTGCTTCCCAAGTTGATGGAGATGTTACCGAATAGTTTCTCCACTCACTCTGAATTGTAGTCCCAGTTCCTCACATGTCTGGCCACTGTTAGGCTTAATTGCTGCCTGAAGATCTTCATCTTGTACATGTGTTGGTCCTTCGGCCTGTGGTGCGTCTTCGAGTGTTTCTTCACCGTCCTTAAACTTGTTATACCACCGCTGCTCTATCCACATAGTCACGACAACCTCAAAGAAAGCCTGGCATATCTTCCTCCCCGCTGCATTGGCGTTTGACTCCAGTTTGAACTCGTGCAGCATACACGCCTTTATGATGCTCTGTATAGGTCACATGTTCTCTATGAAATTACGCAAGTTCACGGTGTAAGTGAACTGCCACAACCAGGTAGTATGTTGGATATATCCACACCAACAACTGACCTTCGCCTTATCTCCATTTGTATCCAACTCATGGTGTGAGGACCAATTGAACACAAACCTCTACAAAAAGCGGTAGATCTTCCTTGCTTACCTTTATATTAAAATTGTATATTTAAATAATTGTGTATATGGGTAACAACTTCAATTAATTAAGCAATACTTCAAAACATAGGACAGTGCCTCAGAGTAAAATTGGCAGAGCTTCGGAAAATTCGTCAGCAAATATTCGGCCCCAAGTGACGAAGCCTTCAAAACTTACGGAAGAAAACAATTTTTGTATTTTTAGGATCGATAGGTAGCGCTCAAATTTTGACACGCTGTGGGCCCAGAAGTGCATTGAATTAGGTCTAGTAGTGCCTAATTGACTAAAAATGATAGGATACATTGCAATCACCCTTACAGGATACATTGAACCACAGAGGATAGGCTTCAGTGCCAGAGTAGTACCTCCTAAAAATTTGAGAGTGGTCCATATTATAACTAATATAATATTATAACTAATATAAAAATTTGAGAGTGGTCCATATTGTTTGATAAGTAGAAAACGTTAGCTCATAATCATATATTTTAAAGTACATGTCTCCAGTTTCTTGAAAAATGAAACGAATCAATTGCTAGTACGTGCTCTCATGTTATGATACAACATAAGGAGTCGCGGTGGAACATAGAACATAGAAAAATATAGGAACATAGAACATAGAATTGAGGAACATAGAAAAATATACAATGTCAAAAAGTCAGCTAAAGAATATGAAAGATACAAGGTTGAATTCTATGAATTAAAACATTCTCGGCATGCAACGCCTATCTTTATTCTACTTCAAGATAACGACTAAATGCTGTGATACTCTGTGCTGTATTTTAGGACGTGAAGTGATGAACTGGCTTAGGCGTACAATTAGGGAATGATTTCGAGCTACAGAATGAACAGAAATACACTATATACAACATAATTCAAATGAATCTGAAAAATTTTCGGCATAATACAAATTTTCATCCAATAAATGAATCTGAAGAATTTTCAAGTTCGATGACAAAAAATCAAGTTATCTCTTCTTGCATTCGATTATACGAGCTGATGCATAGAAGTAGAAGTAAAATTGGGGAATGGTTTATAAATAAGGACCCTAGGAATATGTATAATGTACGGAAAAAATAGTCTGTAACTAGTTCTTTTAAAAGCAAGTCATTTTACGTTTGCAATGGATTCACTACTTTGTATTTACACCAAAAACGGTCAAACCAATAATCTAAAATAACTGATTGGTTTAAAATTGATTATGTTTTAAAAGACTTAAGTCTTATGTACTATATGTCTTTAATGGGATTGAAGTGAGTGGTGGCATAGAGTACCCATTTATACTACCGTACACAAGTAAATTATATTTTCTATTTTTTATTAAAAAAGGACGTTTAACAGATATGATCACCGATGAAGATACTCTTTTACTAATCTGTTATTTCTTTGAAATGCTAGAATTTTGCCTCATGACATTGCTTAATTCGTTCATAAGCAAAATACTGCAAATGTGAAATTCAATCTGCAATTATATAAGATCATCAGTGCAATATGGTGTCGTGATAGACAGCATAGTCTCGAACTCCAGTTTGATATATTAAATAATGTTTTATTTCCAACAAGTGTTGCTTTTCAGTTCATTTTATGTTTGTTACAAATTTCAAACTGTGTGCACATTCATGGAGACATCAATATTCATTATAATAGAAAGTTCGCTATATAACAAACAGCTTAACTCGGGCAACTTCAAAACATATGCCCGCACAATTTTGATTACAACTTCGGTTGACATCATGATAATGTGCATAAAAATAATTTGTTATACACATTTTTTTTACTATTCATCAATTATACAGCAATAGTCGACATGGCTAAAGATCGGATTCCTATTCTCAAAACCACAAATGCGGTTATAGAACAAGAACAAGAATAGTTATATATTGATGTATATGTATGTACTAGCTATTAACTTATGTACTAGTCGAAAAATCAAATTCATCTCGACTTGTATTCGAAAATACGGGCTGATGCATAGAAGTAGAAGTAAAATTGAGGAATGATTTAAAAACAAGGACCCTAGAAATATGTAAAATGTACAGAAAAATTTGTCTGCAAGCGGTTCTTGTAAAAACAAGTTAACACCGAAACAATGACAACCAAAATTTAGACTAATTCCTTTGTTTGAAACAGTACAGATATTCTCTCTTTTATATACATACATACATACACACACACACAAACACACACACACACACACACACACACATATATATATATATATTGTAGGTATTCCTTGAAGTCTTAAAAGGCATTAAACAAGTGGCATAGAATGCCCATTTATACTAACATAGACAAATAAATTATGTTATCGTCTGACCTTTTTATATAGAAGAACGTTAAAAGCCATGATTAACAATGAATCTACTCTTTCTCTAAACAATTATTTCATTCAAATACGGGATTGTTGAGTCACAACATTCTTCAATTCGTTCCTAAGCAACATGCTGGAAATATAAAATTCGATCTGCAGTTACGTAAAGAGATCGGGGCAACATGGGACGTGATAAGCAGCACTGGCTCGAACTCCAGTTTGAGAAAAATTTATATTTCCAACAAATATTTTTAGTTCATTTTATGTTTGTTTCAAATTTCAAAGTGTGTGTACATTCATGTGTCACTAATTTTTTATTAAATATACAACAGTAGTCTACACACCTAAATGTCGGACATTTCTATTATAAAAACCACACATGCGGTTATAGAACATGGACAAGAACACTTATATATTGATGTATTTGTACTTGCTGAGTATAAATATCAGTCATTGTAGCTTATAAAGACCGAGAATACAACTTTCTTTACCGAAAGTTTCTCTCATTAAAACCTTATGATCAACGACTAATATACAACTGAAAAAAATGCAATCACAAAGTCTATAGCTAGCTTTAGAATATGGAAGATAAAAGGTTTGGTTTCTATAAATTAAAACATTCTTGACACGGAATAGTTATCTTCACTCTGCGGCAAGATACCTGATATACTTGCGGTGATACTCTGTGTTGCAATTGAGACCACGAAGTGATGCATAACCTTAGGTGTATAATTAACATAAATTTCTTAACTTTATGGTGACCTAATATCCAACTGAAAGAAGCTAACGAAGAGCTTAGAACGAAAATTGGAATCAACGAAATTCTAGTTATAAATACAAATTCTGTTGGAAACATTAAAGTCAACCAAGTAAAAGAAGTTTCACTAAGATGAGTAAATATAAAGTCCTCCATATATTTCCGCTCTGCTGTCATCAATATGTTTGAAAATTTTTAATTAATTCCAATAATAATTTTGTATTTGAGAACACAAGTTGACCAAGGCCTTACAAGTACAATTAAGGAACGAAATCGAGCCGAAATGCATTGTAGGTAATAAACGCTCTGATACTCTGTGTTTTATTTTAGAACATCAAATGACGCATAGCCTTAGGAGTAAATTTAGGGAATGATTTGGAGCTACAGAACGATCAGAAATACACCAAATACGGCATAATTAAAATTTTTAACAAGTAAATGAATCTGCAATAGTTTTTGGCATAATACAAATTTTCAACCAATAAATGAATCTGAAGAACTTTCAAGTTCGATGATGAAAAATCAAATTAATTTCGGCTTGTATTCGAGAATACGAGCTGATGCATAGGAGTGGAAGTAAAACTGAGGAATGATTTATAAACAAGGCCCAAGAAATATTTAAAATGTACAGAAAAATTGGTCTGTCTCCGGTTCTTGTAGTAACAAGTTAACACCAAGGAAATGAAAACCACAATTTAGACTACCTCTTTGGTTTGAAACAGTATATATATATATATATATATATATATATATATATATATATATATATATATATATATATTGTAGGTTTCCCTTGAAGTCTTAAAAGGCATTAAACTTAGTGGCATAATAACCGAACTATTGTTTCAGTGTTTCTAAAATTCCACTCCTAGAGAAGAAAGGGGACAAATTTACTATTGTCCGACTACTTATTGAAAAAATGGTTAACATGGGAATTTGTTTATACGACAGGCAAGACATTTGATACATAAACTCCTCATTAAAAATTCTGCTTATTCTGCTTTTAAGAGTCGGACCCGTACTGGCGACAGCCTGTGCCACTGCACCTAGTAATTCATGAGACGCTGAGACTTTAAAGTGCAATAAAAAATAATATTAGAGTTTTAATTTGAGTTATTCATCTCTCTTCCTCTTGCAACGGAAATTAGTATTATGCACGGTATTTGTACATAGAAATAACGTAAATAGTTTTCAATCACTTACACAAAGTTACGATTTTGCCCTTTTCAAAATATATAACAAGGAACAAATTACTTATCCTATGTTAAGAAAATCTTCTGGAATCATGTTACGAGACAGAAGACAATAGTTAGTTAATTAGAGCTTAGCATCGCTTTCAGCAGCGAGCCCATACGAATCGCTGATTTGAGAAACGTCGTAAGTCAATAATGTCAATAATGCCGTTTGCCAATGATTTGTGACGTTTCTCAACTCAGGGACACTTATTGCAGCGCGATATTGCACGAACTATTAGCGTGACTTCTAACATATCACAACCCAACGTTGTAGCTACCCTTCAAGAATCAAAGCTCCATGCAAATTCATTTTCGGCATATGGCTGACTTATGAAGTTTCTCAAATCAGCGATTCATATGAGACGTGGATTCACTACTAAGCGTGTGATCCGAACCAAATTACCTCCTACTGAGAAGCGAACCCTGGTCTCGCACTTGAGAGGATAATATAATAGTGAAGATACTTAATATACAAGTTTTTAGCTATAGCATTTTATATTTAAAATTTGAATAATGTTTTCTAATCGAATTTTTAAAGAAAGAAGTTAATCACGGGTAATTAAAATATGCTCTGTCTTTGAGTTACATTAGTTCACAAGAAAACTTTAGTACATCAAGATTTGAACATATTAAAACATAATTAACAAACTATACATCCAAACCGCTATTTTTTGCACCACCTTAAATCTGCTTTGGACATTGTCTAGGATGCTTTTCTGTTCCACAGTAAGTGTATTTACACCCAGATACTATACCAAGAATAGTGAATATTGTAGAGTGGTACACATCCGTCTGTTCCTTTGAAGAACATACGCGTTATTCCGTAATACGTTTTGTAATCACTCCGGCCCATCAGAAAACACTCAGAAACTGCTGAAGAAATAGTGCACAACGGGATATGTTGTAAATGCACCAAAGATCAAGGCGTCACCTGTCTCTTCTCCTAAATTATCTGCACATCTTTTAGAGATCTTACTTTGTAGCCCCGTGAAATCTACCACAGCATCGTGGTGAGTGTATTCAAGAATTTGCATTTAAAATCGTATAGCATGACAGTTGCTACTGGTTAGCGGGAAGTGAGACATTGGGTACAAGCTTATGGCCGTCGCAGTCACCGGACTTGTCGGCATGTGACTGTTATTTATGGAGGGAAATATTTAAAGGACGAGTGTAACCAATCAACATACAATCAATAAAAAGAAATATATCAGGACACGCATTAACGGTATTACCACAGAAATATCTGGATTTGTTATACTGTGCATACATTTTCAACACCTGTTCTAAAGATGAGTACGATTGTTACTTATTAATATCGATTTTTCACGAATACATGGGTTACTGTAAAAGTTGGGTGGAGTCACCTCTTTGCCCGCCCGGTACTTTAATTATTATGTTTTGAATTATCATTTTCTCTGCTCCTTAATTAAATGAATTACAAAAAGGATTCTTACCTCCATCACCTGTATATGCATATTGACAAATTGGTAGCATTTCCCTTCCCTCCATCAATTTGTTGGTCAATACTTCCTTTACAGCTTGTTTTCCACTTACAGCTACTTGGCAGAAACCGCACTGATTTACTGTCAGGATAGGGCCATATCTTTTACTATAAATATGAAACACTTGTCTCCAGGAGCGTACTCTCAGCCATTGTACCACAACAGGAAGAAAATTTCCCATGATAGGAAAAGATAAGGGCGCTAGAAAATATAAATAAACACAATTATTAAAATACATAATTTAACAATATACATACATTTATAATTTTAAAACTTAATCTTTCTTCAGAGAAATTATGGAAAAATAAATATTTTTAAGGAAAAAGTCCAGAATCTTTTTATTGGAAAATTATTTTACAACTGAACATCTAACTTATAATTAGATAGTACGTACGTACATAATTAAAGCTAATTCATTAAGAAAGTTGCATTTTTCTGCCACTCTAAGATGAGTAAAACGAGTATTTTTTAGATCGGGTTCTCTCGTTTTAAAACTACACAACTATCTACTCGTTTAATTCTAAACAAAAAGAATACCTATAAGTAAAACTTGATATCAGTTGTGTGCAAATGCGCAACCCATTAGAAATAATTGGCTCAATGATCTATCACATCAAATAACTTTATTTATCGATATGTATACAATATCAAACACATAACATCCTATCAGAAGGTAATGTTGACTTAGTGTAGCGATTTCCAACAGGAGAGATGTGAAATTTTAGAATTTACAAATAAATTTTGTAGCGTATAAGAGGCCTCTATGTCTAGGCCAACCATTTTCAACATTTTGATTGCAAGACGTGGGATCTGGCTTTTACGTTCAGAGACAGGAGAAAGAGAATACATCGTGATAAAAAAAAGGGGGGACAGAAGGAGGTAGGTGAAATAGTACAAAATCAAGCTGGCGGTGTTCGATATATTATAAACTAGCAGCGTTCACCCCGCTTCGCTGGGGTCACCCTGGAACGCAATAAACTTTGTTACTTAGATAATTTTTACTTTTTCGCTTTCAAGTGATATGATAAAAACCATAGAAGATTGGAGTAAATGTTAACATTATATCGCCTGTCATTTATGTTAACCCGCCGAGTGACACGGTCATGTGGGTTGCATATAAATACGGTTAGTTTTAGCTATGATGAGCTAACAAAGGATTTGTACGTTATGGACACTTGAATGGTCAATTATCTCAAGACACTGGTAATTGAAAATTAAAGTGATATGATAAAAACCATCTAGGGTCCAAATCTTAATAACCCCCCAAAAATGAAAGAAATTGGTTCAGCCGTATTAGCGTGATGAGCTAACAAAGGATTTGTACGTTTTCTTTTATATATATAGATTCACGAGTAGTATATCAACAAACAATTGAGTAGTTTGCTGCTTCTCCTTACTGTGTGTGAATGATTTACTGTGAATCCGAGCAGCAAACTGTGAAGTTATAGAGAATACAGTTGAAAATGTCTCGTATAGACGGTATATTATGCATTTTACTTTTACCATGGAACCTTTAACATAAGCTAAAATCAATTTTGAGCAAGTTCGTTATATATGACGTGATAGTAAACTATACCGGTAAATTATATAAGTTGATACCTTACTTCAAAATAATAATAATAATAAAAGTCATGTGCGCATGAGGTTGAAATGCATGGTTTCGTACCTTCTTGTGGTAGCCCCATCCTCATTTATACGCACGGTTTTTACATTCTATTTCTTCACGTGCGTGGGTGTACGCTATGTCGTGCGTCTCCTCCACTCGTCGTTGTCATAAGGTATTTAACCTTCTACCAGGTGGCACGTTACAGATGTTAACTGAGGTTGTTCTTTAACGAGTACCCTTATTCCTATAAAAACCTACCACGAGGTACGATGTCCAATGAACGAAGGTTAATACGACAGTCATAGCGAGGAATTGCTTGTATTACGCATAGGTAACGCAATGCCCTGGTTCTCGAATGAACAGGGATCATAAGGAAGGCGTTGATTTCACATCGCACGGAGTTTTAATAGATACCGTGACGAACTTAGTAATAACTAAGAAATATAATTATGCTAAAACCATGAAATGACTTCGCAACAATATTACAATTTCAATTGATCATGTATTGTAAAAATGGAGCAGTTACAGAGTGTGGAACATATAACATTCAAGAAGTCTCGTCTACATATACTCCATCAGCAAGGTAAGTGAATAAATAATAAACAAATAAGCGTTATCACACCTTATTACGTGTATTACTTCACGTTGTACATATCTTAGTTCCAGTAGTTAGTGTTTCTATCTTAGTTCCAGTAGTTAGTGTTTCTATCTTGTAAATAAATCGCTAGGCTAAGGTGTTCCTATTTCGTATTACAATCTTGCTTTATTTCTTTCAGGTAGCGTTCTCTTGTCTCGCTTCCTAGGTGTTTCATCGACTACAAGAATCAATTGATTCCTCTTCAGCGTGTATCAGGTGAATATTTAGTTTAGGTATTTTCCTTTTCCCTATCTCCTTTTCTTCCCTTTCTCATTTTTTTCTTTTATTATACTATTTATTATATAATTTCGAATGCATGATTTTAAATTATTTACTCTGCTACTTTTATACCCTCATTATTTATATGTATATATTTATTTAACCTTCAAATGTACTGCATAAATCTTTAAAAATCACTGCAAGTTATATTATCTAGTCTTGAATCGAGCTATGTTGCATAAACTATCACATCAAACACCTCAATTTTGCTTCGCTTATTTGCATCAGGAACTTCTGTTGTTTATCGGAACTGCCCGTGAAAATACACGCTAAGCAATGAAATTATTGCACATTTACACTTGATGTGTATTAAACTATTTGCAACAATACGTATTGAATAAACTAAAATTACTTAACTTATATTCTTCAGCCCAATGGATTTTAATTGGTTACAAGCGATTAACACATTTACTACACTGACTCACTTCCATCACGGCCCGCCTTGCGCAGTGCATCATGGAAACAACTGCTTAACGTTTCGCGATCCTCTGCTGAAACAGTGAACGATCGCGCCGCGCTGGAAATTTCTTCAAACAGTATGAAATTATTATATAGTGTTTGAACTTAATTATCAATATTAATTATCTGAACATTATTACTTCGATATTGCAGAATTATACAATACGATGGACCAAGTAATTATATAATACGTTTCTTATTATATTATTATTTAATAAACAATAATAATAATATAATAGAAAAGTATTATATAATTACTGTATTTACTCTTTGAAGAAGTATTTTATAATAATAATAATAATAATAATAATATCAACAACCGCGGGATTATCCTGCCAGGATATCCACAGGATATCGCTCTACTGACAAAGTCGGGACTATCCTACCAGGATATCCACAGGATATCGCTCTACTGACAAAGCCGGGATTATCCCGATAGGATATCCTCAGGCTATCCTGACTATGTCCCAATATCCCGTACGACATAGTGACATCAATGGGACTTGTTCAGAACATCCCATGGATATCGGATGCTATTAGGGTATCTATTCATTTAACTTCATGCACATCGTCGACTCTACTAAATTGCAATTTTTTCAGAGAATATACTATCCTTGATTCCACGCCGAAGGTATGACGGCTAAGTACATTGTTATGAAGTTTAATTTGGTCTTAGCTTAATGAAACGTTTCCCTACGAATACACTCTGGAATACTCAAGCATGTAACCATTTTATTTGTAGACTTTTAGTAATGCTTAGTCTTATGATTCGTATATTTACCTTTTACTTTGCTGAATAGTATTTACATGAAACTACATTAGTTATTTCAAATCGAACTCCAATATTCGATTTCCTACTGAGAATTTTGACGTACATCCAAAACTTGTTAGCAAAAACAGATCATTTTAGTTATGTGACAGAACGATGTCGGAGCAAACATTCCCCGAAGGAAATAACTTCAGCAGTTTATCATATTTGCTCTTCCATACAATTAAATATATTTAATCTAATTTATATAACAATTTTACCTTTCTAGATAAACAAATTATTCTTAATGTTAATATTACATCGTTTTCCTGGAGATATATCTTAGATTTTCAACGATTTGTCTTGTCTTGTCTTGTCTCACTATTATCAGTGTTTTTATGGGCGCACCAGGTTTTTCACCAGTATGTGCTATAAATGTGGAATAAATTCGTTATTCATTTTCCAAAAAGAATATATAAACAACAAATATTATAAATTTTCAATAAAGTAATATATTTCTCATTTTGACTTGCTGTTTCTATTGATCTATTTTCACTATGAGTGCAATGTTTATCAGGTTTTCCTGTGTCTTAATTGATATCTGGTTTAGTAAAAAGATGAATAAAAAGATTTTCTAGTATTCTTATTGTTGCATATTGCTTCACTGTATTTCATATGATCCATTAGTAATATTATGTAGTGATTTTTTTTTAAATATTTATATCAGATTTTACAAAAAAATGTACTAGTGCTTTGATTGGTAGCCAGTTGTTAGTTGCCAATATGTATTTATAGGAGAAAGGTGCATATCCAAGATAAGATTATAACTGCTTTAATAGCTGGGGACGTAGAGATTGAAACAATTCACACTCAAAAATAATATGATTAATAGTTCCTATTCCTTTATCACACCAACAATGATATGTGGTTTTTTTCTTATTTGATATAATTTTAGAGGTGATAACGCTGTTCCAAAAATAAGGCGGTAGTAAATTATAATTTCTCGGCGAGTCCATGTTTTAATATTTTGTTTCATTGAATTTTGAAGAGGAGTAGTAATTAACCAATAAAATTCACCAGGCAGTGGTTGTTGTTTGTCATACCATTTATTTAACTCATCCTTATGATATTCTTTGATAAGATTAAAATAATTTCTGGATGATAATTTTATATCCGTTGGTTGTCCTTCTATACATGCTGTTTTCGCCGCTTTATCTATAATATTACTATTTACTTCAATATTAACATGAGCCTTAATAAAAGTGAAATAAATTTTATAATTATTTTCAGTCATGTTAAGATATAAATATTTAATATTCAGGATGCTCCAGGTTGTAGAGTTGTTCCAGTGAATAGAGTTTAATGCTGCTAGCACACTTAACGAATCTGAGCAGATAACAGATTTTTCTATTTTATATTTTTTGATGTATAATAATGCTTGCCGGATGGCAAATGCTTCTCCTTCAAATATTGTTGTATTAATGGGTAACTTATACTTAAGTGTTGTTGTACTAGATGGTATATATATTGCTGCTCCTACATTGATATTATTGTATTTTGATGCGTCTGTATAGATGAATGTAGCATCTTCATCAAACTTTTGTTTAAATTTTTTCCATAAATGTTGATAATTTTTTTCTTTTAGATCTTCATTTGATACCGAGATATAAGTAGGTTTCATCACTGCTATTTGTGTCGTATTAACCTTATACTTCCAGACAAAGCATGGAAGAGATGGAACTTTATGTACCCTCGTGTTTAATATTTTAAAATTGAGATAAGCTTGAATTATCCATTGATAATTACGAGTATAAGGAAGATTTCGTTTCTTAAGTAATATTTCTAACTGTTGAAGTTTGGTAATAATAGGTGATTTTGATTTACCAAATGCTTTTAATAGAAATTTTGATGCCAACATAGAAAATAATATAGGTAATGGAGTATATTCTGATTCCTTTAATAAGGCCATTTTTGGGCAGAATGACGGTTGTGAGAATATTATTTTTGTTAAATTATATATTGATTGTTCTAAGCATTTATAATATAAACCAGACTTGTTATAAAATATACTACCATATGAAATTTTCGAAATATATCCTTGATGTAGTATTGGTAATAACGTAAATGGGTTGATTCCCCATCGCTTTGAGGATAGACATTTAATTAAACTTAAATATTTTATATGTTCTTTACTCAGTGATTGTAGTTGTAATTTCCAATTTAATTTCCGATCTAATAATATACCCAAATATTTTATATGTTTTTCTGATTTCAATTTATTATCATAGTAGGTCAATTGATATTGTTGTAAACTCCTTTTCCTGGAAAAAATAATGAATTTTGTTTTATTCCAGTTTAGTTCTAGTCCATTATTATTCATCCATTTATTAATTATGTCTAAGTTTTTCTCCATGTTTGGTATTGAACGTTCAACTTGTGTTGTATAAGATCGTATCTGAAGATCGTCAGCAAAACAAGTAATGCTGGTATTATCCAATGTTAAATTTATTAAATCAGCAATATAAATATTAAATAAAATCGGACTTAATTTACTCCCTTGTAATAAGCCTAATGAAGTTATCCTCGGTGCTGAATATGAATTCTTCACTTTTATAAATACTTGTCTGTTAATCAAAGTATTATGTATGATTCTAATCATCTTTCCAGGAATATGAAGTTTATACATTTTTTCCACAAGGATATCTAATATCACATGATCATATGCTCCTTTTATATCAAATGATGTAACCAATAGAGCTCCTTTTGAAATAAAAGCTTTATAAATATCAAGTATTAATATCGTTAATGCATCATATGTTGAAAAATTTTTTCTAAAACCAGTTATATTGAAGGAGAAGGTTTGTGAGTTTTCTAAAAACCAATTTAGTCTGTTTAATACTAAATTTTCGAAAATTTTGTATGAACAAGATAATAAAGAAATTGGTCGGAAGTTGTTTGCTGCATTTGGATCTGTAGTATTTTTTGGGATAGGTAATATTAACACTTTTTTTCCAGTTTAATGGTATTTGTCCTGTATTCCAAATGTGGTTGTAGTAATTTAATAACATCTGTAATCCTTTAGTTGGTAGATTTTTATAGTGTAGATATCTAATACCGTCTATTCCCGGAGTGGTATTTTTACGTATATTTTTTAATACAGTTTCTAATTCAGCCATGGTGAAGTTCTTATCCAGTTCGAAATTCGTATTAGAAAATAAAAATTTGGATAGTAAACGCCGATCATTATTAACGGTGCATGGTGTTAATTTTAAATGAAAATTAGGTATCCATTCTAAATCATGCAGATAAATTTGATTATCGTGTTTGGAGTGATATTGTTGAAGTTTTTTCCAGAAATTCCATATTTTATAAGGTGGAGTAGGATCAGATAAAGTATTACAGAACTCTTGCCATTTTGAGCGTTTAGTTTGGTTAATGATTCTTTTCGTTTGAGCTTTTTGTTGTTGATATTTGAAGAAAGCTTTTGGTGTGCGTGTCGATATGAAAATTTTGAAGGTTTGAATAGTTTGATTCACATATTTTTGACATAGTGTATTCCACCAGGTGGGTTTTTGATGTTTCCTCTCGGATGTTTGTCTAAATTTTTTTCTGAATTTTTAGTTTCATTATTCAAAATAGAAATTGTAGTTTTTATCAATTTAAATATTTCTGAAGTATTCTGGTCTTGAGTGATTTTATTTTGAATTATATGTTGATAATCTGTCCATGATATGTTCGTGGTCACATGTTGTAATTTTGATTTAAAGGTAATATTTTTCCTGTCATTATGAGTAAGTCCTGTTGAGATAAAGTGAGTTTTGAAAATAATAGGAAAATGATCGCTGGTGAAAGTATGAAAATACGTTTGCCATTCTGTTTCTATATAATGTGAGCTCTTCGTTAGTGTTAAATCTGGAGCACTTAATATATTATTTTGTATTCTAGTAATAGATCCATTATTGAGATATATATATAAGATGAATTAACGATTTCCTTAGTTTGTTTTGAAATCTTGTGTATTCTTAATTTTTAAATTTTCTTTTTCTTTCTGTTCAGGTGCCAAATTTAGGCCTTTTCGCCAGGCTCCAAACATACTTCATATAAAGAAATTTGCTTTTGGGTTCAGATTTACAATACGGCTGTGAATATACACATTAAATTATAGCATAAAATACGAAAATAAAATTACATAATCTGTAGTAAATAATTAAATTGAAATATAATACATGAATTGATGTCTGTAGTGTGGAGTGCAAACCTGGAGCACTACAACCTAGAGCATAAAAAATATATCTCCATACAAATTACTCCAAACACAAGAAACCATGTAGCTGGTGCTCCCTAACACTTTTGGTTTTCCGTCAATGCAGTTCATATTCATTACTATCAAGGCATACTTTTTGTTACCTACTTTGGAACTATAAGTTCGAGATAATTTGGAAATTCTGTTGGTGGAAATAATGCCCTGTAAAAATAATTTGATCACCCATTGCCCATTTCTGAAACTAATCTTGAATGGTGCATATGTGACTTCCATTCATCTTTGGATGGTGCATATGTGACTTCCATTACATCAATATGAACTGCTACTCTAGATAGTTGTGTTGAAATAACGCTTGTTCCAATTTATTTTATACACATTTTGGACTGTCTAAGATGTGAAACTATGCACTTTTCTCTATAGGTTCATACGAATTTTCATTCTTATTTTGAAGTGAGGAATCACTTTTTACGGTTTGTAAATATAGTACATTAACACTTAGGTTAGATACTGTATTATTATCAGTTTCGATACTGAATATGTCGTGATGTCGTGGGCGACATGTCTCCAACCAAAAGAATTTAGGTAATACTGACTTGTGGTATAGGGCTCACCTCTTGCGCGGATAATCACTAGTTCGATTCCAGGTAATGTGGGTTTGTGATTAATAACATTATGTCCATAGTTTGATCGTTTTTCCTTACGTTCCCATCTCACCGACCCTTCAATAAGAATGCACTTTCTTCACCGATTCGTCTTCATTAGTTTAGAAGGCGTAATCATAAAACGTTTAGCTAAATATTATATTTCATTATTATAATTTAATAGGTTAGTGCAAAATGAAATCTCCATCCCTAAGGCGTCATTTTCAAATGGCAGAATATGGAAATTACAATTTCTGGTTGATCAAAATAGTCGCTATCTGCAACCATGCACTTTGCCATCTGCTCAGTCAAAGATAAGATAGGCTATTGTGGAGAAAGAAATCTGAAGTCAGCAAGATGAAGAAGTTTCAAACGTCGCGTTACACTACCCAATCAGCAGTCGCTTACCATGTAACAGGGATGCAGTTGACTATACTTTCGACTTGAAATTCGTGTACATTAACTACCACTTCTTTTATTCAGACTTCACTTAACAGATTTGAATTATATCATTTGTGGTGTTAACTCATATTACTTGATTCCTATTAATTCAATATTGTTTTATTTTCGGTTACATACTTTCGTTATTTATTCTCTTCCAGTCCATTGTTTCCTTGATAGATATAGACTAGACATGTTTGATTTGAACGAAAGAACGCTGTTTGTTCGTGTACTGCATATGAAAACCTGAAGCCTTTTGACTATCTTGAAGAACCTTTTTCTGTAATATATTTTAAAGTTCGCATGGTTCTTTCAGCTATCCCATTGCCCTTAGGATGGTAAGAAGGCTAAACAACAACTGTATTTTCTTCTTTTAGCAATAATCTGGAAAACTTTAGCAGTAAATGGAGCTCATTGATAGTGACTATCGTTGATAAAGTACCAAGTTATGTAAACCATTCCGCAAAGTTATTTATGTTTTCTAAAAAGTTAGTAAAGTCTAGTAATCATGCTTTTATTAATTTCGAATACATGTCAATATGGTGAAACCAAACAATCAGTGATTATCCGAATGTAATCCACTCTTTAGCCTATCGAACTATTATAGAAGAGGTTTTATAAATTAGTGAGTTCAAGCACCAACGAACTTTCAAAGCTGTCAACTTTATCGTACGATGAAAACTAAGGGGACCTAGTATAATCAGTTATAAACTTTTTAACTGTTGAGTGATTCGACTGAATGTTTTTTTAATGTCCCTAAATTGCCTAAGCACGTGTGTAATTGTTTGCTCAACCAGTTATTACTACCCATGTGTTGACCTGTTCGAATCATGCCGAGTCGCTATTGCTTTATTGATGTCATGTATTTCTTCCTAAGAAAAAGGGTATTAACTTCACAAATATGAGCATAAACCAATAATTCATCTGTTGCAGCAACCAATTGGAAACGAGTAAAAAGAAATCAGTTACTTGAACATCATCACTGTAGGGCATTTTTAAATCATTATTTGTCCACATAGAAACAATAAGTGTTGTCAAGGTAATGCTGTAGTATGTAGAAGCTATTTACGAGTATTTCAAATTGTATGTTTCGAGTTCGTTAATGTCAGTTGCGAGGTTTACTCTTCCTTTATCTTTTAGCCCTTTGATTTATGTAAAATATTTTTGTTGTTTTGGAAATGAACTGGAATTTTAACGAATATCATTTTATTGATGTCTCCTTCAAAGTTTGATAAATGTCCTTTGCTTTTTTAAAGTGAGTTTGCCTTTTATTGCACAAGCACATTACTTAATTACAGCTTTTAAAGCAAAGACCTCAGTTAAACTTTAAATTACTTAAGTTTAACATTATTTAATAAGTTTAACATTACTTAATTACAGCTTTTAAATATTAAAGTTACATGTAACAGAGCTTGAGTTTAGAAGATCCGTAAAGGCAAATCAATTAATTTTCAGTTCATTGTGGAGAATAATAATAATTCCCCAAATAAAACACTAGGCCAAGAAACAAGAGGGATTCAACACTATTAAATTTCCTTCTGTACGAGAATAATTGGATTTTTTTTTTGACAAACATTTCGAAAAAGTACCTTCCTTTCAAATGGCACGTAGTTTCTCTTAGCCTTAAACCGGCCATATATTGAATAAAGGACAGAACAACCGAGCCGAGTTTCAGTACTGTGATGAGCAACGCAACGAAGACTCGTACCGTGCATCACTCGAGAAGGTACTAGGCAAAGACCATTCCGATATTGTGACTGAAACACACGGTCCATACACTCCTCCCCCTCTCTCTACATTCCTCCTTGTCTAAGTCTTGTCTCGGCTGGCTGGCCTTCCTTCGGCCAATATGCGAAGGATCTTTACTACAGCGAAATTTAACTACCCCTAATTTTAGAGTTTCTCTGCAATATCTTACAAACAAATAAAAATATTCGAAAAACAGAAACGTAGTGAATTACACAATACTGTTTTGTATGTGATACCTTTACTACAATTCACTTATCTGTTTTTAGTATACCGCTATTTACAGAACCCGCAAAAAATGCTAAATCTATCTACAGTTGCAAATCGAAAGCAGATAGATGAGTTGTGATAACGGTATCACATGCAAAATCGTATTGTCTAGTTCACTACGTTTCTGCTTTTTGAATATTTTTATTTGTTTTGAAGATATTACAGAAAAATTCTAAAATTAGCGGTAGTTTAATTTCGTTGTAGTGAATACCCTTAATAGGGAGTTGCCACAGTGAAGATGTGCAGTTTCCGTTCAACTTAAGTGGTAAGAACAGTTGTTACTTCCTCTGAATTTTTCATGTATACCAAATAATATAATAATGACAATAATAACACAATACGGCAGAAATGTTAAAGCTTGAAAGATTATGTCTTCCTAAACAAAAGCACAAATGCAGTTACATTATTGAATAATTTATCTTCATATCGACTAAAGTTGAGTTGTTGCTTACCTGGTGGTTGACCCTTCCGCTGATATTTGTTCAAGAAAGTATAGATAAGCAACAAAACAAGCAGGATAATCCACAGCCACATTATCCTGTAAATATATATTTTCATTATTCTACTTTCTTTTTAAAAATCTTATTCAGAGTACAATTTAATAGAATGTAAATTACATATAATATACTGCTAACGAACAGATATGAAGGAAATGACCCACTGGCTGAAAAATTCAAGATAAAATAGACCCAAATATAATTATATTATTTTTATAAATACATTTTCTATAAAACTGTGTCTATAAGAAATGCAGTAGTTTGGATGAAAGTGTTTCTCTGAAAACGAAACACTTTTATTACAGAAACTTGCAAAAGACTTAAGGTGCCATTCTATTCGTTGTAAGCTTGAGAGGTTTCTTGGGATTCATTTATTCCCTTATCCCTCTCTTAATGTGGTTTTCTACTTGCTTATGGAGTCCGTGACAGATGAGAGTAGTTATTTTCTTTAATATAAAGTTAGGGGGCGTGGTGGCTCACTGGTAGAGCGTTCACCTCCGGTGCTTGGAGTCCCTGGTTCGGCTCGCGCCGTGTGGACTTTGTGCTAGACAAACATCGTGCTCGTGGGTTTTCTCGGGGCTCTCCCATTTCCTCCCACTTTCTTCATTCCATCATTTCAATCATCTCTCATCATCACCGTCTCCTTTAGCCTAACCGGCACAACCGTGGGACGTAAAACTTAAAGATTTCATTTCATTTTTGATATAAAGTGTAGTCAGTGTTTTATTTCTTTTTTTTAAAAAAAAATGCAGGTTCTCTATATGAATTTGTTGTTACAGCAACTTTAGCACAGTCATACCCTAGAGAACGTGAAAACATACCGATTGCAATCAAAGTGCCCGCTAAGTGTGAAGTACGTGGTGTAATCCGATGGCATCAGGCGGTTGCTGAGTTCCCTGAAATTCCAAGATTGGACATTTCAGAAATCCTAATCTACGGCTTACACGAAACACATGATTCACGTGATTGTATGTCCTCCAACAGCTTTCGAACATTGCCTACATCGTTATGTACTCCCATGCGCAAAAAAAAAAAAAAAAAAAAAAAATGCGCGTATACTGTAACTCACGATTTTTCTCAATTATTTCATTTTCCTTATGTTTATGGGTAAAGTTCAGTTATTAGTATGTGGAGATAATAGAAAACAATCCATCTAAGGAGATATTTCCAAAAAATATAATAAAATAATAAAAATATAAGCAAAAAACAAAATTATGTTCGGTTTTGTGTATACTGGCAATAATGTTTTCGAGGGAATTTTTGGAATAGCACAGCACGATTGTAGAGGGAATCACAGAATTGGTAACAGAACAGTTGAATCAAGGAACAGGAAAGTGGAGTAAAATATTGCATTTATTGGCTTAAATCTAGGGTGTAAATTGTCTGCCAAATATAAATTAGCTTCTGTAACCAGGATGTTGTACGGAAATATATAAACAAAGAGAAAAACTGTTGTCTTAAGTTTGAAAGTGACATGCTCTATAGCCATGAGCATTTATTTCTTAAGAAAAAGATAAGCAACAAATGAAAGTCTGTGTGGTGAAGTGGGTAGAGTGACGGACTAGTAATTCTTATACTGTTTTGACCCCAGATCGAATCTCATCCGATCCTGTTCAATTTTTTTTACGAAATATTATAGAAGTGTATAATTTGTATGTTAATAAAAACTGAAACAATACAATAAAGAAATAACTTTTTGTTTCCTCTGATGACGTATTTATTTAGAATTAGTGTACTATTAGTAATAGCCATTGCTTTCAGTTTATGCTGTTATATAGCTTCTTTTATCATCCTCTTTTCTTGAAAAAAAAAACAAATTTGTCTCCAATTAAGTATGAAAAATATATATAGACAGAAACAGACATCTTAGTATCAAACGTGATTTATCGTGATGAAATAAACAAGTTTCCCGTTATTAAAAAAGAAAACTATAGAAAATCATTAAATTTGGTCTTTAGGTTTTTAGCATGCTATATATATTCTTTATAAGACTATACTTTATAAGGCAAGATGTGCGATCATACCCACAAATTTAGCTAGTGGGTGAAAGATGTTTTCGGCACAAATATTTTACAGGTCTAGGTGCATGAAACACCAATACGCCATGGTCTTGACCTTCGTTTATTTCACATTATTATCCGACATATCATAGCAGGTAAAAAGCAGCATCAATCGGCAAGAAAAACTGCAAGTTGTGGTCTTAGTCTGTTTTTGATGCTCCGGACTCGATCGCCTAGCACGCCCGTCTATACCTTGACTCATACGTCTATCATTCAGTGCAGGCACATATCCAGCTTTACTTTTCGGAGGGAGCCCGACACGAAAGCTCGTAAGCACGTAATTCTAATGTTTCAAAAATATCAATAATAATAATAATAATAATAATAATAATAATAATAATAATAATAATAATAATAATAATAATAATAATAATGCAACAGTTCTGTATTTCTCTTAAACATTTCTTACTTTTCATTTATGAACCGGTCAAACTGCATTCTAATACAAACGAAATCAAAAAAAAATATTTTCTAGAGACATGTAAGGAAAACTGTCTGCTACGTATATCACATGACAAAAATAGCAAATGGCAATGAGTGTATCGTTCTAATACAGTAATGTTATAAACAGAACGGAAACGAAATTGTAATCCCATTTAAAAGTGTTCTTTAATGCCCTGGTATCAATGGCTTTACGGTATATTCTTACAAGTAACACTTCCCAAGTGTAACACTCCAATTTTGATAAAATTTGACAGGCAGATACTACACATAAAATAAACGAATACATGCTTCTTTTTATTTTCTGCGGAAAAACGGTTTTAGGGGGCAAAAGCTCTCACCCAAAATTTTGAAAGTTAACGCCCGAAAGACAAAAAAAATGGACCAAAGTGAACGAAATTGTGCACAGATATGGCAGACGTAAAATGAAGGAATACGTGTTTTGTATTTTCCTGGAAAAACGGTTAGGTGGGGCACAGACCCCTCCAAACCTTTGATCATGAAATATCAAAAGTGCTAGTAACAATATGTCTGATGTGTGTAAAGGACGAAGAATTCCAACGACACTTTGTGTATGGACAATACGCAAAAACTAAACGAATACCTGTTTTTTTATTTTCTGCGGAAAAATGGTTTTAGGGGACAAAAGCCCCCATCCAAAATTTTGAAAGTTGACGCCCGAAAGGCAAGAAGAAGTGAACCGAAATGAATGAAATTGTGCAAAGATATTGCAGACGAAAAATGAGGGAATACGGGTTTCGTATTTTCCTTAAAAAAATAGAAAAACGTTTGGGTGGGACACAGACCCCTCCAAAACTTTGATCGTGAAATATCAAAAGTGCTAATAATAGTATGTCAGAAGTGCTTATAGGACATGAAGAATTTGAACGACACATTGTGTAGGGACAATACGCAAAAAACAAACGAATACGGGTTTATTTTCTGCGAAAAAATGGTTTTAGGGGGCAGAATTCCCCACCCAAAATTTTGAAATCGTGCATAGATATTCTTGACGTAAATTGAGGTAATTGTGTTTCGTATTTTCCTGAAAAAAAAGCGGTTGAGTGGGGAACGGACCTTCTAAGCTGTTGATTACGAAATATTAAAAGTGCAAATAAGTATACGTCAGAAGTTCCTAAAGAGTATGGAGAATTGCAACGAAACTTCGTATAGGGACAATTTGCAAAACAATAAATGAAATGCGTTTTAATTTGTACGACAAAACAGTGTTGGGGCCTAGAGCCCCTCCAAACAAAAGTAAATTTCACCGTAAAAGTGCAGGAAGGAATGGACCGAAGCAAATGAAATTGTGTGTAGATATTGTATAGACTGTATGTAAAATAAGGACTTTCGTGTTTTTAAGATGTCCCTATCAATTTTGGCACATCAACAACAAACAGGAAATTAATCGGCACGTGTTTTGTTTTATGCGGAAAAACATTATAAGGGTTAAAGTTGCCTCGTGATATACTACAAAATACGCTAACTGTTTGTGCTTGTTGTTGATCTGCCAAATTTGAAGAAATCTGATGGAGACGCTTGTGAAACACGAGAGGCTTTATTTTTCATATCCAATATCTACAGACAATTTCATTCGCTTCGGTCCTCTCCTTCCGACACTCAACGCCTCGGTCCACTCAACAGTTTGTTTTTTCTTTTCAGGAAAATACGAAGCACGTATTCTCTCATCTTACCTCTACAACATTTGTGAATAATTTCATTCAGTTCGGTCCATTTCTTCTTGCCTTTCTTGCGTTAAATTTCAAAATTCTGGGTGGGACCTTTTGCCCCCTAAAACCGTTTTTCCGCAGGAAATAAAAAAACCGTATTTGTTTATTTTTTGTTTATTGTACTAACACAAAGTTTTGTTCCAATTCTTTGTGTAAATTTAGGCACTTCTGGCATACTGTAATTAGCACTTTTGATATTTCATGATCAAAGGTTTGGAGGGGTCTGTGCCCCACCTAGCCGGTTTTTCCAGGAAAATACAAAACACGTATTTCCTAATTTTATGTCCGCAATATCTGTTCACAATTTCGTTCACTTTGGTCCACTTGTTTTTGCCTTTCGGGCGTCAACTTTCAAAATTTTGGGTGAGGGCTTTTGCCCCCTAAATCCGTTTTTCAGCAAAAAATAAAGAAGCACTTATTTGTTTATTTTATATGTAGTATCTACCTGCCAAATTTTATCAAATTCGGAGTGTTACACTTGGGAAGTGTTACTTGTTAGAATTATAACAACAACACATTGTCCACAGTTTGGACACTGACTCAAAGTAATCTGACATAAAAGAACCTCAAAAGGGAAAAGGTATGTTTATTAAAAAGTGCTTGAGGTTTGGTAAGGGACAGCTTCCAGGACCTCACGCTGGATACGTCACTGAGTCAATGCATTGTATTTGTTTCTTGCAAAACATAATTAGATGCGTAATATGTAAAATTATATCATAGTTTGACTTTTAATAGGTCTTTCCTTAATACATCCATATTATCCGGCGTTCTGCCTGCCTGTTTCATGTCGGATAAGCGAAACTCTACTGTATTTTCAAAGATAGCATATACACAGGGGCTAGAGGTCTGCACGGGCCGGAATTTTTAGAACGGACCCGGCCCGTCCCCTTTAATTTATAATCTATAGGCATTAGCGGATTAAGGGCGGAGCCAATGGAGCCCAGGCTTCGGGGCCCCAAGCTCAGGGGGCTCTTTAAAATCCCTCTGTTTAATACTAAAATATAGTAATCAACTTATTATGTTATAGGCTTCAGACCGATGCTATTTTTTTTCCGTTCGTTACGCTCGCAGTATAAGTCTTTCTATCAGCAGCATTTACCTGTTAATAATGAATGCAATTATTTAATTGTTAATAATGAATTTAACTAAACTAATTATTCTAAACTTGGAGCACATTCAAATATTACAGCATAGTTCTCAGTAGTTCCATAAGCCTATGAGGCTGTGGAAGGCAGAAAAGAAAATATATGCACTGGAACTATTCTTAACATAGGGCCCCCTTAAAACAGTCGGTTCTAGGTCCCCAAAAGCCTTAATCCGCCCCTGTATATAAGCAATATTACACGAAAAGCTGGTATTTTTTAACAAATGTATTCATAAAGTAGTTCCTTTCTCCTTTAAGTAATTTCAAAGCCCACGGTATTTAAGTGGTAGAGCGTTCACCTCTGGTGCATGGAGTCCTTGGTTCGATCTCTGCTCGCGCCAAGTGAACCTTGTGCTGGACAAACACTGTGCGTGGGTTTTCTCGAGGTTCACCCGTTTTATCCCACTTTCTTCACTCGATCATTTCATTCATTTCTTATCATCACTGTCTCCTTTAGCCTATCCTTCATAATCGTGGGACGTAAAACTTAAAGATTTCATTTCAAATCATTTCAATCAAAAAACAGTTGCAGGAAGTATGTAATTTCGAATAAAACAAACTACTATATACAATTCTGAGTATATTATTCTTTTATGAAATTCTCGCGAACCTTATTTCTAAATCGAAGGGTAAGAAGACTAAATTCACTCTCTTATTATTATAGATCCATTTCAATTGAAGCAGTTGGAATAGTTGGAAATTTTTTTTTAAAAAAACATACCCTATATTCCAGTGCGCCACAATCGGTATAACGCGGCACACTGGTGTCTCCAGCAAAGTGAACTGTGTGACGAAAACTTTTTCCTATTATTTGCAAGAATATTTGTCGAGCTTCTGTTATTTATTATTATTATTATTATTATTATTATTATTATTATTATTATTATTATTATTATTATTATTATTATTATTATTATTATTATTATTATGAACGATTCTTCCATGGATCAACTGTCTGTATACGGTTAAGCAACCACAAGTATCACATTGAGGGAATGAGTATAATTATTTACTTTAATAGTAATACAAAATCTATTTGCTTGTATATTCTACCGGGAATAACTGCATCCGTCTAGAAAGCTAGGACTAACAACAAAGGGATCCGAAGTTGGGACCACACACCGCCCCAAATCGTGAGTGCCACAAGTTCCCTTCTACGCCTTAGCACAATAAGGGCTGTTGCGTTCAGGGAGAGAGAGAAACAACTTAATTCCATTGCAGTTATATGCTTATTAAATGTTAACTTATATTTATAAATTATGTAAGTGATCGTATCGTTTTCTGTTTTTTTATTATTATTAATATTATTATTATTATTATTATACATTTCTTATTACGCTGATTGCCATGTGTATGGAATTCCATACACGCGGCTCTCCTGTGCAGTAGAGCGTGATTATTTTTTATACGCAAACAATGTAGATATTCCAAGTTTGTTGTGTTCGTTCTATAGCTGTGTATGTAATTAGATACATATGGCGTAGAAATCAAAATTTAATGTCCATGCCACGTATATGCAAAACCATACACAAAGACATTTATGAACAAAGACATTGAGTTTGAGTTTAACGTCTCGCTCAGCAACGAAGCTATTTGAGACGTCGGCCTACTGATTAACGTGGACTCCGAAGCACGTGAGCTCTCGCCGGGAATCGAAGCCGGGTCTTCCACGCCAAAGGCGCGTACGCTAACCGTTTAGCCACTAAGGATCTCATGAACAGAGACATTTAAAACAAAGGCGAAAACAAAGATGGGTGATGTGATTTTGAATTTAACGTCCCTTTCAGCAGCGAGTCTATATTAGACGTGGACCTACTGATTAACGTAGAATCCGAACCACATGAGCTCCCGCCGGACGATAACAAAAGCCTTTGGAATTGACAATAATCGTTTGGACATTTCAGTCCACCTACCTAATATTAACAACATTTCTACGATAATTTCGTAAGATTGTATTATTTCTTTTGTTGATTAGCTTGGTTAGGCTTATTTAAACACTTTTTTCTTTGCACCGACGTGTCACATCTCTTGGATGAAAATACACTAGCTCTCACTGGAAATCAAATCCAGAACCAATGCACTTGAACCATTTGACCACAACAAGGCACATTTAAAAAGAAGTTTCGATTTTGTTCGGAAAATTGTGATTAGGTGTAACATTAAAAAATATATATTTAAGAAAGGATACGGAGCAAACGCACTATACTTTCTCGCTCGAATTTTTTACACTGACTTATGTTAGGCTGTAACTATTATTGAAACATTTATTTGGGAAATTGCGAATAAAATAATGTTTTGGAAAACTTTGCTAGAAGAAACTTCAGGCCCAAAAGTAAAGTACCCATTAGTCATGTTTTCGTTAGAAATAGCTTGATCCATATATTAGAATTATTAAGGATATAATTGTATGTGAACTATAAGCAAAAGCGTCTGAATAATTTCTGAGAAAATCATGAAAAAAGTCACCCCCAAGAATAAATTATCCCTTGTGGATCTTTCCAGGACAAACGAGCTATGCTATATTGTTAGTGTTTTCGTAAAACATTTATTTATGAAATACGAACACAATCGCCTGAGTCGTTCTTGAGAAAATCGCAGGGTAAAACTTACTGTCAAAAGTAATATACCATTTCTAGTTTTTCCGGATGAGGGAATTATACCATATAGCTAGGTTATTTATGTCACATGTATTTATAAAATATGAACAACAAACATCTCCTGAGTGTTTTTAGGAAGGTCATCGGAAAAAGCTTACCCCCAAAGGTAAACTCTTCTATCTGTAATTTTGACAGTATATCGAGTAATTTTTAAGCAAATCGTCGGGAAAAAATTCACTGTCAAAGTATCTCTTTTAGATTTTTCTTTTCGGAACAAGCGAGTTATATCATATTGTAAGATTATTACAGAAAATATTTTACTGAAATTAGAACAAATTTGTCAGTTATTACTGAGAAAATTGTCCAAAAAAATTCAACCCTTGAGAAAACCACTTCTTCTGTATGTTATCGGAATAAACGATTTATGCTGTATGTTAGTTTATTAATGAAACATTTCTTTAGGAAATATGAACAAAATTGCCTGAGGCGTTAATGGGAAAACTATCGGGGTAAAGCTCACCCTAAGATTAAGCTACTCCTTCGAACGAGTTGTTTGTTAGGTTATTAATAATACGTTTACTTATGAAATGTGGTTGAAAAAATTCTGCAAAAAGAACGCATACCATACAGCAAATTACACCATATATATTTTCTCAGAAAAATTATTCATATGCGGTGGAGATTCGTTAATAAAATATATATTTATAAAAAGTAAATAAAATCGTCACAGCTTTTTTTACTTGAGAAAATTGAATTGTTTTAAATTTTAATCCTTCAGTAAATTACCCTTACTTTTAGATGTCGAAGGACATAAAATTCGAAAGATAGTATGTTATTAAAACGTTATGTCTAGAGTTCGGTCCAGATACATTGAACAGTATGGCCTCTATTTGAGTGCGTGTAAAAGCGTGACGAACCGAGAAACGAATAGATGGACAGACATCGAAAAATCATTTTTTCGATATGTAGGAGCCATGTAACTTGAATTCATTGAAATCTGGTATTCGGTTTTTATAACTATAACCACACTTTCTTCTTTCGTCGCTCGAATGTGAAAACGAATAGGCCTACACCGACACGTAATGTGATAATTTGTAATCCCAAAAATTTAATTTGTTATGTTTAATGTGTTGTCACGCTAGAAAAAGAAGCTTATGCATGTTAGATAATTTTATTATCAGTTTTTCACGCTACTGTATAATTCGTCGGAAGCATTCGTGTTATTCACAAAGAGAGCTGTAAAATTTAGTTTTGTTTAAAGAAAGCATTCTTGATTATTTTTACACAGACTTGCATTTGTTGCACTTGTTGATATGAAACAAAAGGAGAGAGAGAGAGAGAGAGAGAGTCAATACTCTAAAAAGGAACACACACACACAGAAACACTAGAACAGACAACGAGCTATGGCTGTGATTGTGTTCGTCACGCTGTGTGTAAAGCTGCAGGTCGCGCTTGTTTTGTTTTTTACAGACACACTCGCAGTGAGTTGAAGTTTGAAGTTACTTCTGCTGTGTTAAAAAAAACGGAGAGGGAATGATTAAGCATACCATGCCATAAACTAAAAGCAATCGCTATTAGTAATAAATAGTAAGCTAATTCTAAATAAATACGTCATCAGAGGAAACAAAAAGTTATTTCTTTATTGTATTGTTTCGGTTCATATTAACATAAAAATTATACACTTTCTACAATGTTTTGTAAAGAAAAAAAATTGAACAGGATCGGATGGGATTCGATCTGGGGTCAAAACAGTATAAGAATTACTAATCCGTCACTCTACCCACTTCACCACACAGACTTTCTTTTATTGCCTATCTTTTTCTTAAGAAATAAATGCTCATGGCTATAGAGCATGTCACTTTCAAACTTAAGACAACAGTTTTTCTCTTTGTTTATATATTTCCGTACAACATCTTGGTTACAGAAGCTAATTTATATTTGGCAGACAATTTACACCCTAGATTTAAGCAAATAAATGCAATATTTTACTCCACTTTCCTGTTCCTTGATTCAATTGTTCTGTTACCAATTCTGTGATTCCCTCTACAATCGTGCTGTGCTACTTCAAAAATTCCCTCGAAAACATTATTGCCAGTATACACAAAACCGAACATAATTTTGTTTTTTGCTTATATTTTTATTATTTTATTATATTTTTTGGAAATATCTCCTTAGATGGATTGTTTTCTATTATCTCCACATACTAATAACTGAACTTTACCCATAAACATAAGGAAAATGAAATAATTGAGAAAAATCGTGAGTTACAGTATACGCGCAATTTTTTTGCGCATGGGAATACGTCGATTATTTAAACTTTCTACATCACTCGAGCACATAGCCATCACAAATAAAGTTTAAAAGCTATTCATGGTCAATAAATTGTATATGTAAGACCTTACTTAAACTTCCTGCGTCATTCGTGCACATAGTCGCCACTTGTAGTTTAAACGTTACTCATGCGACAATAAATTGCATATGTAAGACCTTATTTAAACTTTCTGGGTCACTCGTGCACATAGCCGTTACTCATAAACTTTAAACGTTACTCATGCTACAATAAATTGCACATGTAAAACTTCATTTAAATTCCTTGTTGCATCTGGCTGTCACTCATAAATTTTAAACGTTACTCATGCTACAATAAATTGCATATTTAAGACCTTATTTATCTACGTTGGTCGTCCACATAGCCATCACTTATAAAGTTTAAGCGTTGCTCATGGCACAATAAATTGCATATTTAAGGCCCTATTTAAACTTTCTGCGTCCCTCGTACATTTAACCGTCACTTATAAAGTTTAAACGTTAATCATGAGACAATAAATTGTACCGTCACTTGTGCCTATTATGCACTCTATTATGCCCCTCCGCCTGGAGAAATCAAACATCAAGTAGTACACTCTTGACGCGCGTTTCGATTGCACTCGACACGTATTCACGCTCGCTACTTCACAATGATTGAATTCCAGAGTTGTGTATACTGGTGAGATGGTTTTGAGAAACGTTCAATGAACAACTTAGTCTTTCGTCATTTCACGTAATTCTCTGGTGGCTTAACGAACATTTAAAAAATATTTCTCGCACATTTGAACACTCTTAGGCAGTCCCAAGGGCCACGGTAGCTCAGCAGTAAAGCGCTTATCTCTGATGAGTGGAGTCCCTTGCCAAGTAAGTTTGTGGTGGACAACAGAGTATCCGTGCACTTCTCGGGGTACTCCTGTATTCTCCCACATTCTCATTCCATCTTCATTCAAATGACTTAATCATTCGTTTCCCTTAGTTTCACGGTCATAATCTTGGGACGCTAAGGTCCAAGATTTTTATTTCATTTCATTTCTTGCATAGTCTCTACAAACCACCGTTAGGATGCATTCTAGATATCTTTTGTTCACTTATAAAAACACTGCAGGACATTTTGGACATGTTTGAACGATGACCAAAAGTCATTCCTGGAAAATGCCCAAATCATGTTGAAACTTTTTTTAGTGCAGCAGATAAAATTACAAGTTCATATTCTGTTTGTCATTAGTAGGTTATATTATCTTCAGTAATTATTTAATTATTTAGTAAACAAATTATTAACCTATCCTTTATTAATATACGTAAAAGGCAGAAATTCCATTTTCAGTAACCAAGTATTTTAATTTGCTGCATATATATTTCAAATACTTTTGTCTGCCATTGCTCAAAAGGGAACATTGTCATAATATTATAAATACAATGAAACATTCTCTTTAAACAATTACCGGTTCACTTATAATCTTATATTCACATGAATCTTAATGAAACTGAGCCATGCGGAGTGCTTCTACGTGAGAAGAAAAAACAAATACCACTATTCCAAGTAATAGTTGTTTCTGTTATTATCAATGTTTATTTGGTACCCACTGAGTCTTCGTCATTTCACTGCTACACTGGAATGACTTTCTAACTCGGGGAGTTTTATGGAGAAGAAAATCAGGGACCAATTAATCATGAAACAATGCTTAGACTTCTGTACACGGTAAAATTTATATTGAAACCCCAATGTCATACTCGGGCCGCGGTGGCTCAGTGGTAGAGCGTTCACCTCTAGTGCTTGGGGTTCCTGGTTCGAACCCAGCCCCCGCCAAGTGAACTTTGTGGTGGACAAACACCGTGTGCGTGGGTTTCCTCGGGGTTCTCCCGTTTCCTCCCAATTTCTTCATTCCACCATTTCATTCATTACTCATCATCACCGTCTCCTTTAGCCTAACCGGCATAATCGTGGGACGTAAAACTCAAAGATTTCATTTTCATTTTTCCCAATGTCATACTTCCAATATCAATAAAAATATTTCTTAAGGTCGGTTAAAATTTAATGTATGGTAGCGAAACTTATTGGCGAGAGTTTAAGCCTAAATTTCTTAACTGGTAGTGCTAGGAGGTAGTTTCATAAATATTAACCCTATTAGAGTTTTGTGTACCACTAACTGCAATTATACTTCAGTTTTTCATACTAGATACTAGATGTTCAAACTTCCTGAATCCACGGCTAATATGTATACAACATGCATGCCAGAGATCCGATCACTGTCGACGATTTTTTTTTTTTTTTTTTTTTAACAGTGAGCTTTGTTAATAACTGCCCGAACTCAACCCAAAATTAAAATGTGGAATTATTTGATATTTTGATAACTTTTTTTTATCTACCCATTACGAATACATACAAATTTGATATGTTGATAACTTTTTGATGTATTCATTATTAAAACTTAGAAATTTGATATTTTGATACATTTTTGATCTATCTATTACGAATACTTAAAAATTTGATATTTTGATAACTTTTTAATCTATCCCTTACGAATACTTAGAAATTTGATATTTTGATAACTTTTGATATATTCATTATTAATACTTAAGAATTTGATATTTTGATAACTACGTTTGATCTATCCATTATGAATACTTAGGACTAACCTACAATATAAAACTACATAATCTAGAGCTGCCAGATTTTTCAGAGAAAAAAAAGACTTTTTACGATTTTTAAGGGAAATAAAAGGTAGGGACCGGGTCACCGCACTTAACTCTCGCTTCATCTTGTGCTACAGTTATCAATGAAATATTTTCTTGTAAAAGACGAACAAATCCATATGCCGTTTTCGGAGGACTTCACTCAAATAAAACTCTGAAGAATAAATTAACTCTTGTAGTTATATTATATATATATATATATATAAGAAATGACTTATGCCATTTGTTAAGGTTGTTAATGAATTGTTTATAAAATATCAACATAATCGCATAAGTCGTATTTCATAAAACTGTCAAGGAAACTCGCGTCCAAGAGTAAACTACCCCTTGTAGACATTTGCTTTAGGTTTAGGTTTAAAGTTTAGATTTCTGGAATTTCGGCCTCTATGGCCATTTAGCCCGTCACGTTTGAGGGATGACGTTCCTCGGTGAGCACACTGTCCGGGGAAAGGGAAGGAAGAATGGATTGAGGAAGGAAGGAAGCGACCTGGGACCTATATGTTAGCTACCACCCCGGCATTTGCCTGGTGTGAATGAGGAAAACGCAGAAAAATCTCATTCAGGATGGCTGGCCCGAAAAAGCGTTTCACACTTTTTGACCGAGTGCCCCCCACTGGGAATCGAACCTGGGACCGCTCGCACAAAATCGAACCTGGGACCCTGAATACTACGCTACGTGGGGCCACTTGTAGACATTTTCATGGAAGTGATTTACACAACAATATAGGCATATTAACGAAATGTTTATTTATCAATGAGGAATGAAGAAATCGTTTTACGCAAAAAAACAAAACCGTATATCTTAAAACGTGCCAAAAAGAAAGTCAAACTTGCGGAGGAAAAACGTAAGATCTCGCATCCTAACATAATCTGGCCTTTCTTACTTAGACAAGGAGGAGAGTCTACGGGCCTCCAAGCCACGATGCGATCCTCCTTTTCACTATATTAAATCCCAAACTATAAAAGTAGCTTCCTAATCCCTGACAAAACACACACAATATTTTAGATAAAAGTCTGTTTTTTTAAAAAAAAATAAATAAATATTTGGAGAAACATGTTATATAAAATTGAGGTCATAACACTCCTTCATTTTTGCTCATTTCAACTCCGAGCAATTGAGACAATCGGAAATTATCTGCAAACACTAGACCATATTCGGAGAAATTATATTTTTTACGAAAGTTTTCATAGAAATTTTATTTAAATTTTCAGGGGTAGATTAATTGAGTGCTGATATTTGATTGATATTAAATACAAGAGTGGGAATTATATGAAAAGCTTAATAAACACAAACATCATATCGTGTTAAAATCAAATATCTACGAAAGTTTTCATAGGACATTTTTTTAACTTTGAGGGTGTAGATGGGAGGTTCACTTTCTCACTCTAGATTGATTTTAAACACAAGTAGTGGAGATAAGCATGAAGATTCAAAAAGTACGTGCTGTAATCCATGAAAATCTATATTTTTATAAAAAAATATCTTGGTTCATATGTTTAAAATCATATGGAGTAATCCATACAATTTAGGAGGGCTAAAATCACAACTCATTATTGACTAACCATAAGCACTGGGGATTACGGAAAAGATTCAAAGAAAATAGATAAAGTATTGTATTAAAACCGAATGAATTTTAGAAAATTTATTATGAAACTCTAAAAGTCGTCGGGAAAAGGGGGACACAAAGGTAAATCTACTTCTTTAATCTTTGTTAATTTTAAGTTTCCGCAGAAGGGATGATTGGGAAGTCTCAAAGAAAATGTATGACATATTACGTCAAAATCGATCATTTTAAATTATGATTATCGTGGAACCTATTTTTGAAATTGGAAAAGAATTGAATTCACTCTTTCTTAGGTATATTTCAACCTCAAGCTGTGGAGATATTCAGAATGTCATATAGAAAGTATACACTAAGGTTTGTTAATGTCGAAAACCTTTCATGTGGGTTGTATTGGAAAATTGTCTTGCAAACACTTGCAACAAGAAGCTGATTTTCCTTCCTTTACTCCCTTATGCTTGATGGACTGTAGTTCAAGCAATAGGGTTATTTCTGCACGTTGAACGAAGACTCATACCGAGTTTCACTAAAATCGGGTAAGTTTTACGAGAGTTTTCGTAGAATAGACTAACAGATACCCGCACAATCGAGTTGAATGGTAGAAACTTCACTAACGGTCACTTTAATTATCACATGTTCCAGAATAGCACTCAATAGAATCCAAAATCACGCCAATTTTTCTTATAAAGAACCTATTCGATTGACTCCTAACCACTTAACGAAAATAAAACTTTTAAAGTTAAAAATTATTATCACAACTATACTTACTGAGATCACAGAATGCAAATGGTAGGAAGATGTTTCGTACAAAATATATATAAAATATATCCTTGAAGAGTATGATTCAAGTTTCTTTCTATAATGTGATACTAAATGGTAATGGTTTTAGTACTGTTTCTCTAGTGCTAAATAGAAGAGAAAGCTTAGCAAAGGAAATGCAGGATGATGCTATGAGTTCTAGATTATGTAACAATTGCGGGAATTTGTACTAGTGAGACAAACGTGGGAACGTTTTATGAACAGCTTATTCTAATACTCGGAAAACTATCTTCATTAAAAATGCTTTCAAAATCATTGTATGGGAATATATTGCCTTAATAATGAATTCGTTAACTTTTGCTATTAAAGTCGATATAGTTAACAGACGATGTTCATTATTTGTAATACTCATTCTCACAAAGAAAACACGCACATTTACAAATAAAGAAGTAAATTAAATTTACGTACATGAAGTCACCTTGAGATGTTCAGCTTGATGCAGAAGTACATATCTACATAGCCTACGAAATTTCACTTGATAAGGTATTGTGTTCAAGGTTAATTAGGACTTGGTCTTGTTTAGAAGAAATACGATCTTTTCTTTCTTATTTTCGTAAGATATAAGAAAAGATTTTTTTTTCTCAATTTTACGTCTTTTTTACAGCAAAAGGGAAAAAACTTCCGTCATTTTATTTTTAACAATCGTCAATTATCCGATTCTCTAGGTTAAAATAAGAAAACTTAGTAATATATTCCGTTAGTCAATCACTTTTTACTATTACTGAAGTCAGGGCCGGATTTAGCATTTTAGCGCCCCTAGGCCCAATAATTGTTTCCTCCCCCTAGTCTGGTTAAAGTTACTTTCCTAAAAACCTTTCTTAAAAAATTATATCAGGCTTATATGTTAATTGCTTAAACACCACTCCACAGTGGCAATACGATGCGTACCGCTTAACGACATCCATACAGCCAGTTCTCCAGTGTTTGAGATCAATGTTGTAACGAAGTTGATGCATAATGTTGAAAAATAGTTTAACTTTACCATTATTTGTTCCAATGAACTTCAAAATCAGAATGCTTTATTAGCCTGATTTTTTTAATCAATTCAAAAAATATGTTAAGTTATGGCTATTTATTTTTATTTCTAGATATTTTTTTCTCTCTCGGCCGTGCGCCCCCTGGGAGCTTGCGCCCATAGGCCCGGGCCTACCGGGCCTATTGGGAAATCCGGCCCTGACTGAAGTGCTCTTTTGATATTGGTCAATGTCGATCATTTTTTATATATCTCCTCATCCCCTTCCCCAAGTTGCAGGATTGAATTTGAATTTAAATTGCATCGGAAGCGTCACTGCTCATCTCAGCGACCCCTAATACTATAAATTCAGCACTAATATCGACGATTTTTGATCATTTTCATATCTTCTCCTTCCCCTAAGTTGCAAACCGTCAAATTGAAATGATAAAAATCATCTCAGACCCGAACCCTCAATCTATGTTGAAAATTTAATCGACGTAGGTCGGGTGGTTTAAGATCTATCACTAAGATAGTCACTTTCATGTTTTGTTTATATCGATAGATATAAACTCGTATGGCAGCTTTTAGTGAGGGAAATACCATATGAAGACTTCAAGTTTTGATTGTGGGTGTACTGTAGTGGCATCACCTTATAGTAGGTATGGCCGGATTCAGATCCGAACGTGAATCCGAACGTGAATCCGAACTCTGAATCCACTTGGTTTCATCAGAAACTATCTAGTCTGTGTCTTTGCAATGTGTTATGAAGCCAAAACAAATAGTTGGCGAAACTATTACACGTTAGTAATTTTCACAATAAACGTAGATCTACTGCTTTGTTCAGGGAGTAGGTTAAGTTAAATTTAAATTTATTGAAAGCAAAGCTTGTATAATGAAAAATTTTGCAGTAGGTTTTTTAGTCATGTCATTTTTATTAAAATGCTACTAAAAGGTTTGAAAATTTATGTCAGAAATAGAGTACCTAACGATGAAATTTGGTATACAACTCCTAATTGAAAATAAGTGAAGATGAGTTCAGACATTTTCGAAACTTCTGCTTTTTAGGAGGGCATTTTCCAGAATTTCTTCTTGACATTGAAATCAATGTTTTCTGTTGTTTGTGATAGATTCACGAGGAAAAACGCCTGAATCGTTTCAAATAAAATTTGCAAGGAGTCGATTTACGATTGTTTACCATGCCTTTCGATTAAAATCCGTATCCTAAAACTGAAATGAGTAGTTTCAGAATTTTCAATTAAAAATAAAGAATATGAAAAGTCTCAAAGTTAAAAGAGACGAAAATCAGCATATAAACTCATCCTGTTAACAAATAGTGGACATGTATTCTATTTTTTTTTCAAAAATTCCACTTTTAAGGGAGAAAGCGACAATTTCCATAGTAGTATTGAACTTGCCACTTTGTATTTTTAAAATGGCGAAAGAGAGGATGGTAATAGTTAGTTTAAATTTAATTTTTGAGTTAGTACTTGGATCAATCAGTTTTTTTTTTTTTTTCACATTGATTGAAAGGAGAATCCTACACTCTTTTAAAAGTACTGGAACTTTTCCGGTGAAATATCTGGCAACTGGGGACGCCACATTTTCACCAGAAAATTTACAGTAATTTCTTTGTTTAAAAACAGACACACTGCAAATTAATAAATGGGACGAAAAAGATTTTTTTCTTATATCTGTATCAGGACAACATGCTCAGAAGTTGCAATAGCGGAAACAGGCTTCATTTGTTCTATCTAAGAACAGTCTTAGTAGATTTACAAGGCCACGAGATGTTCGACTAAAAGTATTTAATATCTTATCAAATTGTATTACCATTAAAAATGATTAAATAATAAACATTATTTTTAAAGGTTATATTTTTTGTTATAGCTTAATACGGATTCAGTTACTAGAAATATGTTAAGAATTGCAAACATTTTAACATAGCATAATAACAAATATTGGATAATTGTACTAAAGTACTGAAATTTCATCTAAAATATCCATTCAGGTAAAAGCCCTGTAAAATTTATAGTTTTTTTTCTGCGAAACCACCTGAATTTTTAAGAATGTAAGGTAGGGAAGGGGATGGTTCAAATACATCATTCAAGTATCTTCCATAAGTTTATTCTTCCGTGCACATTTATGCACCAAGGCTGAGAGAGAGGGTGATAATGAGATGGACAATAATAGTGGAACACTGAAAGTGAGAGGAAATGGGAGAATCTCCTAAAAATCTAAGCAGATGGTGTTTTTCCAGAAAGATCAGTTGGCGAGAGCCGCGATTGACCCAGGGATCCTACGTAAGGCATTTGAGTTAACCTAAACTAAATACTATGACAATATGGCCATTACAAATAATACAACTACTTTTATTAATGCAAACTCTAAACGAACTTCTGCAATACGGTACGACATGACATGCATTTGTGATTGATTGATTCATTAATTCATTCATTGTGCGGTTAAGGGGTCCGCAGTAAATAATTCTTCACATCACGAGTGTATTTATCTTTTCCACAATAACTTTCAAAATTATCCTTTTTTTTTTTTTTTTTTTTTTTTACATTAAATTAGGCGCTTATCTGTGTGCGAATGTGTGTGTCCATTATTATTCTATAATTCGAATAGAATTGAAATCGGTCAAGGATAAGACGGTAAAAGGATAACTTCGAGTGCAACTTATAAGTTGGTGTGTCTACATAATATAAAAACAAAGTGTCTCTTTCTTTTTTATATATCTAAAACAAATAAAAAATATTATGCCTGGAACATGCTTGTGTTTTGTTTGAGGTTTAAAAATTATTCCTATTTAGTGCTGAAATAGGTAAAAGCTAAACGTGGGTAATTTTACAGCTATGAATTTAAGAAAATATCCTTCGCTTGCTTCTACCGTGCACGACATCCCTAGTTGTAAATTAGTATGCCTAGAAAAATAGAATATTAATTAATAAATAATATGCTAGAGACAAAGGTAAATTTGTTTCTCATTATGTTGACTGAATAAATTGGAAAAGAACGAAGATATTAGGTTTACTATATAGTATATATATATATATATATATATATATATATATATATATATATATATAGTATATTTGATGTGGGTCATTTTGTAGATTTTACAATCGATAGAAACAATAAAATTCTTGATTTTTCTGTAAAACAATCTAATTAATACACATTGTCATGTTTGATAAGAGAACTTCCAACTCAAAAGGTGAAGAGCACAAACATAAAAGATAATTCCTCATTCTTTCAACAGACCTCAGACACTGACCTCAAAGGAATAGCAATAATTTATTACTCTGTTTAAACATATGTCTTAAAATTACAATTTTATTTACCCAATAATGCAGTGATGGATAACTATCATGCGCACCGACTACGTGGGTGATTTGGGGCTCCAGCACCCACACGAATAATCTTGTGGGTGCGGCCCACCCACAAGATTTTTAGTTTCATAGAAACGAAATAACATAAATATTTTTCACT
Organism: Thermobia domestica; assembly: GCF_964235325.1. Classification (NCBI taxonomy): domain Eukaryota; kingdom Metazoa; phylum Arthropoda; class Insecta; order Zygentoma; family Lepismatidae; genus Thermobia; species Thermobia domestica. The sequence continues at coordinate 96,797,633 of NC_137461.1, forward strand.
TGCCATTATAAAAAAAATAAACAAAACACTGAGATGGAAGTTAAAATGTCTAACCTCTAAAACATAATTGTTTTTTTCAAATGTGTTTGTGCAAAGCAACCAAACAATACACCCACCCTTCCTTGCCTGTCTCTGGCCTACTCAAAGGCAGCCCTACAAGAATATGTGTATTGTGAATAGAATCGAGCACAGCCCTTTATGACAGTGTTCATAAAAGATTTAACTAAAAGGAAATCAATCAAATAATCGAGGCTCCCCTAAAAATATATAACTTGTCCCGCTATTGATATGCATCCACATAAATTTTGGGAAGTCGGCGCCGTTCATAACTATGGTCCTGCGGGCCAGATGCGACTCCGTAAAAGTTCTATCTGTCCATGACATGGTTCCTAAATTCACGAATGAAAGCACTTTCGGCCACTCTTGTGTTAAACAAATTATATTGACCCATCTAAAATATGTTTTTCTTTCTTAGCTCTCGTAAAAAAAAAAAAAAAAAAAAGTTTGCCTATTATTGGCCAATAATGTATGCAGATAGTATATTGCTCTCCTGAAATTCGTTTATTGTGCGGATTTATATTAAGTGGACGGTATGGAAACAGGGCATTAAATTGATCCTTGTAAATAGAAGACAGGTATTATTAATTTTCTTGTTATTTCAGCTCTTGTTGGAGACTAATAGTTTGGAACCCTGCAAGGAAGGAACAATTTGTTTCGCCTAGTATTGCTTCGACAGGCTTTGTCTACATTCTACTACAGAGGGAACGTTACACAAACAATTTCAGTTTTTTACAATTACTTTCAGTGTGTAAGCTAGCATTAAGTTATGGATAAGAAATACATAAAATAATCTGCTACTAGTTGCTTCAAAACCTTCAACTAGTTAAGTTTGCTATACCCTGAAATGGATTGAAGCACCATTAGAAGCATTTTAATAAAGATACTTGTACAAATAATGCAATTGCTAAGTATAATCAAGTAAAAATCACGAGTAAAGGCAAAACAAGTAATTGAAATATTTAACAGAAATGCAGTCAGGTATTATATTACCTGAGTCAGATTTTTTTAAGTCAATGTACACTCATGTTCAAAATGATTGTCGTATATCTATAACTGTCTTCTTGTAAGAATATAATTTGATAATGATTCTGCAGGGTACTTTTAATACTGATACTATGTCTACAATAGGGAAATATATATTTATGATACATTTCATAGGAAAAGAATTATAAATACGAAAATTAGAATGAGTAAAACAAAATGTTGCTAAATCATCAAAAAAGTTTTATTTTCGTTTTATTGTACTTATTTACTGCACCTTTGAAATGAAATTTGGCACGTACATGTCTTTGCCGATTATACATATACTAACATTATAAGAAATACCGGGCGAATTCGTTATCAAATTATATTCCTACAATAACATATTTATAGACATGCGACAAGAATTTTGGACATGAGTGTATCTACTGAAGATGAAACTGAGAACAAATTAAGGTAATCTTCTATAATTGGATCGTATATAATACAATAATGTATGTATAATACAATAATGTATGTATCGTATATAATGTGGCAAAATATTATATGTACGCAATGTGAAGAAATTAAGCTCCACGTTCAGCAAGTTTGCATATCCTGTCTCTTCACTAAATTAAAACATATAGATTACTTCAGCTCCAAACGGATTCAGTAAGTTACTATGAAATAAAATAAAACACGATACGACTTGTGTAAAAAAAAAAAAAAAAAAGTTATATATTGCAAGAGATGTAATTTAAAATTATTTGGCGCAAAATCAGTCGTATCTGACTCTAAGCAGAAACTAGTATGAAGCAAGAAAGCACGTTATACAAAAGTTAAAAGAATATTCCAGAAAGCAAAAGTCATGTAGTTTCAATTTAGATGAATACGTTGTCAATGAGATGTTCGTATATTTAAAACCTGCGCAGAAGTTTGATCACTATTAGCTTGACCCGAAGAGTGAGAACATTTCTGTGATTTTTTTTTAAAGATTATTTTCTTCTAAGTTCTATTCAAAGAATATTATACGAATTACAAACTTAAAATGTTATAGCTCGGAAAAAAATACTATGTTCGTTATTGTGTTATTATCCTCTGATCCATAACGTAAAATCAAGTACTAAGTTTTTTTTGTTTTTTTTTAACAAATAGAATATTTTAATTGTTTCTTGTTACAGGTCAACATTTTGGAATGGCAGAATCTAACTTCTGTGTATATGAATGAAACACTTACATAGTAAGAATAACTTAAAATATTACCTCACATGTTACTGATTTATACCGATAGAGTGTATAATTCAGATTAAAACTCAAGTACTCTTGCAGATTGCACTGTCTTCTCTTTTATAATCCTGGTAGTGGAAATTAGTGTCACACTGCATTAAGTATTTAATCAACCAATCTAACTCAGTGACAAATATGATGCACTACGTGGTTGAAAGTAATAGTAGAATATAATAACGAGTTTGTGTAAATTAATATTTGGTAATATTTTTAATTAAAACCTTTCAAATGAATAAGAGACAAGACATAGTCACACATAAATTATTATTTATTCTTTTTAAATCTGGATCGGTTCGACTACGACTTCATCATATACATAAACTTCAAACTTTCGACCCAAACTAGACTTTGTTTCTTTACTTTCTCTTAATGCACCTCTATTCCAAATTCCTTATAATCGAATCCGAAAAGGATATGAACACAGCTACCTTTAGGATATTAAAAAATTCCACCGCACTTACTGGTAACCAAAAATCTCAGGTCACTTGCTACCGTTTGGCTGTAGAGGGAGTTTGGCTACGGGCCTTTAATTTGAAGTACTCACCAACTACTTCCATAAAAAATTGTTGGGGAAGTACCGCAAGATTCTGAAACTTGGATATTTGGATAGGGCACATACTAGTTTCTAAGTGGTCTTGACCCGACCACGGTAAGTCCCATAGTTTTGGAACTATAGATCTTTAAAGTTATTTCATGTTTTCCTATGACTCAGAAAGGAACCATTTGTACATCCAGGTTGGTCTATACATTTTGTCTTACTTTGGTGTCAAGAATCACCTCTCAAACGTTGTCGGTGTTGTTTTGAAACACCCTATATATATATATATATATATAGTGTTTTATTCTTAAATTTAATTTTCTTTCTAATAATGACTCTATTACATTTTTTTATGTATGTGATATTTGTTACTTTGATTATGCTATATAATGTCACAAATTTCTTGTAATATATATATCATGTTTACTTTTTTGGTATTATATTTTATTTTCTGTAGCAAATTTCATATTGTGTAGAAATGTATATTTTGTATATAAATTACAACAGTGAGAAAACAATATAATTGATATTATTATTATTTAGTTTACTATTTCAATTGACACAAAATTATAAAAATATGCTATTTTAGTATATCACCAACAAGGTAATCAAAACCAAAGTCATATACAGGGCTAGCATAAATGATTCATTCGTTTTGAAAAGGCTATATTTTCAAAAGTATTGCACATATACACATGAAAGATAGAGGAAGTTCGGGTATTATGGAATAGTCGGATAATATGGAATACCTTATTATCTCGCCCGTGATGTGCTGCTTACTAGCAAAGAGCGAAAAAAAACTACTGCCTCACGTTCCCATGATGCTCTACAGTCAGTCTCCTTGTGATTGTAACATTCGTTGTGTTGGTAGACGTGAAAATATGATTTCGTATTCGAGGAAACTTTTACAGGTAAGTGTTTTACAATTTGTATTTTCCTATTGAAATGTAATAAGACAGAAATTATTATATATTTCTTCAAATGCGTTTAACAACTCTTTCGTTTCCGAGAAGACATGGAGGAAAATGTTGAGTGGTAGTATTTCCTAATACCCGCAAGAAAAGCATGGTATTCCGTATTGTCTGACAAAAATATCTACGGACACTGGACAATTAAACATACATTTAGTGTTATCCTACTTGCATTGACGCTATTGTTGGATCTATGTGGACTTTTTAACTATCTAGATAGTGGTGTAAATTCGATAGAAAGTAACAAAATGTCTCTTCCGTTTCATTGAAGGTATGCCCAAAAGAACTTTCGTCGAAATGTCGAAAGAGACAACTTTGGGATTCTGCCCAAATGACACTTACCATTGCAACTGTTTGTAGCAAGAATACGGGCTACCTAAAGGCGTCGAAGGAATTTGGAGTACCAAGGTCAACTCTGTTTCGACTGGCAAACAAAAACGTAAAACACCGAGCAGATGCTGCATGGAAACCCCTAGGATGTAAACCAGTTTCCACAGAAAATTTGAAAAAAGAACTCGTGAAATGTTTATCAGAAATGGAGAGAGTATTTTGTGGACTAACGAGACGGGATATATGCAATTTAGCAATTCAATTAGCTGTGCGTAACAATATTCGACATCCATTTGGCAAAGGCAATAAAGTAGATAAGGATTGGTTTTATGCTTTCATGCGCAGACACAAGAAGACATTATCAATTCGAAAACTCAATTGAGTGTTTTGCATCGGCATTCTGTTCAGCGCTAGCTACACACAAGAATAATATGCCTGAGGCTACGTCTACGCTACAAAATAGTTTCCAAGATCCAGAAATTAAATCAGTGGCATGCTCTTCTAAAACCTCAAATGTTACCCTACCACGACAAATATCTCCTTTACCACCTAACAAGAAAACCTTGAATAAAGGTTGAAAACAAGGAACCGCCTCGATTATTATTAGCGGATCTCCTTACAAAACACATCTAGAAACGAAAGTTACTACGACTTTATGCAAGAAAACAGACAAGAAAAGCAATAAATGTGTGAGAAAAAGGTTTCTCAACGTGGTATTCATGTGCCATGTCAGAAGAAGATACCGAAGAAAAGTGTTAGCAAGATTTAGTGACAGTTTTCAAAGAGGAGTCGAAGACGAAATATCTTTTAAATCTAACACTTCATGAGAACTTGACTATCTAGCTAGCACAGTGCCTGATGACAAAGTTGCTAAGTGTATTTTTGTTACAACGAATTTTCTGCTGATACAAGGATAATATTTTCCATAAGTAGAAGCTTTGCTTTGTATATACTTAAACACAAACAAACTATTTGCTGAGCAAAACAATATATTCACATAAAAAACTACATACGTGTTACAGTTTCACCAACTAACACTTTGGCTTCATCAGACACAAACTATTGATAATGTCTGATGAAGCCAAAGTGTTAGTTGGCGAGACTGTAACACGTATGTAGTTTTTTATGTGAAAATATTGTTTTGCTCAGCAAATAGTTTGTTTGATACAAGGGATGATGTTTGAGTCCAGTGTTCATCATGTTTAATGTGGGCGCACAACGACTGTGCCGGTCCAAAGCAGAGTATTATATTTGTGACTTTTGCAAGTAATCACGTTCCGTTATGACTTGGCATTAAGCATTTTCATATATTGTCACTGTATTCATTGTATTTTCAAGAGAAAACTCTTATATATATATATATATATATATATATATATATATATATATATATATATATATATATATATATATATATATATAACATTTGTATTCCATATTACCCGATTATTTCATATTATCCTCCAAAGTGGTTTCTTTACAAATTATAAATATTGTTCATGTCCTGTAACGATATTTCTTTATCAAGGTATGCATATATAATGCGAAATATGTAAGGCGAATACTTGTTTTCCCTTTTATATCAATGTGCAATAATTAACTGAGTTACAAGCAAAACAAAAATGGTGTTCCATAATACGCAAACTTCCTCTAAATGAAAATAACCACAAACCCACCAAGTTTGTATTGTGTATTACAGGTGGCAGCACGAGTTCATTATCTTTCCTATCACAGGGTGGCAATACGATCTTAGTACCGGTCGAAAATGGAGGGAATGAAAGGAAAAAGACATCGAGTATCGTCTGTCGTGTCACCAAAGGATCACATATTGAACATTTGTAGAGGGGGTAAAAACTTCGTGAGTTTGTGGTTCTTTTCATATATCTTTCATGTCTGTACGTCAGAGCTGGATTTAGGTCTGGTAAGGTCCCAAGCTATTGAAAGTAATGGGGCCCTTTATGTGTCCAGATGAACGTAGGCGCCCTATATACAGAAATGAACTAGTGGTAATTTAAAAATTAGACTAGCAGAAGGGGGCCCATTACTTACATCATAGGGCTTACACAACACGAAACAGAGTTGCTATATGTAAATTGTATCTTATTTATTGTTTCTTTTATATTTTGGAAATGTAAATCCAGTTTTTTCCTTTATTTTGGGGGGTCGCCCAAAAGAGTGGGATCCTAAGTTATAGCTTGGTTAGCTTATACGTAAATCCGGCACTGCTATACTTGTAATACTTTTGAAAATATAGCCTTTTCAAAATGAATGAATCGTTTATTTTAGCCCTGCAAATGCCCCAGCGTTTAATAAGACCTGAGCATTTCTTTCTATTGTTCTCTTATTATCCTTATTACATTTACATAATCATCACATGACCAGGTAAATACCATTCAGCTCTGGGACCTGTTTGCGGTCTTTGATTTTCCTTATAGCGTAGTCTACTACAGCACAAAGTTGAATAAAATGGTGATAACGCGTCTCCTTGTTCCAGGCCATTCCATACGTGAAAGCTCGTGGACAAGAATTCCTCTGTTCGGACTTTGCTTTGGGATTCATTTAAACAAGCCTAAATTAATCTAACTAGCTTTATCGCTATTTCAAAATCTGTAAGAATATTGTACAATATTTGCCTCCTAGCCGAATCATATTCATTTCTAAAATCAATAATTGATATACCGGCCTATTATATTCTCATTTCTTTTCGAGTACTTGTGTAATGGAAAATATCTGGTCAATAGTTGAACGATTTCATCTAAATCCGCACTAATAATCTCTAATAATTTGATCTGCGTATAAGGTCAATCTTCCTAATGATATATCTGAGAGGATTTTATACAATGTTGGCAGAAGAGAAATGCCTCGATAATTATTACAATCAGTTTTATAAACTTTCTTGTAAATTGGAACCATAATTGATTCTTTCCACTCTTGTAGCAATTCCTTCTTGTTTCAGATAGGGAGAATTAGTTTGTGTATATTGTTCCACAATTTTCCCCATCCAGCTAAAATTAACTAAGCCGGAATTCCGTCTACACCTGGAAATTTGTGTTTGTTTAATTTCTTTATAGCGATTTCTACTTCTCTTTGGTTAGCTTTGGAATATACGGTTCAGCGGTGCGTATTTCCCTTTCTCCCCGCACATTACTTTTTGGCTGCGTGTTAAGAAAATCGTCCAAAAATCTCTCCATCTATTTAAGATGCTACCTGTATAAGTGAGAACTGTTACGTCGGCTTTACTTAATATATAAGCGCGGAGTTGATAGCCTTTCCTAAGTTCCTTGATCCCCTTATACATGTCCCGAATGTTTATGCTTTAACTGTTATCTTCAAGTTCAATAATTTTATCTTTCGAAAACATGTTTCTTTATTCTAAAAGTTTTCGAAGTTTCCCCACTTGATGTCAACGAAATTTTGTGTAGTTATATCGTTCGGATTTAGTAGCAATCGCAGTTTTGCCTGTTTTCCCTTCTCTACTAGTTTAGTGCATTCCTTGTAGAAACACGTTTTTTGTACCTATGCATTTATGCGTGCCCCAATTTTACTTTTGCTGAAATTTGAATGCCATCCCTAATTTCAATCCAAGTATCCTCAACACTATGCACTCCGAATCTTTTAAAACCGAGAACCTATTAGACACTTTAATCTGGTGTTGTCCCCTCGCCTGGCTCTCTTCTAATTTCTTTACATTAAACCTCTCAATTTTCAGATATTCAATATTTCCTTTACTCAACGATAATCTTTCTCTTATTATCGCTGCTACCAGATAGTGATCATTGTCACAGTCAGCTCCTCTGAACGACCGAACATCAGTTATGTTAACTGTCTTCTTCTATCTATCAAAACATGATCAATTTGATTATGTGTTTTTTCATGTAGTATGGTCCAAGTATATGCACGAAAGTCGCAATGTGGGAATTTTGTTCTCTTTATGATAAGGTTATTGGATGTTGCAAAGTTCACAAGTCTAACATCGTTGTCATTACCTTTCTTATAATTGATTTGAAAATATCCTGTTGCCCTACCTTTGCATTGAAATCCTTTAATAGATTTTTTATGTAATATTGCAGGAGTTGATCAAATACCCGTTCTACTTCGTAAAAACTGTCTTTTGTATCGTCATTCTTATCTTCTGTTGGGGGCATGTACATTTAAAACAATATCACATCACCGATAAAAGAAAGTCTATCATTAACAAAATTAAACCATTTTAATTGCTGATATTATTAGTTTATAAACAAAAAAAAAAACCCTGATCCTAGTTGGTGATTTTTATTTCCTTCACCGCAAAAGAACGAAAAATTTCCGAAGTTTACTGCTCCCTTTCCTTCCCATCTAACTTCCGGAACTCCTACTACATCTGACGGATTTTAACGCACCTGCTCTATAACGACTTCTTACAGTTCATGTTCCAAATCTCATGTCCATTTCACTTTGTTGAAGTCGTGCCAAATTATCAGTCCTGGTCCGAGTCTTCTGTGAATGTTTGTGATTTTTTTTTTATTACAGGATGAGATTGTTAGCCTCATGCCAAACACCCAAGCTGGAGGACCACCCTTTGTCGTCTGTCCGCGACTGTTTATTCAATATATTCGCAGCTAACTTATATACTGTATCTAGAGGCCTTCTCCTCAGTACACAACCTGGGAGCACGCTATTCTATGGTAACAGGAGCCTGCAGGAAAACAAAAGCAGCTATAATGGTAACTATAATACTTACTTACTAAAGAAGAGCAAAAAACTATACTTACACGTATTTACAATTTTTAGTGAGAAATTTGACCCTTCATATTCTCAACTAGTCTCTCAATGTTCGATGGTAGCCTATATTGGATGTTTCAGCGCGGAGAATATTTCAAGGTGAACATCAGTTACACAGGAAAAATTTTCAATTCAGTTTAAGAGTCTTCATCCCGGCGAAATTAAAATACCGCTAATTTTACAGTAATTATGTGATATCTTCAAATAGATAAAAGATAATTGAAATATGAAACAAGAGCGTCCTAGACAATATTATTTTGCCTGAGATACCGTTATCACAAGTCACCTAGTGGCTTTCCGTTTTCAGCTGTTTAGAAACGCGAAAATAAATGCCGATTTTCAAAATGGCTCGAAATCAAAAGCAGATAAGTGAGTCGTGATAACGGTTTCTTATGTAAAATAATATTGTCTAGGGCGCTCTTGTTCCACATTTCGATAATCTTTTACCTATTTGAAGATATCACATAATTACTGTAAAATTAGCGGTATTTTAATTTCGCCGGGATGAAGACTCTATACATTTTCAATAACGGGTCAGGCGGGCTGGATGATCGGCCCGGAGACTAGCTGTTGGACATGGCTAATCTAAATGTTTATGCAACCCGTAGCTATTATAATATATATGTTTTGAAGTTTGCATAGGTATTAGCATATTATCTTGTTTTTGCATAGTAAATGAGATTGTATCGATTACCGTAAGTTAAATGTTTGATTCATTTGGATTTTTACAAAGTCACGATTTCTCGTTATGAGAACATAATAAGTTGCCTTATTGAAGTTTAAAAGTAATTGTGCTCACGTGCTCTGCCATGTTCAAATTCAAGCAAGAGTCTATATATATATTAATTAGTCGTCTTTTCTTGTATCTGTCTAACTTCTTGACATGGGAGTGTACTTTAGGACTTCAATTTAGAATTTTTAATTATTTTTTCACGCTTCGCTTAATGAGTTGTTGACTACACGATAATAATCGCAGTCACAGAAGAGCATGCATTTTTTTCTCCTTTCACTTAAGAATATTCTTTTCAACTAGTAACAACAATAATAAGTACTGTATAATCATTTTAGCTTAGTAGAAATATGAGTTTAATAGCCCATAATGTTCAAGGTTAATATGTTTATGATCATAACTAATACAGTATAATTCAAAATGAGTGATGCTAAAAAAAGAAAAGTTCATGTGGTTACAGTAATGGCTTTGTTGGAAAAATACTGATGTATTATAAAAAAGATAATCTCTGAAAATTTGTTTTTTCTTCAGTCACACTCAAGTACATAGTTTTGCCCACGAGACTCGGAGGATTTTCTCGTCTCGTCCCGTGACGAGAATCGAGACGAGAAGCAGATTTTTAAATTCAAGATGAGACGAGAAACACTATCGTTTTCGAGCCAGTATCTTAGACGAGGCCAGACATTTCTCTAATCCCCTGGGCACAACTATTTCGCTCAAGTATTAGGTTACAAACACTGTTTTATTGTTACATAATTTAGGGTATGAGAGTATGAAAAACTATAAATTGATATAAGAGTTATACAAACACAATGAAGAGCATTTGTCAACTCAAATCATTACGCAATATACTCCAGTAACAAATATTTAAACTTTATTTTTTGTTTCGTCTCGTCTCAAGAGCAACATTACACTCAGTCACAGAAATTCACTGATGTTCGCTTCGGGCCCCTTTTGAAACGAAATGAAATCTTTAAGTTTAACGTCCCACGGTTATGCCGGTTAGGCTAAAGGAGACGGTGATAATGAGAAATGAGTGAAATGGAGGAATGAAGAAAGTAGGAGGAAACGGGAGAACCCCGAGAAAACCCACGAGCACGGTGTTTGTCCACCACAAAGTCCACACGGCGGGAGCTGGGATCAAACCAGAGACCCCAAGCACCGGAGGTGAACGCTCTACCACTGATCGGGCCCCTTTTATGATGTGATAGATGTCTCCCAAACTATAATCAAGTTCTTGTCAAAGTCGTGCTTGTTTGCTCTTTTTACCTTCCATAAGCAGCATGTCTCCTCAAGCAGTTTCACCAATTAGCAATTATATTATTATTTAAAATTGTTAAAGCACAATATGCCATTAGAAAAAAATACGGGAAGATCTATTTGTGTTTATATGAAATGAAACTTTATAAAGAAATAGAGATAGTTAAGTGTACAAATATGGTCGTTTCCTCTCAGAATTGTAACAATACGTTATGTGTACAAAAAAGGGCGCCGATCCTGGGGGGCAGGGGGCCCGGGCTCCCCCCAAAGTTCATGTGGGGCCCATCATTGTATTTGTGAATATACAATATTTGGCATAATTTGAATGCAATTTGTCTTAAAATCCTCATATATATGTCGTCTGCATCTGAATTCCCCCCCAAATTTACAGAGAATTCGGCGCCCTTGTGTGCAACTGCAATAGATAAATTATGCTTTTTGTAATTAAGGTAAAATAGATTTTTCCAGACACTTACTTAGCATCAATAGAGTAGTGGAAATATACATGAGTGTTCCAAAAGTGGTACAAACCATGAAGATCCTCTAAAACATTGAAATTGATCGCCTTTTACTACTTTTCACATGCATTATTTCTGATAATTTTCCTCAACACTCCCTAGACGATCGCACGTGAAATGGTGTACACAGTTCTTCCGAAATGCATGAATGTGTATGTAAGCTGCTAACCTCAAATATCTTATAAGAACAATTCAATGGTAGAGCGGGCTGGCCACAGTGACTTAACACCGATTCCAAATATGCCATGATCAAATGTGTAGTTTGGCAGGTTGCTCCATTCCTTTGAAACCACTTTTTTTTCCGGGGGCCGCGGTGGCTCAGTGGTAGAGAGTTCACCTCTCGTGCATGGGGACCTTAGTTCGATCCCAGCTCGCGCCAAGTGAAATTTTGGGTGGACAAACATCGTGTGAGTGGGTTTTCTTGGGGTTCTCCCATTTCCTCCGACTTTCTTCATTCCACAATTTCGTTCGTTTCTCATTATCGCCGTTTCCTTTAGCCTAGCTGGCATAACCATGGGACGTAAAACTTAAAGATTTCATCTCATTCTTTCCCGCATCTTTTCCGTCTCCTAATAAGTCACAGCAAAATTTGTTGGAACAGCAGAATAAAACGTTCACTGTTTATCGTCCCACGGAAGAAGAGAATTAAAACTCTCTTTCAAGACATTGCACATCATACGCCAGTTTTATAGAGGAGTGTGAGCGACACACTCATGCAGAACATGCAGATTGTTAGTCGGCCACAGACGTGAATTTCGTGAATGAATTCAAGCCTCATCTGACTATTACCATTCATCCAAGTATTGGACACGCTTGGGGGAATCACCAGTCAATAACTCCTACACAACTCTGATTTTCTACAGAAAAGTTTCTAAAGATGATTACCTCACAGCGGTACATGCTGTACCGAAAGAAATACAGTTCTGTACAACTGTAACTAGACAAGCTGCACAATAAGTTAGGGGGCACGGTGGCTCTGTGGTAGAGTACTTACCTGTTGTGTGTGAAGTCCCTAGTTCGATCCCCGGCCAAGTAAGTCCGTGAGTTTCTCGTAGTACTCCCGTTTCCTTCCCCATTCACATTCCACCAATTCTTAGATCATCATTCACTTGCCTTAATCATCCGTCACGCTTAATCTAAAGGGTATAATTGTGAAAGATTTCATGTCATTTTCATTTTTTGCATAATAACTTCTGTGGGTTATTCCTCATTCCTACGTTAGTATCCGTCAATTTGCCTCAGTGCGAACCGTCAGCCTACCACTCTGAGGAATATCTACGTACCTAGTTTTCTATAATGTAATCTACAAACGTTCATTGATTGATTTATTCGGAAATCGCAGCGCGTAGCGCGCTTCTGTGGTTTCGTAACTTAAAACTTCTTATACACGTATTTATATTATTTCAGAATGAAAATAATTTGTTTCAGTGTGCACACTTTCCTGCTGTGGTACTATACTATAGTTCCTTGCCTCAATCATCACCACCTGTCACCTGCAACTTTGGTTAGGTAATAACACGTAAAAAGTATACATATCCAATTTTATAAATTACCATGTTGACTTCATAAAGTAGCCTTGCCTGTAAAATAATAAGTAAGTATTATGATTTGCGGGCCGTATGATTATACTTTTAAAACATTTCATAATATTTTATGGAATACAGACAAAATATTCGCGACCGAAACCTCGCCGCAGCCCAAAATTTCGCGTGGCTGAATCCTCGTCCCTCAAAACCTTGCGGACCGAAATCTTACCAGCTAAAATTTTGCGGCTTAAAATCTTGCCTGACTATAACTTCGTGGACAAAATCTCGCTCAGTGGCGGATCTAGCCCGGGGTTTTAGCCCCCCCCCCTCCAGTTTTCAGAGTGACGAAAATAATTTAAGCTATTATTTACATATTTTTGAAACTTTATAATAAATTTATGATATACTTATCATAGTCTGGAGTCTTGCAGCCCCTCCAGTCTTTACCTTCTAGATCCGCCACTCATCTCGCTGGGTCAAAACTCGCAGGCTAAAATCTTCTACGGATTAAACTGCACCACTACAATATATGTAACAATATAAGTGTTTCTGAGGTCAAAACAATGATAAGAAGAAGAAGGATGATCAAGGTCATAAAATTCTTAATTTAGATAGCAAAAGCGAAAAAATTGACGGTTCAAAATGAATGGATATACCTAGTTATATCATAAATACTGTCACAAAGTTTGGAGTGGCGCTGTAGGCATCCGGAGTGGCACAGTGCTGCCATCTGTGTATAAAGCGGAAGATGTTTGTAGTGTGTGTTTGACTGATCATGACATTATGTTGATATTGTACTGAATACTGATGGAGTGGGGCGATTACGAAAATCGTGCAGCAGTAATTGCACTACACAAGGTCGGGAAGACAGCAGGTGAGATTTTCAACCTCCAGAAACCCCTACAAATCAGCAAGAGATTAGTGTATCGCGCCATACAGCGATACACCGAGACTGGAATGGCAGCTTACCGCGCAAGGAGTGGCGAACCACCAGCGCTACGAACCCCGCAGGTCCAGAAAGCAGTTGCAGCAAGAATTCGAAGAAATCCTGTTCGAACACAAAGTGTGATGGCTGCTGAGATGAACATCAGCAGAAATTGCATGTCTCGTGTGCTCAGGAGTGACCTACATCTACGGGCGTATAAGAGGTGGACTGGTCACTTTCTGACCCAAACATTGATGTCGCAAAGGGTCCTTAAATCAAAGAGACTGTTGCAGCGTTACGCCAACAATCTGCACAGAAAGATTCTGTTCACTGATGAAAAGGTGTTCACAATTGAGCAGACCTACAACGCCCAAAATGACCGTGTGTATGCCACGTCATCTAATGCAGCTGCTAAGGCAGCTCCAAGGGTTCAGAGGGCACATCATTCTGTCTCAGTGATGGTTTGGTGGGGAGTGAGCTACTCAGGCACAATGTAGCTGCATTTTTGCGAACAAGGTGTTAAAACATCTGCCAAGGTGTACCAGGAAACAGTGCTAACTCCAATAGTGAAACCACTGTCTGCTACCATGTTCCCTGGACCTTCCAGCAGGATTACGCTCCAGGCCACAAAACGAAAACAACCCAGGACTGGCTGGCACGGAATGTGCCCAACTTCATTTCTACCGCTGATTGGCCTTCTAGCAGCGCGGACTTTAACCCGTTGGACTAAAACTTTGGGCAATCCTTCATGCAAAGGTCTGCCATAAACGGCATCCATCTGTCGACAGTCTGAAACAATTATTGATGCAAACAGTGAACAATTTTCCCATGGACGTGGTGCGTACTTCCATTGACCAGTGGCCGGACAGACTTCGCGCCTGCATCAAGGCCAAGGCGGGGCATTTCGAAAAATGATTCGTGCGCCAGGTGTACAACATATCAATGTAAAACACGACCAAAATAAATTACCTTGGTGTTAATACTGTCCGTGTTATTCACATTCAAACTTATGACGGTATTTATGATGTATACAAGTAGAATCTTAAGATAAACCCAAATTAGGAGAAATCGTATCCATCGAATCTATTTTAGTTAAATTGTTTGGTAACAGTGAACTGCGAATCCCACTGGAGGTTCACAACTAATGTAAAATCATGAATTCCTTAACTTAAGAAGATGAAATACTATAGGGCTATACAAACTCCTCATTTAAAATGAATGAAATATCTTGTAGAATGTTCACATTTTCAAGAATGAAGTTAGCAAAGCCCCCCCGAAATATACGGTATACTGTATATGAATAATTTTCATTTTGGAAATGTGGTTTTAGGTATTCAACTGTGTTCACATTTCTCATTTTAGCGTTTTCGTATATGAATTTTGGACATGGCGGGCTAGTAAATGTGACAGGGATTTGAAAAGTGACAGTTTGTCGGATAATGTGTTTCCAATCACTTCACAGTAGAAATTTATATTTTAGAAAAAGTTCTCATATATTTAAAAAAAAAAGGAAGAAAAACTTTAACTTTCTGCACGGAGGCTCGAACCGTCGCCCTTCGTTTCAGAAATGTCAGTAGCAGTACTAACCCCGCTTGACCACAGACGCAACTTACAAGAGATTGTGTTATAATATTGATAATAGAATCGCTCTAAGCACAGGTTCCTACTTGGAGGTTTAAATATCCATTTTCTGTAGTTTTCAGCAATTTCTACTTAAGATAATGGTTGATTTTGCATATTGGAACTGTGCATGAGGTGTGCAATCAATATTAATCTCAGAAATAAGTAGTTTGATTTTGTTTTTACATTTTCATATCGCTCGGATGACAGTACGGTTTGCAGCTAGTGTCGGGAACTGTGTCGGAAGAACGGCGGGAACATGCAATTCCCTGTGTATAGATCTGCGGGAATTGTGACGGATCTAGGCTCGCTTTTTCGGACTTAGTTTCTGAACGACTTTCCAGCTTTTTGTGAACAGGTGTGTATCACCAAATTCCGTGATCGTGATTGATAATGACCCAAGACAGTCTGTAAAAGACGAAAAAATCCATTCGGAATCATGTACTAAAATAGAAATTGTAGAATTGTTAAAAACTAAAGGTGTTTAATCTTATTCAAACTGGAACAAATTTGAAGTAATAGAAATGTTAAATAAAGTTGCTTCTAACATAGAAGTCTCCTACAGAATAGACCGCATTGCAAAGGAAGCCGGACATTAAGTTCTTTATCTCCACCTTATGATTGCGAACTCTCTCCCACTGAACTTGTGTTGAGTCAAGATTTCGGTGTTTCTTGCCTCCAGAAGTAGATTACGTATGGTAAGTAATTACACTTTCTCTTCTATTATTATTATTATTATTATTATTATTATTATTATTATTATTATTATTATTATTATTATTATTATTATTATGTCGCTTTCCACTGCGCTGTTTGGTTTACTTTCTTCCTTTTTTTCTCAAATCCGCCGCCTTCTAACTCATAATAAGTGGCAACGTGGCGCTATAAGATGGCTCGTTGAACGTCATTTCGTTTTATAATCTACCTAAGGTGAGACTAAATAAAATGTAGCGTATACGTTTACGTTATATGTCAACATTTAACTTTGCGCACGTTCTTTCGATAAAGATAGGTTTTAAGCAAGTGTCATGTCGAGGGAAGCGGGTAGAACAGAGATGTGCATGCAACCAACTTTCTCCCCTGAAATATCTACTTCCTCTTTACCATATGGATATTTTATGTTCCAGATATTTATAAAGTAGTTTAGGAAATCGTACCCCCATTTTTTTTATTACGCTACGCGACTGGAGGAAAAGGTAAAAATAGTGAATCTGCTGAAAATTTGAATCTGAGAAACTTTTGTAGAAGTTTATTTTTTTTAAAAAAAAACTGTTTTAAATATATTTCAAGATTTCTGACAGATAAATTTTCGGCGACCTTTGACCTTGGCGGCCACATTGCCAAAAAAAATCACGGATATCCGAACGTCACCAACCCAGAAATCATCTACTAGTACCATTAGACAAAGTCCAGTAATAATTCGCTCTCGACCTTTTCGTTCCAACAGAACCTACAGGTGGCCCCTAGACTATAGGCAAAATTTCATCCTGCAAGGTTCTGGCCAGGCGAGATTTTGTCCCGCGAGAATTTGGCAAGGTGAGATTGTGGCCCATTAAGTTTTAGTCTAATCACTTTAGTTGTTGCTAACAAGTTTGAAGGTATTGTCTTTAGTGTTCTACTTTTGCTTGTGTTCTGCTGTGGAATGTTTTAGTTTTTTTTTAATATATATTTTCTTTTTACATTGCGTAAAATTTTAATTTTCTGCGTGACATAAATTATTAGTAAATTACGCGTAATCTATGTAACAACGCAACGAGTACGTAAATGACCTTGCCAATCCCGCTCATAAAACTTTACCTCTGCTCGAGATGCGGTCAAAGTTATAGTTGGCGTAAGCATTTCGTGTCAGAAAGTTAAGTTAAAGTTTAGCTGTCATCTTAAGAAAAAAATAATAATTTTTATTCTTCTCTGTTTATTTGTGCCTTTCTGTAGAGATAGACCTTGATACATTAAAAAGAAGAAGAAGAAGAAGCATTTATTACGATAGTAAACACAGAAAACACGAGCATTTGGTAAATATTTTTTCCCACGAGAATAAACTCGTTAATTCGTGGAAATGTTATATATTTATCACCAAACAATATCTGAGTATCCTTGAAAAGGCATTTGACGCCCCTATAAATTATATTGTTGTAAGATGGTGTTTGAATATGCTTGTCTGAGCAATGTTTTCTTTTGTGCTCTTCTAAATCACTTCTCAAGGAATATGTTTCATAATCTCAAAACGAAATTACACAAAGAAAAAAAAAAGCACTGTATTTCTTGTTTTTCTAATTTCTTTAAATGAGGAAAAAACTGTTGGTATTTCTATCTCTGGATTCATCCTTAGGTTAGTTATTTTCTGGTTTTCTTTCAGCCAGTGGCCGATGTAGCCCGGGGACGGAGGTCTAGGCCCCCCCATTTTTTTGATTGACAAAAATAATTCAAGCTATTATTTAATAATTATATATTTTTGAAAGTTTGTAGTAAACTCACGATATACCTAACATAGTCTGGGTTCTGGTTTCCCCCCCCCCCAGTTTTTACCTTCTAGATCATTCTCTGCTTTCAGTAGCATCGTTTCAGATTCAGATTAAATAATTTTCAGTTAACTAATTCATCCTGATTTTTTTTTTTTTTTTTTTTTTTTTTGTAATATTATGAAGATCATGATACGAAGTCTCTCATTGGGTTTTGTTCTTTACTCAATCTTGTCAATTTCGTTTCTCAAAGGAATACGCGACAAAACGTACTAGCGACAAAACGTACCACCGACAAAACGTACCACTTACCCTGAGGGCTGCTTGTGAAGGGTTTTCTAAAAACACTTTAAATAATGACAAGCGACAAAACGTACCACTTGCCTGGAGGGCTACTTGCGAAGAGTTTTCCAATCAGCCATCTAATAATGGATTCATCCTTCGGTTAGTTAAACGTACCACTTGATAGGACGGTATATAAGTATATATATATCGGCCAAAATAAGGTTAAAAGTTGAACAGATTGGTGGTGAGAAAAGTACCGATGCAAGACCAAGACTAAGACTAAGGCTAAGACTAAGACCATACCTGCAAGATTCTCGCCAGACCAAGACCAGCAATATTTGAATATTTGAATATTTGCTGATTTCCATCACACTTTATCCAGGCTTTGGACCAAGGACGGATAGGCATTATTAGAGGGGCGCGGGCGCTTTCTCCCACAAGGGCCACCAGCATCTCAATGTCACAAATCAATTGCACAGTTTTCTTTCTACAGTAAGTCAATAGTATTAACAATTGACAATTAAAACCTGATATTCTTTCATCAGTACATTATTCTGAATTGTTCAAAATATTATATGAAGTTCAAGGAGAACGTATACTATATTACAAAATTAGCATATGTTTTAGTGTACTAGTTTTTGATGCTACTGTATCTATCACTTTTGCATTCGAAATATTTTTTAATAAATCTTTTTCAGTAGACATAAACAAAATGTTTTCAAATGTTCCTGAGACATGGTACTCGTTAGCCTATTTTTAACGTATTTCAGTTTATTTCAATTTTGAAAAATTTCTTTCACATGTTACCTGAGTTACGGGCAAAGTCAATAAAAATTTGTATGCTGGAAACCTGGATAAGTATTACTGCACAAATTACAATTCTGCAAAATTAAAAAGCAGCATATTGGACAATTTTGCAACACGTTTTGCATTCGCTTTTCTTGTAAACAAATGTATTTTCTCCTAATTCTGAATCACTTGCACCATCTGCACAGTCATTTTTCCTCGGTTGTGCTCGTCATCAAGACTGACTTTCAAGGATATCCACGTTCTTCAAAAGTCGAAGAGAATACATTTATAGTATCCTTGGAAACTTCTTAACTGAAGTTTTTCAGAAAATATGTAAGTTTATCGAAAGGCACGTCTGGAAGTTCTGTTACTTGGTTGAAGTGTCTAGGGTCCAAATAATCCATAAAGCACATTGCTTCTTGAATCTTGAAGAAATACTCAAAACTACCATGTCCAATATTGTGTTGAATGCTTCGATGCAGTACCTGGTCATTGGATAGAAGCAACTTCATCTTCATATTCACAGGAAAAATCTTTGTCCATCTCTGAAGGCGAATTGTCGACAGAAATAACGTTCTAAGTCTTCAAATTTGTTATTGGCCCATTCTGCAAAGCTTAATGCAGCATTCTTAACGGATTCAAAATCATCTCTCTACTCTTTCAGTTTTAACAGAGTATCTGCACCATCCGATAGGACTACACTAGCAGCACCCTCTATTTGGAGATAGTTTGGCAGAGAGGTCGTCACTTGAAATATCTTAAGAAACATTTCTGCTGTCCGAATTGTTTTAAACTTGAGATCTTTTATATATCCTTTCGCTTTACACCTAGCTTTTGGTTTGATATTTTCTGTAGAAGCAATTTTCTTAATTGTTATGGTCAACTCTATATACAAAGCACTTTTTGGGTTCGAAAAATGACCAAACTTTTTCTGAAAAACAGTGTGTTTTCTACCATCTTGTTTCCGCAATAACTGTAAGACGCCTTTGTTAACATTTGATCTTCCAAATGTACATTCGCTGAGAAGACTCATGCATAAATATCGAACAATCATTCAGCAGAACTAATGACACACAATCAATGCAATTTTTTGTCAGATCACATATGACATGATTCAGTATATGAGCGTAACACCACACGTGTAACTGAGTTTCTTAGTAGTTAAGCGGTTAGCGTATGCGCCTTTGTCGTGGGGGACCTAGGTTCGATTCCCGGCGGGAGCTCATGTGCTTCGGATTTCCCGTAAATCAGTATGTCCCGCCTCATATAGCCTCGCTGCTAAAAGGGCCGTTAAACTCAAAATCAACTGAATCACACGTGTAACTGATCATAGGTGAATTGAAAAAATCCGAATATTGTCCTTGCATGTTACTTGAGCCATCGGTTGAATTTCAAATACACTTCTTAATATCAAGGTTCAACTTCTGCAGAATTTCCAGCAGTAAACCGCAAAGACACTGGCTGTGGTAAATATGCATTTTACAATGACAACAATACTTTGTTTAACAACCATTTTAACAACATACCGTAAAACAACAGAGCACTGGCCTGAAACTATTATATCTTGAGTAGTGTCTAATAGAACAGAAAATATTGAAGCTTGAGAGACTTCTTTCGAAATATCTTCTCTAATAAGTGTGCTGATAGCACTCAAAACATAATTCACCGTGTTTAGTAAAAGTTATGCGACCACTATCCTGCTTACTTCCTCGTATTTGACTCTTCTCGGTGACCTTATCTAAATTACTTTAAAAGTTTCCATGATCTATAGCTGTGCCTTTCAGTTTATAGGCTGCTAGATTTCCTCTGTAAATGAGCCCTCTTTTACTAATGAGTTTCTGCACTTTGATAACTCGATACATTACCTGTCTGTTCTTCTCAACCATATACTGCCGTTGTTTTACCTGTTCATGAGGAAGTAGTTTCTTAACATGAAGTAGTACGTTTTGTCGCGGATTAAATATCCGAAATGTTTTAATTAGTCCATGACAGGTTGTAATTTATATAAGTGGTACATTTTGTCGTGCAATAAATATCAGAAATGTTTTAATTAATCCATGATAAGTTGTCATTTATGACAGGTCGTCAAAAGTGGTACGTTTTTTCGCGAAAATTCAAGTGGTACGCTTTGTCGGGACACCTTCTCAAAGTGCTATAAACTTTAAGACTCAAGTTTTAATGATCAAACAGCACAAATATATGGGTGAGTGGAAAATAACTATGTTAAAAAAATGTTATAAGTTCTGTACTATAAGTTCTTATTTATTAGAAAAATATGTACATGTTCTTCGTTAGACGAGAAAACAAAAATGTAAGTTAAATCTTAGCATAAGCATCTCTGTTCTTAATCAGCTTTCTTAAACGGCCAAGAATGCAAATGATACTTTTCAGAAAGAAATCATTTGGAATGTAGGCAATAACCTTTTGAAATCTGTACATCCAATTCCTCTACTGTGCGAGGTTTGAAATTATCACACACAGTGAGATCTGGATCTTTGGCTGACCATTCGTAACATTCTGCGCAGCGATCTGAGCTCATTCATGAACTGATAATCAGTACGCCATGTTTGTTTAGATTGCGCGTACTGATTCCAGTGGTCAACAATTGAAGGCAGGTGAATGAATAGGAGCCCATACATGCAGACACATGCGTGAAGAAATCTTCCAACATGCATGAAAAATGATAAAACCACATGCAAGTTTATTTTCTATGGCCTCGTTCATGTATGTTGAAAGTTTTCAAAATCTTCTGTAAACATGCATGATGGTTTTGCCGTTCTTCATACATGTTTACCGTGTATGTGCTCGTTCATGCAAGTTGGTTGTTTTGCATTTAGGTCCGCCAATCACGATAGCAGAAGAAATCATGTGACTCTTTCCTTCGATTCATTCTTCTAGTAAGTTGGACAGCAAGTTGGTATGTACGCGTGTGGGGAAAAAAATTCTTCCAACATGCTTGATGAAACAAATCTTTTATGAAAGTTGGTCATGCAAGTGTGTGCGTCTATGACCCCCCAAATCAGGCAATGCGAAATCCACAAAAAGAAATAATATTTAATTTAGTACAATATATCTCTCGGATATTAGCTAAGTTCAACTTTCCAAGTGTCGGTATCCCCTACTTTTGATATTTCTACATAAACTTTTATTTTAATTTCATTTCACATTAGCTTCTCTTTCAGCTTCGAGGTTATATGAGATGTCGACCTAGAGCCTAAAGTGGGATTCGAATCACATGAGCTCCGGCTAGGAATCGAACGCGGGTCTCCCATGCCAAGGGCACGCACGCTATCTTAGCTACAAGAGAGTTCTCCTACATAAATTAATGACTCCTAATACCACGTTATAAATCCATTTGTTTGGTCTTCTTCTTAATCTATCGTTTATTAGCAGCCTAGATTGGTCATATTATTTATGAACAGCCTCATCATCATCATCATCATCATCATAGGTATTCTGCCCGTATTGGCAGGTCACTTGCCGTAGCTCAGAAGCTCCCATGCTCCATGGTCTTCCGCTAACCTCTTCGTCTTCACGTATGATCTTTCTGTCTTTATATCATCCATTAATTGTAGTCTGCTTCACCCCCTCCCTCTCTTTCCTGCCACCATACCATCTACAATTTCTTCTTAGACAATGTCCCAACCAGTTTCTCTTCCTCTTCTTAATAATATCTAAAATTGTTCTTTTCTCCCCCAACATTTCTAACACTCATTCGTTTTCCGCTAGACCCAAATAATTCTTTCCATTCTTCTCCTGCGAGAAAAATTATTAATTTGTTGATTTCATTACGCTGGTGATCATGACTAAGGCCCAGATTCTCACTGTTTATCTGTTTTATTTCTTACTTGGTGACGTTAAGATTTCAACATAAATTTTCGATTTAATAATTATGACTTAATAGTACGAAGTCTATTGACCCTGAAAACTACGAAATTGACCTGAGTCAATTTCTTTCTTAAGAAGATAAAAGGTGGGATATTTTTATCTACTGAATCAATATTAACATGTTCTTTAATGCAATCAGGTCTATAGCTCCATCAAAATGCCATTACGAATTTACATTACAAACTTAACTCCTTGTTTCCTTGTCAAAAGATGCCGGACAGAAAAAATCCGTAAAAGCATTTCAGATGTCATACGTGTATCTAGGCTTTCTCGGTATACGCGTGTTCGTCCAGAAATAGCACGTTTTCATAGGCTTACTTTCTGTTTCAGGCAAAAGGGTACTTACAAGTGTGTGCACACGGGCATCTGTTTATGAACAAACAGTACCGATGCTTATTCAACGTAAATGGAAACAAATAATTATGCGTCAAACTTTAAAAGAACAATAAAACGAGTAATTTTGTGACAGTAGATACTACAATGTCCTATTTTTGACAAGATGAAGCACGGACGCATTATGGTTGAAATGTAATCAATGGCCCAATGAACACTTTCCCGGTAGCTGGATAGTTCGGCATAGGCCAGCTGAGTGGCCAGCAAGGTCACCCGACCTAACTCAGTTGAATTTCTATCTTTGGGGGCACTTTAAAGCTATTGTTTACCAGTATAAAATTAATGACATTGGCTACCTAAAAAGGAGAATCGTTACGGCCTGTGAACAAATATCACCAACTATGCTTCGCAAAGAGCAAAAGCACTGCTCTCAGGGTTAAAGATATGGAATAGCGCCCTTCGGTGATCACATTCTCCGGGAAATTGGAGAAGGAAGGAAAGTGTTTTAAGACCATTATGTGAGATACCATCCCAACATTTGCCTAGTGTGAATTAAACAACTCAGGGAAAACTTCACTCAGAATGGTTGACCTAGAAAAGTTTTTACAATTTTTCGACCGAACGTCCTCACAGGGAATCGAATCCAGAACCGCTCTTAGATCACTCACTGGAAATTTTGGTTGTTAGCCGAACATTATTACTGCAGTTGCCTCATTTCAAAACTTCGAGGAAATATAAAGGTGTCAGAAAAATTCGTCATCACTGAAGCTGCTAGTATTTCAAGGCAAAGACAGTTGTTCAGGATAGGAAAGACGTCGATAATCTTGCATTCATCAAAGCCAACTTCGCTGACTTACCTGCTTCTATTGATTGCCTGGGAGAGTTCAGCTCTTTTACTGGACGAAGCAATGAACGTAAACAGTATCAGGGAAAGTTGTGCCAGTGATAGTGAGTACTATACTCTCTTTAAGCTTTCTCAAGTTCTGGAACGAAATCCGAGAATACGCGAAAATGAAGGAAGTAACAGCAGCTTTTCAAGAAGAAATAGTACATGGGAATTAACTATGGGGACCGAAAGCAGTAGCATACTATATGCTGGTAACTTCATGTAGTGAGGAGGATTCCATGTCAGAAGGGCCCGGACAAAAGGGCGAGGACAGAAAGGCCCGAGTCAAAACGGCCCGCGTCAAAAGGGCCCCGGACAAAAGGTCCCCGCGTCAAAAGGGCCCTGCGACAAAAAGACCCTGCGTCAAAAGAGCCCGGGTCAAAGGGCCCCGCGACAAAAGGGCTTGAGTGAAAAGGGCCCTGGTAGAAATGGTCCCACGGCCAGAAAGCCTGAAATCAAAACAGGAGTGGAAATTAAAGATCCACGAGGGGATAGTGCCACCTTAGTAAGTTGAAGTGATTGTCCAACAGAAGGAAGAATATCAGTGGTTATTAGAGACAAAAAGAAAACTTGAATGGTGATCTTAATTTTTTTTGGTTGCTGTTTGTTCTGCAACAATCCCTATCGCCTAAGTTGGTTCACGATGAAAGTTTGCTTTCAACCACGTCTCTCTGAGTTTGTAGACGTGGAAGACCCGGGTTCGATTCCCGGCGGGATCTCATGTGGCTCGAATTCCACGTTAATCAGTAGGTCCACATCTTATACAGTCCCGCTGCTGAAAGGGACGCTAAAGTGAAAATCACATCATATATGTCTGAGTTTGTATTCTCGAGACATACCCCAATCAGACTATCTATTAATGACAGTTTCCTTAGTTCTAAAATTCAATTTCTGCCCCTGAATCAAAGTAGAAAAACACGTATTATATGGCCAATATTATCTTGAAATCGTTTCTTTAATTTTGGTGTAAGAATATACATGTGGATCTCCATACAGGGTTAGTCAAAAGTATTTGGACAGAACAATAATAACGACATGCGTGGACGGAGGAAAATCAAATGTTGCAATTGATATTATTGCAAAAACTGCATTGGCTTGGAGTGTGGTCACCGTGGAAGCCATTTTGAATTACACTATATTGCGGATCGCACATTTTTTAATGGAAAAGGCTATGATTTTACACTTCAGTTTAGGCTTTATATTTCCGCAAATGAGAATGTGAACTCATTTTTGACACATTGCCATTTCTTTATCAGACAGGGTGTTTGACATATGTATCTAATAGAAAAAAGTATCATGACAGGGCAGTAACAAAGAGACAAATGGACAAAGGAAAAGTAAATGTTACAGGTTGGTATTGGTCTTAAAACTGCGTTAAATGATCATGGCACCCAGCTTGAATTCCGCATATTATATACCATAAAATATTTTCAAATAGACAGGGGTACTTGTGTCACATAAATTTAGGCTAGAATCTTGCTACAAACGATAATCTGAATTAGGGATGCGCACGAGACAAGATTTGAGGCTGTCTTGTCTAAAAATGTACTGTAAATGTGATGTCTCGACTCGAAAAATGTGCATTTTTCTATTGGAAGAACTGTGTCTCGACCCGAATTTTCTCAGGAAAATTCTGTCTCGATTTGTCTCGTGCGGATCCCTAACTGAGTCGACTTATGACCGATCTCTATTCATTTACGCGATAGTGTGTGCTAAGTTTGACATTTGTTTCTAGTAGAAGAAAGTATTTAGACAGGCAACTAATAAATAGTACTTCATTGTGTTCTTAACGTTTTGTGTTCGTTTGCTTGCGTTTGTAAAATATTGAGAAGTTGCCACATATGTATAACATATTTTAATAGTAAGTATATTTGTGATTAATTGTTACTTTACGACTATAAAGCAATAGAATGCTGCTTTTAATGTGCAGTTTCGAATATTTGGTAGAGCTAAACAACTTCGTTCAAATAGTAGTGGGTGATAACGATGTTTCTTCTGGTCAGTGTTGTACCATGTAGAGTTAATACGGGAAGGATATAATGGTAGAATTGCTAGAAAGAAACCATGTATTACCCAAATTAAGAAATATAAGATACTTAAATTTTCTAGAGCTTTTGAAAATAAACCCAAAAACTGGTGGGAATGTGTTTTATCGACGAATTTAAGTTAAACCTGCATGAATCTGATGATACAATAATAGTTTTTCGACAAGTAAATACAGAAATATATGTCAAGAGCTTCCAGCCTACTGTAAAATACAGAGAAGGAAGTGTAATGGTTTGGGTTATATATGCTAACCAGACGTTGGAGAGTTAGTGTGTATTGATGGGATTCTGATAAAATAAATATGTCTTAACGTTCTTACAAGGACTTCTAATTTTATGAAGATGTTGATCCGAAACAAAGTATATGTTGTAAATAAAAGACTGCTTTAAAACTGCCCAAAAAAGCGCGAAACCCCACACCATAGTACCGGCTTTAATCCCATTGAGAATATTTGGAACGAATTGCAACGTAAGGTCAATATATACGAGTTACGGTGAAAGAAGGTTTGAGAAAAGCATTACGTACAGATTTAAACAATATTTTCCCATACTACACCAGGGAAATTGTAACAACGATGCCGAAATGCTTAAAGAAAGTTATAAATCGTTGTGTGTTTGCTATTAAATACTAACTGTATTAACTTGGAGGATAAAATAATTTTAGAGGACAGTTTATAGTAGTTTGTTTAATAATATCTGAATATTTATTTGATCAACAGTGTCCACATCCCCATTCAATGTAGTTTTTGCAACAACATACACTTGCAACATTTGCTTTTCCTCCGCCACATTATTATTTTATTGTTCTGATACTTTTGTCTACTACACACTAATGTCAAACATAGCACACATTGCTCGTAAAAGAATGAGGATTGGTAAAGAATAAATCATTTTCTCTTTTGTAGGAAAATTCAATCCTAAATTAATGTGCTAAACATACTCTTTTCCATTTAAAAATATTATGTGATATCCAATATGGCGGAATCCAAGATGGCTGTCATTATGTCCACGCCCTCACTCAGTGCAGTTTTCGCATCAACACACCTGCAACCTTTTACTTTTCTACATCTACGTGTCTCTTTGCCTGTCCAGAACGAATGAAGATAGATTTTTTAACATCTGTCGGAACATTCTAGCCTAAATTGATGTGCCAAACCCACCTCTTTCCATTCAAAAGATATTGTGTGATATCAAATATCGCAGAATCTAAAGTATTTGCCATGAAGTCCATACCCCATTCAATGTCCATACCCCAATACCCATCTGCAATATTTGCTTTTCCTCCGTCCACGCGTATCGTTATTACTGGTCTGTCGTAACATTTTTACTAAACCTATATTTTTTCCACATGTATGTTTTTTCAACACAAATAAACAGGTATGTACACGTAATATTTTTCATCTAATAAGTATTTTTCTACTTCTGAAGTTTTGCAGGCTATATCTCAGATTTCTTGACGTGGGGCCTGTTTGTCACGGGGCCCTTTTGACCGGGGCCCTTCTGACCAGGGTCCTTTTGACTCAGGCCCTTATGACTTGGGCCATTTTGAATACGGCCTTTCTGTCCTCGCCCTTTTGTTCGGGCCCTTCTGACGTGACACCGGTTATAGGATAGGAAGAGATCATATACAGAGGTACAACAGTTATTTAATGCTACATTTTCCGAACGTAACCCAATTTCGAAGTCAACTGCCTAAGAGATCATTCAATGTTTTGCAGAAAGGCACCGTATGCGATCAGAAAGGCCGAAATAATGTAGCAATTTGGCAGTTTCTTTGAATTTACAATCTTTTGTGGAAATTCCGCATTCATTGATAAC
The DNA here is from genome assembly GCF_964235325.1 of Thermobia domestica. Lineage (NCBI taxonomy): Eukaryota > Metazoa > Arthropoda > Insecta > Zygentoma > Lepismatidae > Thermobia > Thermobia domestica. The sequence continues at coordinate 96,825,622 of NC_137461.1, forward strand.
CAGAAGTGCTAACAAGCTAGGTGTTTCCCAGAGTTCAGCGCAATGAATTTTTGTACGCTATGGGCTTTATGTAAAGTCATTCTGAAGTGTGATTAGTACCATACTAAAGAGTTCGATTAACATATGTTTCCTGCAGTAGTCAAACCATTATTATGACGCTAATCATACGTCAAAACGACTCTGCATAAGGCGGTATAAATTTAAACCCTAGGAGAATGCGTTTAGCGCATGAAATAACGGAAGACGACTTTGATCGCTGCATTGAATTTTGCGAAGTAATTATATGAAATATCGATGACAGCAATATTGTCGTAAATGACATTGTATTCTCTGGTAACTTTCAGACTTTCAGTTTAACGTCCCACATTATGCCCTTTAGGATGACGATGATTAAAGCAAGTGAACGATGATGAAAGAATGGGTGAAATCAAAACGAAACGAGGGTATCCCGGGAAAACTCACGGATACAATATTGACCACCACAACCTTACTTGGCCGGGAATCGAACCAGTAGTCCTACACACCAGAGCTAAGCGTTCTACCACTGAACCACCGTGCCCCTCCCTCCGGTATTCTTTGATGAAGCGATATTTACCTTATATAGTCTGGTGAACCGAAAAAATTATCACTATTGGAGCTATGAAACCCACATTGATGGGACGTTATTTCCAAGAACAGAAGTGCAGAAGATACTGACAGAAATAAACTACATTCTTAATTAGAAATATTACGAATGATATAAAAGAGATGTTAAATTAAAAGTAGGAATGCAAAATATTCTTTGATTACGAACTGTTGTTTAATTAGGAATACAGCTCGTAAATAATAATATTGGACTACAAAGGTATTAAGAAGTCTTGCTAGAGGAGATATAAATATATTGAGATTATTATTATTATTATCAAATTGAAAATTCAATGGTGCATCTGAAATCAGGTAAAAGATCAGAGAAAAGCACGTATAGCCAACAAGCGGTAAGAAATGTGTGAAGTATTGAGGGCTTGCGAAGAGGGTGCCAGGTAAACATGATTGGGAGCCACTGATATACGATATTGCATTGAGGACGACCCCTTCTGTACACGTCATTCTTTGTCTAGGCTTTATTGACATGGAATCAAATAAAAAATAATGAAACAAGAAGTATATTATAAACAAAAAACCTTACTAAAACTATTATATATATTTTCTCCATTAAATCTCATCAATTTATATATATAAACACCTTGACTTCGGTGAACATTACATTATTCTTATTATATATTAACGGTGCTAACCTAACACGAAGGCTTATAATAAGGTTTTAAAAACGATTGAAAGACAAATGACAAACATTACAAACAAACAGCATTTGTTTATATTTTCTGTTGCATATGATCAGATTTTATACGTATATAATTATTTTACATTAGAGTATATTTTTTTGAACAACTTGACTTTGATTAACATTACATTATGATCATTATATTTTAGAAGTACCAATGTTGCATAAAGCCTTACAATAAGATAAAAAGAGTGAAAACAAAAGACATTACTAACAAAAAGTATTTTTGAGATAAACATATTACATTTATTATATTTGAAAAGTACTTACTTAACATGAATCCTTACAAAGAAAAATCTTCATATCTTGTAGATTAAATTATATATATATATATATATATATATATATATATATAATATGTGATTTGGGTCTAAAAGGGCCAATGTCACTTTTGGCAAAAAAATGAGATGTTCGTCAAATTTTAACGCCTATAAACGGATATTTTCTTTTGCAAGAAAAGCAATTGTTAATATGAATAGTATATATACTCCAAACTATTAATACTTTGTGTTGACATTATCCCTTTTAGTCACAAGTCGCAGATATATAAAGTATGTGAACTTACATTGAAAAATTCTGGCTACTTTCATCTGTTTTGAAATTCTTCCAACCTATATTGGACATAAGATTATTATCATTTTTGCTTAACTTTCCAAATGCCAAATACGATTGACATTTGTCTCAAACTGCTTACATAGATTGCAAATTAAAATCGTGAGCCAAGCCACGAAGATAGTTCTCTAAAGGTCTTTGAGCATACTTCTGTACAATAGTACGTACTCGACTTGCAGTAACTCTGTATTTTTTCTGCCGGTGGCCAATACTTGTCTAGCAACTTCTATTAATTTGACCAACAGAGTGCTCCTTTAACCGTGTATATTCGTCGATAACCGTTTGCGATAAGATAAAATTCGTTGCGCCATATAATTTTATGATAAAATTACGCGCATCTCTTTACTTTATTTCATAGTTCTACCATATTCACTTTTTAATATTCGGCGACAGTTGCCATCGAAATTCATACAATTATACGCATAATATTAATAATAATAATAATAATAATAATAATAATAATAATAATAATAATAATAATAATAATAATAATAATAATAATAATAATAATAACAGAATTACAATATCAATTACGTAAACAATACCTTCGAATAAAGAAAAAATAAATGTCACGCTGGGATTCGAACCCGGGTCACTGAAATGGCAGTTCTCTGCTTTCACACTTGATACAAAGATAAGAAAATAAACTAGTAGCTATGTTAGATAAACATAGCACACACTATTTCTACACGTGTTGATGCAATTCAAAGAATGCGAAAATAATGTCTGCCGTCTTTTCTTCTTTAGAAATTAGAAGTTACGGTGAGGAAGAATTGCAGTAATGTAAATCGGGACCAGTGAGAAACGATGAGGTAGCCTCATCTTGAAGAACGCTTTGCGATATTTTCCTCATTGACGAAGGTCTATAGGGCCTCATTGACAAAGGACCCGCGTTCAAATCCCGGTAAGGTTCTAACTTTTTCAAATGTTTCAATTTCAATTTCAATACATACTCAGAGTGACATACAAGATTTTCTCTCCTTCAGAAAGAGAAAGATGTTGGAATGAGGAGAATTGGAGAAGGTCTCCCAATAAAGGCAATCATTTACTAACTTATTTCCAGCAGTTGTTCTAGTTTTGATATTTTCGTCTACTTTCAAGCATTTTCTGATCAATGTTTTTATTTCTTTGAAAATAGAGTATATAGTGAAATAATACATTACATACACAACAATATTGAGATTAACATATGATGTTCATTGGACAACACGCTCTGAACCAGAGAGGTTCATCTCAGAATGGAGAAATGTTCCGTGCGTCATCTACTCACAATTTTACTTGCATAAAGACTGGACTCAGTGCTACCAACTGCTGTGAGTGCCGAGAAAAGTTACATGTAAATTAGGTTGCATCTGTCCAGGCGTTCTCACAACTGCAAATTACCTGGACCCCAAGTTATGGAATTAGAACACTTAGGGGGGATATACATTTGTGGTTGGGTGTACATAGATTTTCCTAACACGAGTAACACTATCTGCTATTGATCCAAAAGATTCCAAGTAATTTTCCTCTTTCTTTTTCTTTCCTTCTTTCCTTTCATTTCTTAGTCCCGAATTTTGCGCCACCTTACTTCAGCAGCCAGGGCCGTTGCCCGCTCACCCGCAACACTTTTCTCTGTTCACATGAATTGTAACTGGGCTATCGTAATAACATTGACTAACACTGTATACAGATCCACATGTACGTTCTTTCAACACAAATCAGGTGGTGTCCACTGAATACTTTTAATCTAATAAGCAGTTTTATATTTCTCATGCTTTCAGGCTATATCTCAGCCTTTTTTGACGTGGGGCCCTTTTATTGCGGGATCCTTTTGACTCGGGCCCTTTTGGCGCTGGGCCTTTTTGACTCGCGCCCTTTTGCCGGGGGCCCTTTTAACCCGGCACCTTTTCACGCAAGGCCCTTTTGACTCGGGCCCTTATGACCGGGGCCCTTTTGACGTTGGGCCCTTTTGAGTCGGGCCCTTATGGCCGGGGCCCTTTTGACGCGGGTCTTTATGACGCGGGCCGTTTTGACTCGGGCCTTTTTGTCCTCGCCCTTTTGTCCGGGCCCTTCTGACGTGACACCAGTGAGGAGAGAACATTTTCTCGCTACAAAAATATTTTAAGGAATATATAGAAAGTCTTCCATAGTAGATGATTTGACCATTTATATATGGTTGTGCAGTGCAATGTAAGAAATTAACTTTGTAAAAAAATGAACATTTTGTGATTTTGTTCTGTTTTGAATTTGGTTCAAATTATGTTGTATTGATGTATGTTACCTAAAAATATTATAAAATATTTTATGCCATAATTTCAGTGAACAGCAATAATATTAAGGAAATTGTGTTAATTTCTTTGTGGGTCCGTGTGTGTGGTTGAGTGCAATTTTATAATACATGACTAATTTAAATTGACTAAGAAATACTAAAATTTTAAAATTCTAAGTAAAATTCTACTACTTTTGAAAGACTAAAATGATGTTAATAAAAACTTAACAATCCGGATACTAATTATGTCCAATGGAACGATATACATGAGATTTCATTATAAATATTGTATATAAATAATTTTCATTTTGTTTCACAAATCTTTGACCTCCATGAAATTTGTCTTTTCTTTCAGTAATCATAGATTAACATTTCTGCTCCACTGTCCTACGACACAGATTTCTCCCAAGCAGGATTTTTTTTCTGGTAGCCAATACCAGTTGATGATTTGAACATTTATATACAGTAAGTTTGTCCAATGTGTGAAATTAACAGTAAAATGTAACTCTAAAATTTCTCCTTCGGTTGCTTTTTTGGTCCTGTTCCTATCAACTCAAATGCCAGCTTCAGGAGATTTGTTGTCTTCTCACCTAAATTTATATATTTAAAAACCAACTGACCCTAGACGCCAAGAGATACAACTTTCTACAAAATCCACCAAAAAATCCCTTTTTATCTAATATTCCAAACTTCGAAGGCGTCTGTAATAGTGTTGCTTCCTTTAAATCTAGATATGTCCAGTTTCCCTCCCAAACCCCGCCAAATTCTAATAACCAATCAAAATTTCGAAAACAGTGAAAAAAAATGAATTTAGAAAAGAACCAATCAACTTCATACAACTTTGTAAGAAACCAAAAAGGGGGATAAGATTCTTTAGGCGAAATTTGGGATAAAAAGGTTTAAAATATTCTGCAGTGTAAAGTATGTTATAGAGTAATGTGATGACATCGTGTCTGATCGTCAGAATAAAACGACTGAACAAACTCTAAACCTATGCGGATATATCAGCATAAATACCAAAGAAGAGATTATATCTCCATGTAAATACACAATCTTAGAAGTCCAGTGACACAACAACTCTGGGCAAACGACCTAATTTAAGTAAATAAGCAAGTGATCCAGTTAATATTTGTGTAAATAACCGAAACAGCAAGAAGAAAGTGGATGGAGACTGTGAAGTGCTAAAGTAAGTGAATTGACTGACAATTCCAGAACTACCAAACAAGTATAATTCCCGCAATATACTATACTAGCAGCGTTCACCCCGCTTCGCTGCGGTCACCCCGGAACGCAATAAACTTTGTTACTTAGATAATTTTTACTTTTTCGCTTTCAAATTGCAGTAAATTTTAACATTATAGCGCCTGTCATTTATGTTAACCCGCCGAGTGACACGGTCATGCGGGTTGCATATACATACGTTTATTTTTATACCTATGATGAACTAATAACAAAGGATTTGTACGTATGGACACTTGAATGGTCACTTATCTCAAGACACTGGTAATTAAAAATTAAAGTGATATGATAAAAACCATCTAGGGTCCAAATCCTAATAACCCCCCAAAAATAAAAGAAATTGGTTCAGCCGTATTAGCGTTATGAGGGAACAAAGGATTTGTACGTTCTCTTTTATAATATAGATAATATGGTATATACTATACACTATATATTATGTATAAAATGATTGCATTGTATATTAACTCTTTGAAATGATAGAGAGACACTTTTTCTCACATGTGTTATCAAGACATATTTAGGGATGGGGCCCAGCGAGTTTTCTCTGAAACTCGAGTCGACTCGAAACAGACATCTTTGAGCTCGACTCTAGAAACCGGCTCGAAAAATTTCTTTCAACTTAACTCAAAACTCGACTCGAATGTGGGTCGAGTTTCGAGTCGAATCGAGCCAAAATGAGCCAAATCGAGCTAAATACGGTCTGTAGTTTCAAGTACTCTCTTCAAATATCCAACATAGACAATATAATTATCAATGATACTACTACTACTACTACAACTTATTATTATTATTATTATTATTATTATTATTATTATTATTATTATTATTATTATTATTATTATTATTATTATTATTATAACAACACCGTATATAAGGCGGTTTGTCTTCAGAAGGCAAGGACATCTTTCATGATGTTGGTTTGAGTTCCGGAGGAGCAATTATTCGGACTCGAGCCAAAAATTATTAAAAGATATAGGGCGCCTGCCAAACATGTTCAAAACTGCTCGCCCCGAGATTAGAGTTATTAACGGCTCGAGCAGCTCGACTCATTGCTCATTTACTATCGAGTCGAGCCAACAGTTCACGCAACCGAGCGGGCGATGGCTCACACCAACCGATCCGGTTCGAGTCTTTGGCTCAATCGAGCCGAGTCGAACCGAGCCGATGAACTCGTTCCAACCGAGCCGGCTCTAGCCAACGGCTCAATTGAGTCGAGTCGATAGCTCATTCCAACCGAGCCGGTTCGAGCTGTTAGCTCAGTTGAACCGATTTGTGCCAGTTGACATCACTACCGGGGTTGGGCTTCTGCTTGGGTTCAAAAATTCAACCGTTCAGGTCTCAGCCTTGATGATAAGAATTATAGTATATACTTATATTGGTGATCACGACATTTGAGGCTGTCTCGTTATAAAAACCTGTTGTCGTCTCGTATAGAGACGAGATGAGTTTCGAGTAGTGTCCCCTTCGTGAACAACACTAAAAGTATTCCACATTACTGCTTACATTTCTCATGGCTTTCGCTTTCCAATCTAATTAGCCTATGATTTCAAAACCAGTTAAAATTAGCTGAAAGAGCGAGCCATTTCGTCGACAGCGTCACAAACTGTAGTATCTCAGTTTTCTAAACTTTTCAGGAGAGCGATTTTAAGGTTTTCACACAACTTTGAACAGCCATAACTCAAAATCTATTTTACCGAAAGGAGAGAAAATTTACCAAGTTATAACTTAAATCATAAGAAATCAGTGTAGAAAGTTTTATGGAATTTGCCTGTAAAAGTTAGTGGAAAATTTGGCGGGAAAAAGATACGACAGTTTGTGACGATGGTAATCCTCTCTTGTATGAAAGATACGACGCATATTTTTTATACTGAGAACTACATTAATAGATGAACAATCGGAATATATTGCACTTTTATTGAAAAACTTCGTGTTTATTACACAAAATAATTTAACAAATGCTTCCTGAGATTCTTGAAGGTAAAACGAAATTCCTGAGAACACACAAGAAACACAATATTAAGAGCATACTAACCATAACATAAAATAATGCTATCAAGTTGTCATTGCCAGAATATAAGATCTTGCAAAGTAATTTGCAAATTGCATGATTTGATATTGCACTTGAGAAGGATGGCTAATGTGGTAAGTTTCTGTAAAATTGAACATGTTCAGGGTTTCGAATGATTGGAGTTGGGCCCGGACACAATGATAACGAGTCCTCGTAGGCGTGGGAGACCCGGGTTCGATTCCCGGCGGAAGCTCATGTGGTTCGGATTCCACGTTAATCAGTAGGTCCACGTCTCATATAGCCTCGCTGCTGAAAGGGACGTTAAAAATCAATCAATCAAAACGAGTCCTCGTACTTCTCTGGAGCGATAATTTTTGACAAGTCTGCAATGTAGAAACTTCTATCTGGTGGATTCAATTTGCGTTCTTTTCAGGGAAATAGTTATGTAAGTGTCCTCAAAATGACTTGTCTTAAACTGAATGCAGTTTGGATAGTCTTTGTTCACTTTCACTTCGCGCATTTCCGTCCGATTGATTGGATATCCATTTTCGTCACGTTTAACTGACAGAATACAAAGACATTGGGACAGAGATCTAATCTCATACATCGCTACTGTCAACACAATGAACGGTATATGGGTTCTTTTTCCTTGCCAGTTTAACAATCGGTTCAAGTTGCGCGGGTACAAAATTACTGCCACAGTGCTTAATAGATGTGCTTATAGCACTGTGGACTGAATCTCCCTCATTTTGTCCATGCCTAGAATCAAAGAAAAAATGAAATGAAATCTTTAAGTTTTACGTCCCACGGTTATGCCGGTTAGGCTAAAGGAGACGGTGATGATGAATAATGAATGAAATGGTGGAATGAAGAAAGTGGGAGGAAACGGGAGAACCCCGAGAAAACCCACGCACACGGTGTTCGTCCACCACAAAGTTCACTTGGCGGGGTCTGGGATCGAACCCAGGACCCCAAGCACCAGAGGTAGATTCAAAGAATCGGAGAGAAATTTCTCTGATGTTCTTACGTGTTTGCACCGCATACCCCATCATAGCAACCAACCTGAACTCCTACTAGGTCCATCCTGTATTTCTCTAACTCATTCATTACGGATTTTAACGCGCCTCCCTATAAAGAATTCTAATATACCATGTTCCAAATCTCATGTCCATTTTCTTTTGCTGATGTCGTGCCAAGTTATCCGTCTTGGTCCGAGGCTTCTGTGATTGTTTCTGAAAAAGTGTCTTTTTTTTTCTATTACAGGATGAGTTTGTTAGGCTCACCCAAACCCCCAAGCTGGAGGGCCACTCCTTGTCTGCCCGCGACTGCTTATTCAGTATCTTCGCAGCTAACCTCTATATCTAAAAGCCTTCTCCTCGATCCGCAACCTGGGGCCGCGGTGACTCAGTGGTAGAGCGTTCACCTCTGGTTCATGGGGTCGCGGGTTCCAACCCTGCTCCCGCCAAGTGAACTTTGTGGTGGACAAATAGCGTGTGCGTGGGTTTCCTCGGGGTTCTCCCGTTTCCTCCCACTTTCTTCATTCCATCATTTCATTCATTTCTCATAACCACCGTCTCCTTTAGCCTAACCGGCATAACCGTGGGACGTAAGATTCAAAAATGTCATGTCATGTCGATCCGCAACCTGAGGTTGCCCCATGCCGTGTAAATATATATATATACAGCCCCGCATTGATCAAGAATAACATTCTAGCTTATAAGTTTATTTGCTTCGGCTGTTCCGAGCTTAAGATATAAGTAAAATACATTAGGAACAAATGATAAGGAAACTTGATGGATAACAATAAGAAATGATATAAAAAGCAATGCGTTTATCAGTACGGGACTGTATACCTACTTTTGGGCCACTTTGTATATATAAACAAATTGCTTTGAATATATTCGTATCTGTCCAGTTGCGAAAGATCTGTTGCTCACAAACTGTCGTAACTCAAGATACGACTGTTTGTGAAAATGGTTTATATGCTTCATCTTAAGATACGACACAGTGACGTCATCACCACCGTCAAAACAACGCACATTACAGATGTGTCGTTTTGGGAAATTGTAGAAGTCAGTGTATACAACTACATAGTAAAATATCTCAATTTTCGATTTTTTTGAGATACGACACTTTGTGACGCTGTCGACGATTTTATCAAACTCGACTCGACCCGAAACTCGACTTTAAAAACAGTGACTCGGCTTGGAACTCGACTCGAGAAAATTACTTTTGACTTGACAAGAAACTCGAGTCGAGTTTTAGCTCGACTCGTGCCCATCCCAACATATATTAATAAAATTCTAATGTAATATAAATTTAAGAAATTTCCTCCCTATAAAGTTGCTTGATTACATTAAATGCTAACAATTTGATTTTATTATACTTCACTTTGTGTTCTATTATTTTACTACTGCTATTTTCTATAATTTCAAACCTGTTCTACCGTAACTTAACACCTCAGAAACTACTCTTCAATGTTGTTTGTAGTTATACTGCTTGATCACAGATGTCACTCTTGTGTTATTTGATTAAGTTAATACCAATTCATAGGACTACAGACAACATTCAACGCCATCTAGCACATGTTTAACTTACTACTTGAAAGCATACAGTTTAAAAGAGCTGTTCGCAGTTGTCAAGGACGTTTTGAGCATCAGCAATAATATTTTAACTTACGTGATTATTTGAAAAAATAAAGCTGCATTGTATCTCTCTTGCTACCCTTTTATCTTTTTTTTTATGTTTTATATTCTTTTTCTCTCTTTTCTTAGATTAGTGTCCTGTTATTATGCTCGAGGCTGAGGAAGACACTGATGGTGATAACTAGGGCCCGGATAATTATTTAATTACATATTTTTGTAGGGGTATATTTTTATACAAAATCAGTGTAATAATGTCATTTATGACCCATAATGCCTAAAAACAGCCATTTGAAAGTACATATATTTACATATTTTACACTTATGTACATATAATTACATATTTTACTCATAAGCACATAATTTTACATATTTCTTGATATTTTCATGTTTTATAGGAATTTTTCATACAAAAACTGTTCACCAATAACTTTGAAAAGAAGAAAACACTCACCTCTCTTTGAATTTAAAGTGCTTGCTTTACTTTTAATTTTTATTTATTTTATTTATTTATTTATTGTTTCACTGCGTTACACCCTTTTAAAATGGTATTGAAGCGTAGTTTGGCGGATTGATAGGGAGAGTTGGACACAACCTGATTTGATTAGCAATCGTACACTCTCGGTCGCGGCAGTAAGGCTCACATTCTTACGTGAGATTAATAATTCAATCGAATTACTATCGCGACGCGGTTTTACGATTATCTATCGTGTTGTTGTCGCAAACTCGCCCCACTAATATTTTCCTTCGGCGAAAAATATTAAATCAGATGGGGAAGTTTGCATTCACGCAATTGGTAACACTGAACTCTTGATTGACGCTGTCAGCAAATCCTGTTTCCAAGATGCCAAAGGACAAAACCCCGTTCTCAATAAGACTTAAGCAGTTCACGGAAGAATTTGAGCGTTTTTCCACCGATGGAAAAGTGCTTTATTGCCAGGTTTGTAAGAAGGGTGTCTCATGCGCTCAACGTTCCCAAGTTGTGCAACACATATCCACATCACGCCATCAGACCCGAGCTTCTAAACCTAAACCACAAAAGCAATTGCTAGTAACTGAATCTCAAGCTCAAAGTAGTCCAGGGCCACGGAAGTCTCAGTTTTAAAGTGATCTGTACCGTGCTATGGTATGTGCTGATATCCCTATTTGGAAACTAAACAATACAGTACTTCGTGAATTTCTGCAACAATACACACACGAAACAGTTCCAGATGAATCTACAATCAGAAAGCATTACGTGCCTGATTTATATGTGGGAACAATGAACTCTATTCGTGGGGAAATCGGTGATGGTTCTATTTTGGTGTCAATTGACGAAACAACTGATGTAGAGGGGCGACATGTTGGTAATGTTGTAATAGGTTTGTTGAAAGATAATGAAGTCAGAAATCCTATCCTGTTAACTGGTGATTTGTTGCCGCGATGCAACTATCAAGCCATTGCAAAACTCTTTAATGATGTTATGGGACTTTTGTGGCCTGATGGTATCAAGCCTAACAATGTCTTCCTTCTAGTGACTGATGCAGCACCGTACATGTGCAAAGCTGCAGAAGCTTTGCAAGTATTGTATCCGAAGCTGTTACATCTAACTTGTCTTGCCCACGCAATTCATTGTGTTGCAGAATTTGTTCGTTCTAGATTTTCACATTTGGATTCATTAATTTCAAATACAAAGAAGGTATTTTTGAAGGTTCCCAGTAGAGTTGAGAAATTTAAAGAACTGTTCCCTGAACTACCTCTTCCTCAGCTGGTACTAACGAGATGGGGAAGCTGGATTGATGCTGTGTGTTCCTATGCTACGAACTTTGATGCAGTGAAACACGTGTTACATTTTGATTCTGAAGATGCATCTTCCATAGAAATAGCGAAACAAATGTTTGATGACGGGAAGTTTAAGCATGATATTGCCTACATTCAGAGCAATTTTTCGCGTCTCAGTAGTACTATTGAATCCTTGGAGAAATCATCATCTAGCCTTTCAGACAATCTTGAAATTGTTCGCTCAACAGTTGCTTCTCTAGTAGGTGTAAAAGGATCGGTTGAGGATGCAGTGAATAAGAAAATAGCTTTCGTTTAGGAGAAAAATCCAGGCTATAAGACAATCTGTGCTATTAGTGGGGTGTTAAGTGAAGCTAAATCCGATGTCGTGGCTACTGAATACACACCTTCTGATTCGTGCAAGTTTAAGTATGCACCAATTACTTCGTGTGATGTTGAACGATCGTTTAGTCAATACAAAGCTCTGTTGCGTGATAACAGGAGAGGTTTTGTGTTTGAAAATTTGAAACACGTTTCCGTTCCTTACTGTTACGAAGATCGTCTGTTGAAATAGTGAAAAGACTAATTGAGAATGTTTTGTTCTTCACGATATTTTTTACTAAAATGTTTTGAGTGTGTAATGTACGGGAAGGTTCTATAACGCTGGACGCCCATTAGAAGTGCAATGGCATAAACAAAGTTTTCGCAAAAATTCCTTCCTAAATAATGTTAATTAAGATTAATTAGAGATTAGAGAGGTTAGACTATGTTAGGTTAGGTTAGTATCCTTGTACAGGTAGATGGGCCAGTGTTCTAGAATTCTTCCGTAATGTACAGTTGAATGATCTTTGGATGATTCCTGAAAAGTATAAATATGCAGCAAGACTTTGTGTGGAGTGAAACGACCATTTAGTGCATAGAAACTCTTTTATACGCGATAACAAGATAAGTTTTCTGACTGAAAATTTGAAACTCATTCTCTTTCTTAGTGTTGCGGAGATCATGCTGGAAAAGTAACAGGTAGTAAATATCGTAATTGAATAAATATTGTATTTACCACATTAAATGTAGAAAACAATAGAAAATGCTGGTACTTTCATTTTACATATTTTGCTCGTTTGGAAGGGTTTTATTACATATTTCTGAGATTTTATGCGCATATATATGTACATATTTTCATTGTTTTTAGTACATAATTATCCAGGCCCTAGTGATAACCAACGAAATAGTGGAATGGAGAAAGTAAAAGGAAACAAAAGAACCCCAAGAGAACCGAGGCACATGGTGATTATGTCGTCCACAAAGCCCACTTGACGAACTAGGATCGAACCAGATACTGTATGCAACAAAGGTGAACGCTTTTGTCACTTGATCCACCGCGGCTGTATGTTTTATTCCTGTTAATAATATTCAACAAAATTAAAAACTTCGTTCTGAATTCTCGATGTCTATGTCTGTGTGTGTGTCTGTCTACCTGTCTGTTATTTGCTATCTTTTTCAATTTTGAGCCCTCCATTCGATAAGCATCAAAAAATAATTGAGAAAATGATGGAATTTTTCGCGTAACTCTTATCATTCCCGAGATATTGGCTAAAAACGTTCGATTTCCGGAGATTTAAGGAGCCATATCTCGGAAACCATAAGTCACAGAGAGATTATATAGATGTGAATCAATACCTAAGAGGATGGTGAACATTTTGGTATCAAATAGTAAGCAATGGCCACTGGCCATCATTCTCCAGATATTGTCCCCCAAAAAAAGTTTGAATTTCGGAAGATTTAAGAAGTAATCGTAAGTCATAGACAGATGATATTTTGCGAATGTTTGCTAGAAACAGAAGGTGCGAAGATTTACTTTTACAGGTAGGATCAATCAGAGTTATCCTTCCCGCTCCATCTCTCCATTCTTTTTAAGTTGGTTCTGGCAATGCTCTTGGATCATTCTCAACTGGTTTATTCTACAGTCTATAGCGCACAATATACCTATTTTTATTTTCGAGTGATGATTGTAAAGAAAGAAGTATAGTATTCATGAAAACATATCGAATTCGAGATCTGAACGAATTTACGTTTCATAGTCCCTACATGCTGAAAGGTCAGGGGCGTCATTTAAAGAAGGCAGAGAGGGCAATTTCCCCCCACCTGAGTTTCATAAGACATTTGCGTTTTAGTAAACTGATGTCAGTGGACAATCTTCCTACTACCCCCCCCCCCCTGCTAAAACCTGAAATGACGCTATTGTGAAAGGGTGATTTTGAAGGAATTTGGCTAGCCAAAAGCTCTTTTACATGTTCTGTCTGTATGTTTCTACACACTACAATCTGTAACAAGAACCGTATTGTATAAACATTTTTAGACAAACTAGTTCAGCAATTTTAATTGCCCTCCCTCCCTATTAGAAGTGTAATTTTCAAGACGCTGAAACATACATTTCATTACTTTTAGAAGTTCAAATACCTAGTTTCACGCATCCAGCTTAAGCAAATCCTTCCTTAATTTATAAATGTTTTCTGAATACGTAATGGGGAATTCAAACATTAAAGAAAGTATCCCCTTTATTCTTCCCTTTTTATGTGTTGAATTTTCAGTTTCTTTTTTCAGTGGAAAGTTTATATGCCAAGTTTAATTTCACTAGCTTCAGAGATTTGCGAGATACACTACTATTGAAAAAAAAATCTTACCCCAGCCTTTTTAACATACGTACAAAAATTCTTTTTTATATCCTGCTTTCGTAAGAAAGTCACTCATCTCACTTTTATATGAGTACAGAAAATAAACACAATCAAACAAATGGACTTCCATAAACAGTTTCCGATTTCTTATGAGTAACTTATTCGTACATTTCCCACAAGCTGTGATTTTAAATTCACGCTCTGTCAAAACCCAGGTTTCAAAAAAAGTAACAAACTGGAAATATAATAATAATAATAATAATAATAATAATAATAATAATAATAATAATAATAATAATAATAATAATAATAATAATAATAATAATAATAATAATAATATATGTATATATGTACTTGTGTAAAATGTATATATTTATTGTCTTATTGAAGCTTTCGTAATCTGGAAATAAACTTTTGGATTGCTTTTAATATGTAAAAAGCCTGCTCCCCTAGAAAAGTTTGCTGGCTACATCCCTAAATGACTATGTAGAAAAAAAATAGTGGTTTCTGCAAACATGTTGTGTTGCATATACATTGGTAATTTAGCGTTGTTTGTTGATAATTTTTGCTTTTATATATATCAACTCTATCAAAACACTGTGAAATATAGTAACTGTATTGCATAATAACTGTTCTGTTTTAATTTTAAATTATCTACGTTCTTAATGTATATAGTCGGTATTTAATGTTCACTTAAATAATATTGTAAGAATATGTTTAAAAAAGGGACTTGAGAGTAGACTAGATAGAATCTATGAACAATTCTCAGTATTACCACTTTCAAAATTATATTTGCAGAAGGTATTAATATATGTTAAAAAGAACAGAAACAAATGGGAAGTAATAAAACATGCGTATATAACCAGAAATGTGGCAAACAAAAATTTAGAAATTAGAGCAACGACTAAATCTATAACTCAATACCAAACATATTACAGAGCATCGAAGATCTATAATGAACTCCCACTCCGAATCAAAGAAGAAAGTAATTTCAAAACATATAAAAGGTTAATTTTACAATGGTTAAAAGAATTAAAAAGTGTTTAAAAAAACTATTGTTAGTTAAAAGTAAGAATAAACCTCATATGTTACGATAAGAAAATAAATAAAACACGAGAATCAGGCTCACACACAAGCATTTGCTTATGTGAGCCATTTTCTTTTTTATTCTTTGCATAAAAAATGCAAAAAAAAAAAGCAATATTGAAATAAGTGCATTGAATTAAGTTACCCGACACTGGGAGATAGACATGGCTTCTGGAAGTCCGAAGTCCTGTCATCTCTGAATACCGGATACGTTTAACTCTACCAATAAAGGGAATCAGGAAGTCCGATTTCCTTTAGAGAAGTAATAGCACTTATAAGTAGAAAATTTACTTGTTAATTTCTGTAGCAGTATTTTTCTTATTCTTTTATTTTATTTCATTAATATTTTGTATATTATTTTATAATTTAATATGTTTATGTATTTTTTATGTATATTCTTTAATATATTGGATACATCCAATATATTAATTTTCTTCTTCTTCTTTCTTTAAACAAACTTTAAACTTGTAAAATATCTAGCGGACTTTTGTCCTAATTAAGTGAATTTTAGTGGGCTTTTATTATACCTTTGTGAAGTTGGAGTGGGCTTTTGTTCTACTCTTAATAAAATACAGTCCACAGAGTATATACTGCAATTCTGAATTTTTCCTTGATTTCAGAAACGTCTGGTGAAATATGCGTTTTAAACAGTTTTATTTAATTCTTTTTTTTAAAGGGATTTATCATGGGATTCTCGTATCTCCATTTGAAAGAAATGAATTTCTTAACCAATTATATAATTAATTCTTACAAAGAAATAGGCTACCGGTATATTATGTAATTCATGTATAACTGCAAAACAGGTAATGATAATAATAATTTTAATAGTACAAATATAGTTGTTACCGTTGAAATTTGCTACGTTCGTAACATTATTGTCAACTAGTTACTGCATCATCGCAATTTCGTGTGGTGGTGACGAATTCCAGAGCGAAGACACATGACCTAAACGGCATAAGTCCTAAACGGCACAAGACCTAAAATAGCTTTCAAATGAAAGGGATAGAAAACCAATATTTTCTAGGGTGCCTGTTTCGTTTGGCAAAGAGAAAGATGTCCGCAATTTGTTTCCACCTGATTTGAAAACTATGTTTCTGCCGGTGCAAGGAATGAGTACCAAATTAACCCTCGCCCTATCTAGGTATTTTTGTAACGCGGACTACCAAGAGGGGGTTATTTTGTACCCACTTGTTACGATTAATATATAGCGCAAAATAAACAAATTAGAAAGTCTGACAAAAAAAAATCCACAGTGGCTGAAGTGAACACAGGACAAGAGTTACATCTATTTATTATTCTGCTTTCTAGGAGTGACACTTCTAAATGTCAGTCACATCCAATGTTGCCAACCGTCCCTATTCTGTCGATACTGTACCGATTTCTGACTAATTTCTCCCGTGTCCCCACCGGACACTTGTCGGGACGCATATTGTCCCAATTTATCGATTTTCAAAGTTAATTAATATTTTACTGGGCCATTTTTACAAAGGAAAAGTTTTCTCTCTAAACTTTGTTTATATTAAGTAAATTGCTGTTGTTTTGGTTTGAATTTGTAACATACATTGCTTATACATAATGATGGGCAGTGGTGGAAAAAAAATAAGGTTCTGCATTCATTCAGTCAGTGGTAGAGCATTCACCTCTGGTGCATGGGAATCCTGGGTTCAAACCCTGTTCCCGCTAAGTAAATTTTGTGGTGGACGAACACCGTGTGCGTGGGTTTACTCGGGCTTCTCCCGTTTCCTTTCACTTTCTCCACTCCGCCATTTCATTCATTTCTCATCATTATCGCCTCCTTAGCCTAGCCAGCATAACCGTGGGACGTAAAACTCAAAAATTTCATTTCATGTTTTTCATTCATTCAGGTTCGTGTTATTCACTTGATTATTTATATTGTTTTCAATGTCTTGCTGTACGCGGAGTCGTCTCCGCGAAGGGGGGGGGGGGGTTCCAGCATCTATTGTCCCATCCCGATTTTTCTTACGAATAGTTGGCAACACTAGCACATTTCATACTAACGGAGAAAGGATACTGTATGTTCACCAACCTAAAATAGCAAATTTATGAGATACACTAACATAAAACTCACAAAAAAAAATTTACAGTGACTGAAGTGAACAATACTCGGGATAAGACTAACCGTCAAATTCAGAAAAGGTGGGGTACAGCTATTTATTATACTGTTTTCTAGGAATGATATGTTCAAATGTCAGTCACATCTTCTACCAACGGGAGAAAGGGAGTTATTAGTGCCTACCAACTTAAAATAGGAAATTTATGAGGCCCACTAACGTTCAATTTGCATCTCCGTAAGATATACACTTTAGCTTAACATGTTAAGCAATAAGTTTTTTTTTTTTTTAAAAAAAACGACTAGAAGAGTAATTACAAAACATACTGTGGTGGGCACAAAGTATTCCCCGTTGGTAGTACGAGGGTAAAAGTGGCTTATTTTTGGTAGTACACAGAAAATAATTAATTGATTAAAATACAATTTCAGTGTAAACTGCACCTACTCACGCACACTGGTATATTTTCCATTATAAAATTGGAGGTTCGGTACGCAAATGAAGAAACTCCCACAATGAAGAACGTAAGCTCTCTCTCTCTCTCTCTCTCTCTCTCTCTCTCTCTCTCTCTCCCCTCTCTCTCTCTCTATCAGTCATGCATTAAACTGACCATTATTACTCAAGCTGTGCAAGAAACATCTATTAAATCTCAAAGGAATTAAGTCCAAAATTCTCAACAGCCCTTTTTATAAAATTACGTATTATAATGCATTCATTACTTGTCATCATCTTTGTAATTACATGCAATTCTTATATTTCATTCTATCATTAAAATCATTTATATCTTATTTTCTAATTTTGTAGAAGTTGTTCTCTAAATCAGAATTAATATTCTCAATATATAAATATGTATATACATAATCAAGATTACTAGTTATCATTCTGTTTCTATAAGGCTGCAAATCCTATATGGACAAAATACTAATATGATTGCAACAGCTCGAACTAATTTGACATATCTAAATGTTATCTAATTACTGGTTTTAAATATAAACACAAATAGGGGCGAGGGGGGACATTGGTATGATTTTTACTTTACCGAGGTTTTAGAACATATCGTCAGCTTGAGAAACATGATTTTTTTCCTACTGAAACAGTGATTCTTTAGCTACATTTACAATGTACAATATTGTTTCTACTAGTGTCCTACCTGGAGTAAATTACATTTTACGAAAGGTCTGCAATTTGTACTGTACCATCTTCCCCATGTAGGGGTAGATTGGTACGACCGAAGACGAAAAGTGTTTCTTAATGTGTTGTAGCACTTGCATAAAAAGTTCACCAGTCTCCATCCTGATTTCGATGCTAGACCAAGAGATCCTTCTGGTGACTCATTGAGAAAGGCATCTTTATAAGGAAGTCTAGAAGATACAAACACTGATGGAGCAGTTTCCTATTGCGGAGACGATTCCTACAAACGTCACTACCCCCCCTTCTTCTCTGCAGCGATAACCATACCAAGTTGTCGACTTCCTTTTTCGGAAATAATTTTAGGACTTCTTAGCACTGTGGTTATACCAGTTTCATATACAGGGTTTGTATGATAAGTAATGAGACCAGGTCTGGAAACATTGTTTTATTGATCTGATCTGTACAGGGACTTAAAAGCTTTCGAAGTACTCTCCTCTTGCGTCGATGCACTTCTGCAATCGATGTTTCCACGCTGCAAACGCCCCCTGGAAGTCAGCAGCCGGCATGTCCTTTAGAAATGTGGTCACGGCTGCTTGGATGGCTGTGACGTCTGCAAAACGGGTTCCTTTCAAGCGTGGCTTCAGCTTCGGGAAGAGGAAGAAGTCGGCCGGGCTCACATCTGGGCTGTAGGGTGGTTGTGGAAGGACTTCCACCCCAATCCGGGTCAAAAAGGAGGTCACTAAGAAGGCGGTGTGGGCAGGGGCATTGTCGTGATGCAACTTCCACCGGCTAGCGATCGCCGGTCTTTTCCGCTTGACGCTCCTGTGCAGTCTCTCAAGGACTTGTTTGTAGAAGGCGGCGTTGACGGCTTGTCCTTGGGGTACAAACTCCTTGTGGACCACCCCCACATTGTCAAAAAAAACAATCAACATTGTTTTCACCTTTGACTTCGACATTCTGGCCTTCTTGGGGCGCGGGGACGCAGGAGTGTGCCACTCCGCGCTTTGACGTTTCGTTTCAGGGTCGTACTGGAACACCCACGACTCGTCACCTGTTATGACGTCATCTTCAAAGTTAGGGTCACTGTTCATGAGGTTCAACAGTTCCTGACAACAATCAACACGTCGTTGCTTTTGTTCGTCAGTCAACACTCGCGGCACCAGTTTCGCACAGATTTTTCTCATTCCCAATTGTTCCGTCACAATCTTGTGCACTGTTGTGTGGTTCATATCGAGTTCATCAGCAATCAATCTCAACGATAATCGACGGTCTGAGTTCAGGAGATCCCTCACTTTTGCCACAGTTTCGTCCGTAGTCACTGTTGTCGGGCGTCCAGCCCTCTCCAGATCCTCAACGCTTTCCCGGCCGTTCCGGAACGCACTGTGCCAACGAAACACCTGGGCTTTGGATAGGGCTTCCTCTTTGTAGGCCTCCGTGATGAGAGAAAGCGTCTGAGTAGCCGTTTTCCCCAGGCGAACGCAAAATTTGATCGCATAACGCTGTTCGATGGAACCCTCCATGTTTGTTGATTTTCCGCCGTGACAAGAATGTTCACAAGGGCTTTGTCCAAGGCTTGTCCGCGCTCCACTAAGGCTCGGAGCCAACTGACGCGCGGTGCGTTGCTTTGCTCGGACCCCCCCCTACATCCTCCATCACCGACAAACCCGCTCCAGCGACACGCGCGCCGCGGCGCGGCGAGTCTCATTACTTATCATACAGACCTTGTAAGTTTACAATTCGTTCTGGTCCAAACTTGTACCTCCTTAGAATAGAATCGTAATTGTCGAATAACTCATTAACGTTTTCTCTGCTGAAAGATGATGCTCTTATAATATCAGTATTTTCAGGTTTCCGAAGAGTGATCGAATTGTGTCTTTTCATTAATTCTTTCATCTACTCAAATCCAATTTCTTTCTTAACTCCCCAATTGTGTGGAATTTTATAACCAGGAAGTCGTGTAACGTACTCATCAGCGTTGCCAGATCTAGCATAATGATGCTGGATCTAGCATAATTTGCATGTCTTTAGCATCTAGCATCTTGCTTTTAGCATCCTGCCCAAATCTAGCATAACTTCAGCAAGTTTATCAAAAAGCCGCAAAACCTGGAGATGAGAAAGAAGTTGGTCGTGAGAAGAAAAAGAACGGCAGAAATGTATCCTCTCCCATTGATTCATATAGTCGGTAAACCATACAGGCAGTCTTATTTTCCGAAGTAAGTTAGAAACAGCTTTGGGCTTTTCTTTTCTTTTCTTTTATTTATTTTATTTTTATTTTTATTTTATTATTTTTTTTTTGGCTCCACCCAGGGTTTTCTAATCCTTTAACTGCGAGACATGGGCGGATCTATAGGGGTCATTCTCCCCCCAACTTTTTGACGTCACCATCTTTATTTCTGACTTCATGACCATCTTTATTCATGAAATGAAATGTCCGAAACCGACCAAAAATCTGCCCCCCAGCAGACAATTCCCAACTCCGCTTATGCTGCGAGGTAATTTTCTTTCAAAATATGTAAACAAACACTTTGCATTCTTTTAAACGATATATACGCTATTGAGTCTGGCAACGACTGCACTAGTTTAGTTGAGTTAAAGCTTTGGTGCGTGAAGTATTGAGTTCTATCAAAGCATTCTTGCGCTCTGCGTATTTTAAGTTACGTTATCGTATCTCAACTTCGTTTAAAAAAAAAAAAATCCTCAAATAGTAATTATGAGGATCTAGCATAATTTGACCGAATCTAGCATAATTTCGATCAGGTTTTGGAATAATTCCGACCTGTGAGTCCGGCAACGCTGGTACTCATATGCGCGGGTTCATAGTTATTTGTAATTTAATTCTTAGTGTATTTTAGAACATTTGATTAGATATTCTTCTAATTGTTATTATTGGGTTTCCGTAAAATCTTGTGAAGTGTATTTTGATTGGAACCTTTGGGGAACATATCTATCATCTTGACCAGAGTCGCCGTTACCTAATGTTGTGTTTGTATTCTTCAATGCATCCATCATTTTCTTTACACGATGCTGAAGTATATATATATTAAAGTTGCAAGGACTTTGCCAAATAACTTTCAAATAGATTGCTGAAAGTCGAATAAATATTTCTTACTATACGCTGGCTTTTAGCGTCCATGTACAAATATATATGAGGTTGATTTTGTTAGACATGTGCCTATTACAATCACTCGCATATTAGGACTTGGGAGAATGAATCTTCACATTTTTGCGATCATGGCTCCTAAACCATTTCCATTCGAATGTTTATATGGACCTATAGGCTATATCTATAGTTCCGAAAAGCCAGAAGTATAATAAAAGGAAAGTTTTCCATATTATTTTGGTTAATATATTTTTATGTTTTGATTACGAAAATCAACCAATCACACAGGAGCCTATATTAATGCCAGCTTTTTCTACTTGACGTTAATCACAATGAAATGCACTATCTTTATAATTACTAATGGAAGGAGTAGATTGGTACAGAGCAGTAGGGACACAGGTCCGTACCAATCCACCCCACATGCATGTGTAGACCCCTACTAATGTGCCCCAACTGAACTTCAGAAACACTAATTCCTATAACTGAAAAATTATCCGTGCAGGGCAATTGAACATAAATGAAATTATTTGTAAAGAATTACGCTTTCATTCAACCTACATAAGTTTTCAGCAATCCAGTACGTATTGCAAATATAAGCTTTCAAAGACATAAGGGAAAACTTACTTTTGCACTATGAAATAAAGTTTTTCTTTTTTTCTGCACAGAGAAAAGAACGCTGCACCCATCCATCAACTATACCTCACGAAGTTCGTTTGTTACCAATGTTAGTAGCACCAAACTGGGCATTTATTCCGAAGTTGGGCGTCCGCTTTCGCCACGTTTTTTCGCTGTTATCTCCTTTCCATATTTTCTGCAATTTGTTATTAGGTTCATTAATCCGTGCTCTTCATAAACTTTTAAAAGATTTTGCTCGTTATCAACGTATTGCTTCACAAATGTTAAAACTCTTAGTTCATTGCCCTTGTACATTCGCCATGTTGATAACATAAATGCTCGTTTCTTTCCCACAATGCAACTGTTCGGTTACCTTGCGCCAAGTAGTTCCCTCCGCTCGCCGTATAGTCCCATGTTTATAGCCGCTTATATATAACAAATAAACAGATTTTTCGAGACTCTCATATATTATCAAGCACACAAACGATCAAATTATCTATATCTTTCCTGTAAATTTAAAAAAATTGGTGGAAACGGACTCCCAACTTTGGAACTTAACCCCCAACTGGTTGTTCATCTACCTCTTCACAGTGGAAAAATATCTACCTCGTACATATGTGCCCCCTGTACCAATGTCTCCCCTTCTCCCCTGCAACTTACAATTGGTTTAGCTTTCGATATTTGATCCGAGGCTCACAATATCCTAAAGACCCTTTTTTTTCACAATACATATTGTTAACTAATTTACAAGATGTTTCTTTCATTATAGATATAGAATATCAATTTTCTTTTCGATTCGAAAAATGTTTTAATATCCTTTTAGATTTTAATTTTAAGATCATCTGATGCAGACCGGTATGTCTCTCACCAACTTCCAAGAATCGTGTGATGCGACTATTTAGCTATATAATAGCGGCGCATTACAAGTGTTTCATTCTTGTCATTTACTAAGGTACTGTGTTTCATTAGTTCGAATCAACTGCTTCCCTTTATAGAATTATTTGAGAAACATCATGACTGTCTTAAACGGATTACTATCCAGATACAGCGATATTTCTTACCATTGATGATTTCTGGAGTTTTTGAATCAAAAGATTTAATATATTTCAATCAAAAATTTTCTTGTGCGCCTTATATCTGTATAACTACATACAATCTAGCCAAACCCAAACCTTCACTTAACTCAGTATGATGTGTTTATTCCATAGAAAATATGAAAACTCGATTTAGGGGCCGTTTAAAAATTTTGTGGCCCATGATCCAAAACCTATTTACTAGCCAAGACGCAATCTTCTAATGTAGTTTTTTATCATTCTTAAAATTATTGGCCAAGATCGCAATTTCCTAAAACTCTTGTGGCCTATCTTCTTAATATCCTAAAAGAAAGAAATAAAGAAAATCAAACAGTTTTGCCTTTAGTTGATAGAATTAATAATGGAACATTGAACTAATATTACTTCGTAATAACTTCCTCGAAGTAATTAATTCATTAAGTGTTATTATTCTAATATTTTGCATATGCAATCTTCAATAACCAGTATAATGTAAGATTTACTATCACTTCCGCTGCGTGTACAAGTGTGAAATACTTGTAGGTATATGCATGCTGAGTCAATACGTGTGTTATACTTTGCAACCGGACACGTCATCATCTGATCGCAAAAGCGACCTCATCTACAAGATTCTGAAGCAACAGCAACATCCGGTGTTAACAAAATCATTGTACTACAGATGAAAGGAAAAAAAGTTAGCTTGCTTTCTATTTCATTACAGAACCAGATTGGATCTAAAGAATGAATTCGTAGTACTATTCTCATTTACGCACATTTTCTTTTTCTCTTTTAGTTGCACAATGAGTAGAGTAGAAAGTATTGTAATTTAGAGGTTAATCTCCGAAATCTGGAACGACAAAAGTTGACACATAACTGTATCTTTTGTAGTAACTTAATGTTTTGTAGTTCACTCAATTCCGTAAACATACGTCAGATATTTTTTTTTCATTTACGGGACGCATTAATGTTTGACATTCTGAATAGTACCTATAAAATACAGTGCAGTTTTACTATACGGATCCATAGTATAAGTAGGAGTAGGGGTAGGAGTAGCAGTAGAAGTAGGAACGGGTTAGAAGCCTCGCAGGGGTTCGTTGGGTTCTGTTCTCGACATAAAATACGCAAATTAAAGACTTCCCCTAATTTTTCCGTACATTTTACAATCTGTAGATCCGTATAGTAAAAGTGCACCTAAAATACACACTATTATTATCATTTACTGGGAAAACAATTGTTCAATGATGAGACAAGTCTAGGAAGATTCGATGTAGGAAATTTCAGTGTAGGAAGATTCGGTGTAAGAAGACTCCGTGCAGGAATATTAGGTGTACAGAAAATTTGGTGTACGGGAAACTCGATGTGGGGAAAGTTAGGTGTAAAGTGGATTTGATGTACCGGTAATACATATTACATATTACCGCTCACGATAAATTAAACTGTGAAAAGTTAAATTGAAAATTTCACATTGGGAAAACGAAAACACCATAAAATACAAAGAATAAAATTTTATTACGTATTTCAAGAATATATAGGCCTATATTAGGGTGGTCCTTATTTATATGGGCAAAAATAAATTTAGGAATTTTCTTGGACTCACCCTCTAAAATGGTTCCATATGGGACAAAATTAAGCCAGGAGAAAAATTAGATCCATTGAATAATTTTAAATGGTGCCCCAAATGACCTAAAATTTTGAATGCGTTTACAATACATAGTATATGGGGAAAAGCTGGAATAAACTCTTGTAATTTACAAACGGCTTAAGGGAATGGAAAGATATCTTGGATAGTGGAACTAGAGGAAGTGACCAACCTAATTTTGTATAGCATTATTATAGCGGCCATCTTGAAGTCCGCCATCTTGAATTCAGGTCAAAATTTTCAAATAGGAAGAGGGTCATGTTACATATCATTTTGAGGTGGCGTTTTCCCAGAAGCACAAATCTTGTATTATTTTCAAGCTACCAATAATCTTGTAAGAGTTGTTACGTGTGAAAAACGAAATGCTTCGATGTAATGTTATTTTATTGTAGTTATGGACCACAGATTTGTAAGAATTTTGGAAGTATTTTACATAAATTGGAAACAAACTGCTAGAGAAAGTTAAATCTTTGTTTCGCCATGAACTGCTAAGTTTTTCCATCAAGATGATTCATAGACCATTATGAGGAAAAAGAAAAATATAACATGGAAGAAATTGAAATATCCCTTATTTATGTAGTACTATAGCTTTGGGATAAATTTTCAATAGGTTTTCAATCTTATATACTACAGAGTTCAGTTTTGTCACATCTAGGAAAAGATTATCTATGAGAATTCACTATGTGCAAAAGAAATTTTTTCTGATACTCATTTTTCGTAAAAACAATGTTGTAATCTTATGTTAGTTTCACTCCCCTGTCTGCTGCATCGTTTATTACGGAGATGAATTTAACTATTGTCTTTCCTTGAAGATAGTCATTGTTATCTGACCATGAAATCGGATCACACTCAAGAAACCCTTTGGGTATTTTAAATCTCACGAGAAAAAATTGTTTGTTGTGTCAAAATCACTGATTTCTCTTTTCGTAAGAACTTTTATGATATTATCCTTGCGTCAAGCCTCTTTGCTGCTTCACGGTCTCTCCTTACAGTTTTAATTCTTTCAACCAATTTTTGTTTTTCCACTATGTTAACTTCATCATCAAAAAACTCCAATGATACGTATTCCTCCTTCAAGTACCAGAGATGCCGAGAAAATTTAAAAAGAGCCACTTCAGATAATTCATTATCTATTTGCCTATAACTGTACAAAGCTTTCAAAAATTGCAGGCCTTGTAATGGTGAATGGGATACTGGATCACATTTAAATCAAGCTTGGACATATAGTCGTATCAGAAAAATACATGCATTCCGAAGACCCGTTTCTATTTGCTTCGTTAAACGAAAATGTTGTCGAAAGAGAAATATTTTTAAACAGTATATTGCTTTTCCCATCTACCTTGCATGGTGAATTGCTCCAGGCAAACGAAAGAAAACTCTTCGAGGAGGTATGCCATCCAAGAATGTCAGTTCTAAAAATTTACTGTAATATTCTCTGCAGTGTCCTGCTCCTACAAGTTTGATAGCAAAATTCAATACTTCATTTCTTATATCTGAAATGTTGTTCCTTACGTCATTATCATCATCAATTCTGGAATAAAGTTAGTACAATCTATTTTAGACCAATCGTTCTGAAAATGCTTAAATAGGGGAACGTCCGGTCCAGATGTAAACGAAACACAACACTTGTCAAATACACATTTTAAAACCAATTCATAAATGTAGTGTCTACAAGGAAGGTATAGAAGATCATTTTGGAGCATCTGCTCTAGCAGAATGAAAGCACCGTTCACATGACACATATTGCACGGAATAGTGTGACAACAAACTGCCTGCACGAACTTTACCAAGTTCCATTCTTCAAGCTAATGAACTGTAGTAGAAATAATATGTTCGTTCTCCTCTTCATGATGACAAACAGAACATCAATTAGCCTCTCATGAGCATCTCCTGTAATAAATATTGATAACCCGTCGATAGTCTCTCTACCAGTCAAATTCGGCAGTAGTTTTCCGTCTCATTGCACAACTAACGCACTTGATGCACTCCGAAATTGTTTTTGTGGTCTTATGCAACTTCGCTATGGATTTTCTCTCAGCATCGATGCATATTTATTACTAGTTCCTTTACATTATGGCCTAATGTTTCTGCCGTCGCTGTCAGAATATGTATTCTCGTTCTATCAGTGGACTTGTATCGATCAAGAGCAGCAACCTGTCTTGGAGTTTTAAAATTAGTTTTTCCCCTTTTACATCTCTTGCAGGGTCCAGGCGCACACAGGCACATATTTACATTTTATCTTACATACCGGTACTCAACTGGGTTTTCCTCTTCATTTCTTGAAATGCTTACCTCCGTGTATTTTGGTGTAAAATTCATACAAATCATTTTCAGAAGTGCATTTTTCTTTTGCGTTCCTCTTTCTAATGAAGCCGCGCATATTCCTCTTGTTCTTTTCGAGCCAAACTCATGTCTTTACATTTAGTTGTGTAAGAGTTATTACTTGTGAAAGAGAGAAATATTTTCACAGGTAATAATTCTTAGACGACTAAAGCTATCTTTAAAATAGTGCCAGATTTGTGTTTCTGGTAAAACGCCACCTCAAAACGATATGTCACGTGACCCTCTTCCTATTTGAAAATTTTGATCTGAATCCAAGATGACGGATTTCAAGATGGCCGCTGTGACAATACTATACAACACTAGGTGTGTTTCTTTCTCTAGTTCCACTATCCGGGGTATTTTTGCGTTCCCTTAAGCAGTTTCTAAATTACAAGATTTTATTCCAGATTTTTCCCATATATTATGTACTGTAATCGGATTCAAAATTTTAGGTCGCTTGTGGCACCATTTAATATTTGGTCTAGGAATTAATTCGTGCGGTTGGTACGCACACATTGAAGCTGTAGTACAAACACAAAATACATACATACCTTAAGAAAAATATTGTCCATCGCTAGCCACCACTTTCGCCCATCTGTCAGGCAATGTACGGATTCCGTGGCGAAAGAAGTCCTCATCCTTGAAAGCGATCCAGTCAGAGACCCATGTTTCGATATCTTCTGAAGAAGTAAACCGCTGTCCAATCAAATCGTTGTTCATGCAATCGAACAAGTAGTAGTCCGAAGGAGCAACGTCTGGTGAATACGGCGGGTGGGGTAAAACTTCCCATCCGACATTTTCTAAATAGGTTTTGACCGGTTTTGCGACATGTGGGCGAGCGTTATCATGTTGAACAATAAGTTTATCATGTCTGTTCTCCCATTCTGGTCGTGTTCTGGCCAGAGCTTGCTTCAAACGCATTAATTGTCGTCGATAACGTTCTCCATTCATAGTTTCACCCGGTTGCAGCAGCTCATAGTACACCACACCTTTCATATCCCACCATATGCACAGCATAACCTTTGCACAGTGAATATCTCGTTTTGGTTGTGATGGACCTGGTTCACCTGGTTTCACCCAGGCCTTTTTTCGTTTAGGGTTCTCGTAATGGATCCACTTCTCATCACCCGTAATAATTCGATGCAGAAACCCCTTTCTGCTCTGTCGTTGAAGCAGCAATTCGCAAATGGTTTTTCGTCTTTCAACGTCTCTGTCTTTCAATTCATGTGGAACCCAATGTGACATCTTTTGAATCATTCCCATGGCTTTCAAGCGTTTGGAGACTTTTGTTTGATCAACGCCTAATGCTGCTGCAAGTTGTTCCTGCGTTTGACACGAATCCTGCTCGAGCAATGCTGTCAATTCTTCGTCTTGAAATTTTTTTGGCTGTCCAGCTCGCTCTTGGTCTGCCAAGCCGAAATCACCACTTCTAAACCGTGCAAACCACTTCTGACACGTTCGCTCAGCTAGAGCATGGTCACCATACACTTCCACCAAAATACGATGACTTTCAGTCGCACTTTTCTGCATGTTAAAGTAATGCAGCAGAACACCCCGCAAAAACACTTTATCAGGCACAAATTGCGCCATGTTCACTTAACTACAAACTGGTGTTGTTGACGCTTTAATCCACTGCCCTATACTACGAACGATACGCGATGACAGGGGTTTGCAACACGTGTGTGGATACACGGAACTGTGGGACGCTCCGTTCGTTGCGCCATCTCTTGTCGACCCGCACGAATTAATTCCTAGACCAAATATTTCTAAAATGACAAATTGTAGGCCACTCCTCTCAAATATTGAACAACGTTCCCATTTTCAAAGGTGGTTGCATGCGACTGCAATCTGGAAGTGGTATCGATACATTTATATTTCTTCTTACTGTTATGAAAGAGACCTGCATGTAAC
Organism: Thermobia domestica; assembly: GCF_964235325.1. Classification (NCBI taxonomy): domain Eukaryota; kingdom Metazoa; phylum Arthropoda; class Insecta; order Zygentoma; family Lepismatidae; genus Thermobia; species Thermobia domestica. Next base: position 96,855,050 of record NC_137461.1, read on the forward strand.
AGTTCAATTTGGTAGGTCGCTAACGCCTGCTTTCTTTGCAGGACATCTAGCAATCTCCATATTGATGGATGGTTACCACCAATGTGAGCGTCAAAACCCCGATGCCAAGCATCAACAGCATTGTTTGTTTTCCACTTTAGTTGAGGCATTTATTTATGGTAAATAAAGAAAGCTTGTCGTTTTTGAAGAATTTAGATTTAAATATTTATTTATAAAATAGAAATAAAATAGTCAGAACTGTTTTCAAAAATTTGCAATTTTCAACTGTACTTCTCCAGTAACCTACATTTATTTTTGGAAGTAGAAAATTCTAGAAGACACCCTCAGAAACAGCATAAAAACTTAAGTTTCAAATTAAATGTCGACTGTTATCGATGGTCCCTTTGCTAAATCACACGGACGGACATCGAAAAACTAATTTCTCGTCATGTAGGGTCATGAAATGTTAAAATTAATCGAAATATTGAATTCAAATTATTTCTCGATCACATATTTGTTTTTTAATTCCTTTATAACAGACAGTAAAAGTACGTTCTACACAAAGTTTGAACTTAAAACTAATACGCTCAAATTGATCCTACGGTCTAATACAGCGAATCTTTCTTTACACCTAGGATTCCCCACACCAAATTTTCCGTGCACCGTATTTTCTTATACAAAGTTTTTCTACACCAAGATTTCCTACACCGAATTTTCCTGCTCCCTGATAAGATATATACCAATCTATATATTTCAATAAGCTGAACAAAATGGTATTGGGTCGGTGTAAATTCTCGTGTGTGGTTTCTAAAAATACCTTCTTTTCTTTTCTTGTAAATATAAAATTGATGTTCGATAACCACGGCACATATTAAAATGAAACTGATCGTAAAATACATATATTGTATATTATGACTCTTTTCCGAATCCCCTATTCTTCGAATTAAATCAATCAAGAATGAGCAGTGAATTTAGCCTCCTAATGTGATAATCAATACTATCCCCCTCCTTTCCGATTAAGAAAATATGAGACAAATATCTTTCATAAAAATATTAGATTTTCAAGGAGTCATCCTTGAAGCTTCACAATCTCCCCCACTACATGGATTTTAAAATCATTCGAGAACAAAAGCGAACCTCTCCCTCTCAATCTTAAAAATAACATTATGGTAACTTCCATTTGATTTTAACACAATATGATGTATGTGTTAATAGAGGTCTTCACATAATCCCCGCTGTTCCAATTGAAATCAATCAAATATTAGAATTCACTTAACCCCCCCCCCTCTCCTCGGAAGATTTAGACAAAAATATATGATAACTTTCGTAAAAGACACGATTTTGTCGAATATGGTATAATTTTTATTGAGAACTTCCAATCGTCCCAATTGCTTAGAGCTGAAATGGGCCAATAATGGGGGAGCGCGTTCTCTCCAATTTTATATAACATTATTTATTTAATATTTATTAAACACTGCGGCTCTGTGATACTATGGGCCGCAATATGCTGGTTTTCAGTGGGTCCTGTACTAACGGTTACCGGCCGCGAAGTTTGTGACCCACTTTATCACTGGTGCTTACTACTTAAAACGGATTACGAAGTGTGTGACTCGTTTCATCACTGTTGCTTATTCCTTAAAACTGGTCATGAAAGATATCCGTTTCATCACTGGTTCTTACTACTTAAAACGGATCACGAAGTATGTGGCCCGTTTCATCACTAGTGCTTCTCCTTAAAACTGATCATGAAGTTTGTGGCCCGTTTCATCACCGGTGCCTACTCCTTAAAACAAGTCCCAAAGCACCCGTCTGGTTTTTATAACGAGAAGTTTACATAATGAAAATCAAACTCTCGAACATTATCGCTCCATTTTATGGGACCATGTGCATCCTATGTTTCAGCGGTTGTTTCTGGGCAGTAATATTCCAGTATGATAATACAACCATTCTTATAGTTGGAGCTACTGCGGAGTTGTTTGAAGAATATCGGGAAGAACACTTCCCTTAGTTCGCTCAATTCCCGGACCTGAACGTAATTGAACATCTGTACTCGGATTTTGGAGACATGAATCTGGCTCAGATTTTCACCTCCATCCTCTCTCACAGAACTAGATGATGCACTGCACAGCGACTACAGTAATACTCCATTTGCCACCAATCACGGCCTCTGTGACTCCATTTCATGTCTCATCAGAGCTGTTCCATGGGTGAAAGATAATCAAACGTCATATTAATCTGATAAGTTGCAGGTGTTTCTATTTACTTTGACAACTATTTATATCTATTTCTTCATGTTCATTTGCAACTGCCAAATACAGTAACTGCCATATTTTGTTACACCTGGTGGCTGTTGTGAATGCATGTGCTGTTTGAAATTATACACAATCAAGAAGCGAACTTTTGCTGATGGCTCGTTGATTTCTGCCGGCCTTTGGTGCCTCGCCAGTAGTGTTTGCTGCAGTGTTACTACACACGAACATATATGGGTTGACTTCTTGCCTCCTGCAATACTATTTTACGAACTTTTTTACCAGTGCCACGAAAACAATCAAGACTATACTTACATTGCCTGTAAGCTGTTTTGCAGGTATACGAATATAGAACGTGGAAGCGACAATCGTTCCACCTTTCACTACTTTAGTAACGTTATTGCACGTTATTAAAAAAAAAAAAAAACAAATCTGATGAGATGCCAGGTTTCTGTTTAGAGCCCGGAACTTCAACAGAAGAAACTCACGGATTTAGTGAAAAATTGAAAAGGGGGGGGGGAGTAAATCATGCGTGTCAAAACTGTGTTAGCTGACTCGTGGCTCTTTCTGTGTATATGACGGACTTAAGTAGTTTGTGGGTCCTCCACTTGACGTGAAATCAACTTAGTCACGGATCTATTCGGCCCACCCAGTGACTGGCTGAGTTTGCGTGCTGTAGGAGGAAAAACGAAGGGTAAATGAAGAAAGACGATTCGAAACAGCCCTTGGAATTTTTGTTTTTAAAAAAAGTTTTAGAAAGATTATGTTTCTGCAATATCCTATGTGGGGCCCCGCTTCATCTTGGAGGAAGATCTCTGCTGCTATTACTACTGAAAATCAATTTTATGAAAAAATAATTCAGATAGATTCATGAAGCAAAGCATATAAATAACGAACCTTCAGTTTTGATTGTCGCTTTTCTGGATTACTATATAGATTTTGAAAATGATAATATAGTTCGTCAATCGTTGGACTCCATCTTGGACTTCATATAAGGTAGACTTATGTTCTATTCACAGTGAGAATAGATACGGTTTGAGTATCACGTTTGAAAATTGAATGAACTCCAGTATTGCCTACATCGGCGATTTCTAGCTAAATCTAGTGGTTTTGCAATAGCTTCTAGCAGTGAAAATTCATCGTCAGGGGAGGTGGCGGGAAATCTAAAGATTTCAAAAACTATTCGCAGACACATTTCGATAGAATACTTTTCTATTCATCTTGTTCTTCGCCTAGTGTATTACAGATGCTTTTGAATTACACATAAGAGAAGTGACAAGGTTGCTGTTACAACGCATATTGACTTTGAGCGACATTTAACCTTTCCTGCGTATATATCGCTTCTAATTTATTGGTTAATAGTCCGTTTTACTTTCGAGTCACGAAAGGAGAGAAGAAAGTATGGTGATCCTGAAAAAAAATCGAATTCGAAACTTAAACGGATTTACACGTTTCACAGCCCTTAAATGCCGAGAAAGGTAGGTATTTTTGAATGTCCTTTTGTTCGTTCGACACGATGTATGTACATTCGCCTAGAGGCCATAGTATTCAACGTATCCGAAACCAAACTTTAAACTTAATTTTTTGTAAAATTCTCCAGGGGGAATTTGAATTTTCTTCCTACTCCCAAAAGTAAAGGTAGTTAGCTGAAGGATGAAAATAAAAATTTGCTATTTTCTCGAAAAAACGACTCTAACGATTTTGTTTATATTTCACACATCAATACTTCATTAGCAATACTACGCTGTTGTATGCCTTTTTCTTTGAAAGAAAATTCAAAACGGGAGTTTACACTTTGAGAGGGGGGGGGGAAGATATTTTTCAAAAATGACTCAGACGATTTTATTCACATATATTTTATTAATAATATTTCATTCATAACTTGACAATATGGAGTAACTCATTTGTTCTTTACTCTGGGCAGGTGAGTTTCGTTTGGGTGAAGTTTTCCTAAAACGCCTTAAATTCTGTTCATATTCAATAAATAAACATTTCAGTGATAAGTGCAGATAATTTGATAGTTTAAGAAACAAAATCTTTTCTTTCAGTTTAACGTCTCATGTTTAAAGGAGATTAACGTCCTTTAGGTTAAGGGAGACGAATGATTAAGGCAAGTTATTAACGGAAGAATTGTTGGAATGATAAAGTTGAAGGAAACGGGACTACTCCGAGAAAACCCAACATGTTGCGCACCTCAAACTTATTTGACCGGAGATCGAACCAAGGACCCCACGCATCAGAGGTACGCGCTCTACCACTGAGCCACTGTGTCCCCTAGCTTAAGAAACAGGACACGATGGCGAAAGAATCTAGTACAATCAACCCGCACCTTTTGATTTCTTTCATTTTTTATTTCTTTATATTTATTTATTTATTTATTGATAGTGCGAATATTTGTCATGCTTTGGTGTTCCCTAATTGCTTTTATAATTAAAGTAGGAAGAACAAAAGTATAGGGTAGCCACAAAGTCCCTGAAAATGAGTAACATAAACCACTAAACGTACGTAAATAACTAGAAAGAACTGAATGACATAAACAACAATGCCTTCGAGAAGTTTTATTGAGATTAGAAACATTACTGTCCAAAGGATCAGCCTTTTGACCGTCATTCTCATGACAAAGGATAATACGCAGCCACATTTTGCGGAGCATTACAGATGTAACTTGAGTGAAAGCGTATTTCACAGCTTCTGTCAGTTCGGCAGTGATATCGTAACGGTTTTGTGCAACGATACATTTTATGAACCGCCATACTGCATTATCACAAGTGGTGAGGTCTAGGCTTCGTGGTGGCCAGGTAAGTGGTGCGGGCAGATCCGGACCACTACGACCAATTCAACGCCCAGGAAAGACTTCCGTAATATATTCATGAAGAAATCAACATGTATCTTTGATTTCGTGCTCCTCCAAGAAAAGAACAAACCAGTTCTGCAACATGTCCAGGTATCACTGATGATTCACAATCCCGTCGAAAAAGAACGACCCTGCTGTCCACACCTGTCCATATCATCACATCCGGGGATTTTGTTCCAATCCTTCATAAAAGTATGGATTGTCCTTGGATCAAAAGACCACATCGCTTGTGCGAAAACTCCTGTAAATTGCACACTCTTAGGTAAAGATCACTTTGTCGCGTTTTGGTATTGTGTCAAACGTCTGAAGGAGTGCAGCACATGCCTCCACTCTCCGATTCATGTTTTAGTACGATAGTTCTTGCACGGGGTACATTAGCATATATATGAAGCAGTAACGGGAAACTTCATTACCATTTATCAAAAGATAACGGGATTTTGTGGTCACACCATAGAATATCCACAGAAACTTAGTAAAACAATACTTAAATGACCCAAATTGGAGAACTTTATGTAGGGTCAAGATAAATAAGAAAATGTTACCATTATTTTAATTTCCCTATTACGAAGTACTGATATAATGATAAGTGCAACTTATTCCACTTCACAAGCTGAAGATGTCAACGATAAATATTCTTACCACTCATGTATTTCAACACCAATCATACATTAAAAGTAAGCACTTTTGATTTTTTTTTTTTTTTTTTTTTTACAAAAACAAATTGAGGTATTGTGCATCCTTCTTAGCAAACAACATTTTTTGGTGATATTTTCCAATCACCATATTTTCCATTGGGGTTTTGACGGTTCTGTGACACGAACCTAGCAGAAGTTTAAGTAACCGTGTTGGCAACACTGGTGAAATCCACGTTTTTAATACAGCAACAATGAGACATTAAAATCCCGAACAAGCAAATCGTTAAAACTACCGCAACGGCGCGGAGGATAACACCACATCAAGTGTAATATTTTAAACCTCCTTATCTCTTTGTTTATTATATAACATTTGTTCTAAATATTAACTTGTTAACTTATTGCTTTTGTTTTAAACCTTTTCGGTATCCGTCGTGGATACAATGTTAATGTAACAACAGCAAGCGTACTTCCTTATTCCCGTAAACTGTAGTATAGGCCTAAGCATAATTTACTGAGTATCGCAAACTTAATATCTTCATCATATTTGTTAGTACTCTTCTTAAAAAAAAAAAAAAAAAAAAAAAAAAAAAAAAAAAAACATATCTAGAAAATTTACATCAACAGTCCAATCGTGCACTATAAAAAGAAAAAGGAGAAAAATATAAAACATTTTCTTTTAGCTCTTTACTTCGCGTTTGTTTTATTCTACATAAACATTTAATAGAGGAAATGAGGATATATGACTTTCTTTAAAGTTCTTTTTATATACTGTAGTTTCTACTACTTTTGTCTACAGAGTGATCACAAAGTTCCATTACCCAACATGAATTACATAGATGATAATGAATTGTTATTTCTTATTGTTGCAGGTAGTGATATAAATCTAAACCCATTACCCCTATGTATTACATACGGTAGATGTTAATGAATTCTTATTTCTTATTGTTACAGGTGCTGGTTACCATCTAAATCATGGCTGATGAGTCCTTTTACACCATCGAGGAACGGGTCGGAATGAGCGCGTGGGCTTACGAACGACCCCATTCAGTATGATTTGACATAAGGTTTCAGCAACCTTCCCTTACAAAACCAACAATTTTATGGTAGGAGAAATAGCACTTTGCAACTGGTTCCATAAAAGATAAGCCCCGCTCAGAACGACCACCAACACTGCTGGAAACGCATGTGGAGACTGTACCATCTGTCGAACGTTCATCGAAGAAGTTGAAGAGAAATAAATAGCGTAAATAGATCGTGAGCGGGAAAGGGGATAGTCGCTATATGTTAATCTTCAATTTGATAATTTCGTAAATATGAAATAAAAAATAAATGAATTTTGGGATTCTTGCTTCATATGTATGTTTTAGGATTAACTCATTTATATCAGACTTCCGAAGAGAAACATTAAAATAATTTAATGACCGTGTCTATAGCGATAACTCCCAGTCACGACCCCTCTTCAGTTTTATTAAAAAGGTGAAAAGAAAGAGTGAGGAAGAAGAGAAAACGGTAGGCGAAAGGAAGAAAAGAGAAAGAGGAAAAGGAGAAAGGAAGAAGGAATTAGAGATGAAGGAATACTGGATAATGATGGAAATATGGTAAAGAACCCTCAGTAGTTATTGAAAAGGTTATTCATACCCGAATTTTGTTATTTGAGAATCAATCCTGAATTGATTCTGAAGAGGCACATGTTCCCTCATACTACCATGACGTGCATCCAGGCAACTGCAGCAGTTAGGGATGCGCACGAGACGAGTCGAGACAGGATTTTCCTGACAAAATTCAAGTCGAAACACGGCTTTTCCAATAGAGAAATATACATTTTTCGAGTCGAGACATCACTTTTACAGCACATTTTCGAGACGAGACAGCCACAAATCTTGTCTCGTGTGCATCCCTAGCAGAAGTGGGAGTTGCCCTAACCCAGCCCAGGTGACGAGAAGGTTAATTTAATAGATTGCCTGTTATTTCCAAACGTTAAATAATCTTTATCCAGTATCGGAATATCCATGGTGGAGATCAAACACACATCCGAGTTTGCCAAAAAAAAAAATCAAAGTAATGTGCATATTTTCCACAAATAGAAGTTTTGAGATCCCTGAAAAGATGTCGTTATTTGAGCTTACCCTGTTATTTTGGCTTTCCTCCCAGAGCCGATTTATACTAATTTAGAGTTAGTTATCTTTCATGACCTCCGTCATACACCAATTCATATAACATGCTATTACACACTTATTATAAACACAATCGTTATGAACATCCAAACAAGTATACATATAAATACACATTCCACATATAATATTGAATTACAACAATGTAGATACATATACATTCGTTAGTAACAGACTAAAAAATATTTAAATGTTGATAAAATAAGATGTAAATCTTTCTACAATATTACAACATTACATAACTTAAAATGGTGGTTAAAATGAGTCTGTATCTCATATAAAAAACTAAAAGAAAGAAAAAATCCAACAAGTCCTCGCTCGTACTTTCAGACGATATGTGAAGTCACACGTATTATCAAAGCACCTTTTTGGTTTCCATGCTTTGCCTTCATTTTATTTAAATGTACACACACATGAGATCATGTTGATGAATTTTAAAGGACACATATTCAGTTTGTAGACGTATTTGTGTACATTTTCCAATTCGTGAATTAAAAGAACAAAGCTTTGTCACTAATACCACGGTGACTACGTCACTTATCGGGTCATTTTACTTATTAACTCGTTCATTGACCAGCTTTAAATCGCTATCGCCTTGTATCACAAGGCGCACACATTTGTAGTTATATTTGTACAATGTATAACAAAACGAGAATTTTCTAAGTCCAAAGGGATTTCTTTTTCGTATCAAGAACTTGCTGACTAAGATGGGACACTGTTTAGATCTGAGGATTAGTATGTAATGGATAAGATTGAAATTTAGTGGTACAGAAGGATTTTAGGTTTATAAACTTGAGGATAGATTTGCTGACAAATTAGGGTTACGATCACGACCTGCCTTAATTTCATGCTATGCAGTTAGGATAATAACAGAAGATGTTAATAGTTACATATATTACTTAATAATATCACAATACTTGAAGGAAATTATCTAACATGCGGCGGTATTTTAAAACTTACATTTTACATTCGTCGGATATTTTGAAACTATGGCAACCAACGACCGTTCGGGGTAATGTACCAAGACCCATTACACATATTTGTCTATTCAATTAAACATTATACATTTCACTTTAATATCATATTTATATTCAATTCGCATTTATATTTCAACATACATATACTCAATAATTATTTAATCTTTCAAACTAATAACCCCGACAAATAAATTTTTCCAGGTTGCAACACTTCACAGAAGAAAATCCGACTATATCACAAATCTAACTAATTGACCGCACATAATGATGAAATTCACATTCGCAAGCATTTTGTTTAAAATAGCGGACATTTAATGTGCAAGGCAGGCACGTAAACACAGGATACCGGTATATATATGACTCTAAAAATGTTAATAATACGTTTGGGCCCAAACAACTACGACAACATTCACCTTTATGATAACCAATGGAAACGAAAGTAGAAATGACTGACGAATCTGCCAGTCCTGAAGGTCGAAAAGAGGGAAGACGAGTCAGAAAGTTAAAAAAAAAAAAAAAAAAAAAAAAAAAAAGTGGCTAGCTCATGTGTCTTTGGTGCACGTAGTCCCTGGTTCGATTCCAGATCGTCTCCTTTAGCCTAAAGGACATGAATACAGAAACATTAAGAACATTAAAGTTTCACCCGTGCTAGTACAGAGTCGAAACCCCATGAATTTAACCTCAAATCGTCAGTCAAATGCCTCAGACTAGGCTACACACACTAGACTAGCCAGGGAGGGTTTCTAGAGAATTCTCTCAATTGTTCAGTTATTTGAGAACTTGAAGCTTAAGCCCGTTTTGTGAGAGCTTTTTTTTCAGTAGATTAGATATATCAATCATTTCCTACCCTACTTCCTGCCAAAATGCTTTACATGAAGTGAATGCAATTGCAAAATGGATTGGGCTAATCTGAATGCAGTTTTGACTCAAGTAGTGAGTCAATAGTCACCTGAAAATTTTCTCCAAGGCAGATAAGTATTCAAACGTTGGAACAGAACGAAATTGGCGATGCTGTAAGGACATTGAGGTTTCTGTATCGATATCATGCTTCCAATTGTTTGATTGGTCATGTGTGGTCTCACACTATCACGATACAATTTATGCAGCCTATAGCTCCTCTGGATTGATTCTCTGTACACGTTCCAATCACCAACAACTCCATGTTTAGTTTATCATCAACCCTAATTCCAGAAAGTCAAACAGGGTCCTTTTAATGGGAGAAGGTCCCTTCAGTTTGTTGCCTGGTTACGTGACTCGAGGATTGTTTTCCGAAGGAGATTCTTTAAAGAGTTTCACACGGACGACAACAATTCCAATCTTGAAACATTGGCGCCCGAAGCGGTGCAGGGTGGTGTCCGGCCCCTCTGGCTCACGAAAATGTATATATGCAATATAGCAAACCACGTATATTGCATACCACAAATACCAGCGTAATATAGCAACTATGGAGATGGGCCCCAGTAGAAAATTTTCTTCTGGCACCCCTGTCTTGAAGGAGGTATTTTATTGAGTTCAGTTGATTTTAGTTTGGCGTCCCTTTCAGCAGCGACGCTATATGAGACGTGGATCTACGGATTAACGTGGAATCCGAACCACATGAGCTCCCGCCGGGAATCGAACCCGGGTCTCCCAGTACTTTATTGAAGTAATCGCTCTGTGTAGTATAATTGGAAGAGGCATAGCCAACCAGGGGGGAGTTATGGAGTCCTGACCGCACTCCTCGAAAATTAAGATGGAACAAAAAAAATAGTACTACTTGTAGGACATTAAATAGCTATTTTCAAATTAACTTTTTAAAAGAAACACCAATCAAACATCATCATTCCTCCTGAAATGAAGTTTTTGGCTACAGGCTCCACGGTAGAAATTATGCGGAAGATATTGTTGACGGATGAGTGTATCACTTTCGTCATCCTTTGTGGATCACCTGTAAAAAGAAAATAGAAACCATTTCTACCTTTTTTTAAGCTAATGAACTAATCATTAAACATAAGAAGTTTAATAGGTCTAGTGCAAACGTACTACAACTGATTGCATAATCAATTGTATAATCAATTGAACAATTATGTATATACTGTATGTGGCAGCGGAAACACTGCTTTTTCAGCCGCCAACATAGCTGAAGACAATGAGATCTTAATCAACAGACAGATCAAACTGTTAGAGGAAAACTTAATTATTTTAAGCACAGTCATCTCTATTAGTGCAGAGAGTAGCGCATGCATTAATGTGCACGGGGTCACGGGTTCGATCTCTGGTGGAAGAGCATTAAAATTTTGAATGCATTACGGTGGCTCGATCCCATCTTAAATTGTAGGTTCAGCTCTCATGTAAATCCGTTGGTGAAAAAGGAACCTTAAGCTTTAAGAAAAACACAAACAAAACTTCTACGACTTGCTGTAAGTACATCGTAAACAATTTTTCAATTATATTTCATATTTTAATTTGTTCATATGCTACTTTCGTAGATCTGTTACAAATATGATACAGCATAATTTTTAAAGTGTTATTGACATTCGAAAGGCTTTTCTATATCTCTCTATATATTTTTAACGCATACGAAAACTGCTATAATATTATACGCACTCTGATAAAAAAAAAAAAAAAAAGAGGAAGAAATTTTATAACGAATCAGATCAGCCAAACTCATCCGATCTGAATCAAACTTGGCACGGTGGTAGATCTTAATAAGTTATATAAGTTTGGGAAATATTATGGTGTGTAGACCTTTGGTTCCTAAGTTGTACGTATACATAAGAATTAAATTAAGGACATTTTTTTATGACTATGTGTAAGTTTATTAGGTTTTTCGGCCACTAATAGAAAAAAGGAATCCCGAATAGTTATTGAGATTAAGTTATTGATTTGGAGTTTAATGTTCCGTCTTAGGTCCGAGATTTATAAGAATTTACCTGCCAGTGATTGTACGTGTCACCGGATCACTTGAGTCACGATTTTGTTCGAGTCATTCAGTGTTCCGCTTCTCAGACCCAGTTTGACCCGGACAGACTCGGAAACTTGGAAGACGCGATGACCAGAGATGACCTGAAATACCAACTCTCCATCATTACAACAGAAGTTTATAGTTGATTAATAATGTCCACTACTCGAGCTCTTGTTTGATTTCCGGTGTGACATTTCTTATTCAAGGTATCATGTCCTGACTATTTCAAATATAATTTTATTTTTGTTCTCGTCTTCCCATACTGGAAGGTGATGCAGCAGTTTTGAACACAGAATATACGTACAAGATTCAGTATAATATTGTTAGTCTTTTATGTTCTACACGACACAATTTACAGGACAGCTTGGTTAAATTTTGATTATTCCTCTCTAGAAAATCATGTAGCTTTTCAACTGCTGTTATTCTCACTAATACCCAGCAGTCACATCGGGTATCTCAAATTCATGGGTCTAGCGAGTCACAGCTCTGATTCCTTCTAAGTCTTCCGAGTCACTGATCACGAAGTTTGTGACCCGTTTCGTCACTGGTGTCTACTGCTTAAAACGGATCATGAAGTTGGTGACCCGTTTCATCACTGGTGCTTACTCCTTAATACGGATAACGAAGTTTAATCCGTTCCATGACTAGTGCCTACTCCTTAAAATGGATCACGAAGTTCGTGATTTGTTTCATCACTGGTACCTCCTCCTTAAAATGGATAACTAAGTTCGTGATCCATTTCATCACTTGTGCCTACTCCTTAAAACGAATCACGAAGTTTGTGGCCCATTTAATCACTAGTGTCTACTCCTTAAAACGGATCAAGTTTGTGACCCCTTTCATCACTGATGCCTACTCCTTAAAACGAGTCCCGAAGTACCCGTCTGGTTACTTTAACAAGAAGTTTGCCCACTCTCTCTCTTGAGCACGTTCACAATAAGAACAAACTTTAGCGACGTTAGTAATGCTACCGACGAAACGAGATTTGAGGCTGTCTCTTTTGGGAAAGGAGCCGTGGAAGCGCTGACTCGTCTCGATAATTTATATATTCTATGCACGAGCTCTGTCTTGTCTGGGAAAGTTTCTTTTGGAATAGCTGTGTCCCGTGACATATTTCATCACAACACGAAATTTCTATCTCATCTCGTCTCCTGAACTTACACTACACGTCAGCTGAGAAGGAACAATTTATGAAACTTCCGAACCCATGGTATAACATTAAAACTGTTTTTCTATTACATCGGACTACGTATTTTAAGTATGATTTTTTTAACTTCTCTCAACTTCCTTAATTAAAGATTATTTGAATTTACAATCAGGAAGCATAAAACCATCATTGCAAAGTAGGCAGAAAAATTAAAAGAGTCAGCAGCATAGCTTCTTTTATTTTCTTTCTTCGCTTGGCTTTTCAACTTTATGAGCTGTTTTCTTTTATGCAGCAAAAGATACATCTAATACATTACATAACAGTAAGTCTGTTAACTCTTCCTTGATTATTATTATTGTTTCAAGTAATTTTTGTCTCTCACCTATGGTATAGACAGTTTATGAGATACGTAGTAAGTAAAAGTCGTAAAATGCTACTTCTTTGTTTAAAAAACTGTAGTTGAACGGTTATTGGCCTTAAAAGCAAACAAAAGAAAACATAAATTATCTTTATTTTTATTGTACTAAGTTACGAACAGAATTTAAATTAGTTTTATAGTTAACTGATTAGAACTAGAAGGCAATATTTGACGCCGCTCTGCGGTTCATGGGTATTTAACAGTTAATACTTCTCAAACTGTTACGAACTTTTAATTATTTAGTATTTAGTAAACACTACTTACGATTAGTGAAATAGGCTGTCTTGTCGATATGTTACCCATTGTCAAAGAATGAGAGACGCATCCACCGGGGTCCGAACCATCCTCCCCAAAAAGTCTTCCTAACTCAACATATATTTGTAGAATTCCTCAATAAAAACTATGCTTATTTAACAAGGAAATGATTGATGTAGCATGAAAATTTGATCTTACAATTCATCTGTACTCTTTCTCTTATAAAAACAATCTAGTTCTATCATTTTTATCTGAAAATATAGGTGCCAATTAGTTATCGTTTTTCCGGGTGTAGAACAATACCTGTTCAATATTACATCGACGTAGTGGCGTGTAGTGTGGGACTCTCCCCTAAACTTGGATTCTCCTGAACAAAAATTTCTAGGTGCGCGCCTGCAAAGAATATATATTCAAATCAATTATTTCTAACTGGTGTGTACTTAGTTACATAGAATGTGTCGCGAAATTTTAGAACTTAAAAATCGTGAAGAATTTAATAATTAGTTAAAATAAATGTAGAGACAGATTGTCTCAGTCAACATCTCCAGCGACAGAAACAATGCTCAGCATTACATAGAGAGTCACTACTTTGTACAGTCCCGCAGCAAAAAACCTGAGCATGTAAGTTTATTGTGAAACAACAAAATCTTTTGCCGCAAAATAAGTGTGAAGGGGAGGACGCCAGTGTTTCTCCTGGCGTGATTCGTGCCACTTAGACGTTATGTTGATTCCCTGCGCTGTTAGGTGTAGTTTCACAATAAACTTACATGCTCATGTTGCAGGGTTTTTTTTCTGCGGACTGTACAAACATGTAGAATTCCCCTATTGTTGTTAACAAAAAGTCAAACAAGTGTGTCACGATGTCGTAAGGGTTCAGAAAAAATGTCATCACTCAAAAAACAAGAAGAAACCACTTGGAAAGTATGGGTCTTTTAAACAGGGGGAACACCTATAGGTAAGCCTAAAATGAATGGGACACACTTATTGAATATATGCAGATCATCAGTTTATCATACACAACTTTATTTACAACAATTCAGTAAGAACAATAAGAAAGAAACGCACATGAACCGATGATTGCATAAAGAACTTGAGTCCAGTTTGTGCAGCTGAAATATTAAAAAGGAAAAGAAAAAAATATCCAGGACTGCAAGTCTTTCTTGTGCTTAAATGTCCGCAATATCCCATTACACGTCGATCGCCATTACAGTTTAGTTTAATTTTATTTCGAATTCGTATTATTCATTATTATTTATTTATTCATTTTAAAGTTATATGAATTATGTTGTTAGTTTGATGGTTCACTGTCTAAATTCATAATAGCAATCATGTTTTCAATCTCCACCATAGAATTGCCTGTTCGCAAATAGCAGTTCATGATTGAAATTGTCCAAATATCTCATGATCTGCATCTGAAAAAGGAAGATAAAAGGAAAATTTTATATTATTGACATAATCAAAAATATGAAGATATAATTAAACGCAATCTAATTAATGTTTACGTCTGTAATTCAGGAATGTCGTACTTCTAATTTAATTTAGACGACAACAAAAGCAATGATTTTAATTTCCAAAGATAACATTATATCTTTAAAACAGTGATGCCAACTTGGAACCTTATAAAATCTCATCATGAAAGTCAGAAATTCCCAATTTTGCTCTTAAATTTACAGCTAGCTAAACAGATCACAACATTTTCAAAATCTACAAAACAAGGAAATTAAATATCACTTACTTTTTTCAGTATTTGAGTGAATTATAAGTAAATTCCGATCTTGTAAATTCCTAATACGTACTTTCCTTAATTAAAAGCGACTATTGAAATTGCATTCTATATGAAAACAAGCGCATTTTGTTGTCAGAATTTAGTATTTTTATTACGCTTTTCTGCCATAATATGCTACTAAGTGTAATGAAACTAGACGAATCTCGTTCTTCAATTATTCCCTGTGGGATGTTTTACGAATTAACTGTTCATCATCGTTTGGTAACTTACTTTATTCCGTTCATGATTTTTTTTTAACTCCAGAGTATAATTTACGTTTGTTGTTGCTTGGTTTTTGAGATTTACAAGTTTCTGCAAAAATCCATTTCACCCTAACATGCACTTCTGAATAACAAAATTTAACAATTAGCATTAATTTCACGTTTATTCAAGCGTCATTAGCCTACTTCCTTCTCAAAGAGAATTTTATTAACGTCGATGAAATATATGAAAAATCTCATATATATTGTCAATTTTGACGACAATTCTCTTTATACCTATTCGAAAAAATAATGTTAAGAAGTCCCACAAAATGGGATTCTTCCCACGGGTTGGTATCATTGCTTTAAAGTACTAATATTTTATTATTTTATCTTGTGGCTGACTGAACAACATTAATAAGTCATCAGTAAGCATAGGCGCCGACTTTGGGGGTGCAGGACACTTTTGGCCCCCCAATATTTAAAGGTGGGGTCCTCGCCCCTCCAATATAATCCAGTGGCGGAAGAATTAACAAAAAGAGCAAGAATTTCTGTCATAAGCTTCGTCGTGCCTTTAATTAAATATTAGGAACAGCCCTCTTATTCAATAGAAAACGCGTTTTCAAAACTGTGTTTAATAGAGCACTGAAGCTTCAACCAGCATTCTGGCAGCACCGATATGACAAGTGAAGATCAATATGGTGCGTAAAGTTGCAATGAAGTTCCCAAATTTTGAACTTCAATTTGTTTTATTGGCTTTAGGCAAATTCGACTTAGGTCGTGAATTTAGGTCGAAGCGGAGTAGCGGACCGAGAACTTGGGGGGGGGGGGGGAAGAAAGGGACTTCATCAAAGAGTTGATAGAAAACGGCTCAATATGATTATGTTCATTGTTTGCCCCCCTTCCCAATAGAATCTTACTAGAACTATGTCAGTAAGATATCTGTCAATTCAGAATTTCTATAGGGATCTTAGCTTATAGTAAGAAACTAAGGTAATTCTACGCAAACTAAGTACAAATGGTTATAGAGTTAAAGGAATTAAGCATACATATACATTGAATGATAAATATGTCGAATGATTATTCTGAAGAAACGAAAAGGGAATGAACGAAAAATAAAATAAGACAAATAGATTTCATTGAAAAGGAAATATAGAAATAATAATAATAAAAAGAACTTATCTAGTACACGTGCAACGAAGCGTTGTCACCCAACAAATCATGAATCCCCTGCAGGGAAGTTCGCGAGATACTGAACTAGTTAGCCCAGTTTTAACGGCCGCCACCGTGGCAAGCTACAGAAAATGGAAAATGCATCGTGCTTCGGTAGACGCCTGGAGACATACTACAGTCACAATACGCAGGCAAAACTATACGACACGTGTGTACTTAGTAACAACTAAGATGTAACGTATAATATCTCATAAAATAAGTGAATACAAGTTTTAAGATGCAATATTACATACATTGGGTTATCTAATTGCTTACATAAATTAGTATTCAACGAACTTTATATCAAACAGGATAATAAAATATGATTAACATAATAACAAAAGGAATGGCATATTCAATTGTATAAGAAATCATAATTTGGAAAGAGAATAATAGAAAAGGAAAGATAGGCCTACGCTAAGGAGAATTCCACGTATGTAGCTGAATACTTACCTGTGTATATTAGAACCTGCTGGATAGACATCGACATGCAACTCGATAGTTTGTGGATTAAATTATTTTGTTTTCGTATCATTGATATTCACTTTACTTTTTTCACGTTGAAGCACATATTTGGAGAACTGTTCACGTCTTTCGTTTCGTTATTATTTTATGATAATGGTCATCTATTAATTTAATAATGTCACTTATTCTCTTTCCTGTAACTCGCTAGAGCCTACATGTAAAATCTCTCATAGTTTATAGTATGTGTTGAGGAGGAAGAGGGATTAAAACGTACCATGGTCTTTGCTTCTAATTCGATGCACATAACTTTTTTTTTTTTTTTGGTCAAATCCAGCCCAGGCGAAGTTTTTCATCTTCCGCGGCCACTGCTTATGGCATATCTATAAATAAAATGAATGTTTATCCATAAAAGGGCGTTGACGAAAGTAATCCTTCCTATTTTTATACTTAAATGGTTCAACTTATCAGTATTCATCAAACGATTTAGATATTTTGCCATTATTGGCAGGTCACTTGCTGCAACTGAGAAGCTTCCATGCTCCACTGTCCTCCGCTAATCTCTTCGCCTTCACGTACGATTTTTCTGTTTTGATATCATCCAGTATTGTAATTTCCTTCAGCCCTTCTCTCTCCTTCATACCCCGTACCCTCTAGCACGCCCCTCATGATACAGTTCCTTCTTAGCCAATATACCAATCAGTTTCTCTTCCTCTTCTTAATAATATCTAAACTATTGTTCTGTACTCCTCCATCATTTCTAACATCCTCTCATTCTTTTTACGCTCGACCCAGCTAATTCTTTCCATTCTTCTCCACACTCAGATTTCGAAAGCTTCCAATCGTTTTTCATCTTTTTTGTACAATGTCCATGTTTCTGACCCATTCAGTACAGTATTCCACACGAAGCATTTTACGAATCTTTTTCTCAACTCTTTATTCAATGTCGTACAAAATAGTATCTTCTTCTTCCTAAAGGCTTGTTTCGCCAAACTACAATTATAATTATTCTTAAACACACTTGTCTGTCGACCAACAAATTTCTGTCAGCGTGTAAACAGTTTCATAATTTTATCATTGTAAAGGACCCCGCTCAGAGCTTATGGAAATCTGGTTTCCGTTAAATTGGCTGGTATTGCAGTATGTTGTGTATTTTAGTACCCTGATGAAAAGTCTCAATGAGCACGAAGCCCGAAAACAACACGTTTCTGATATATGCACTGCTTATTATCGTCAGTTAAAGGCAAACTCTCCCAGAATAGTCAGGTCGACATTTTATCTATAAAGTATAAAGGAATTTCACTAGGGTATACTAGGTTTTTCGAAGTTGCTCATTCTGAATCCGAGATCGGTTAACCTCCATCACGTCAGGTTCAGGGTCACTTGGAGGTCAAATCGAGAGGGAACGTTGCAAAAAAATCTGAACAAACGTACATAAATGTTTTTTGACTTGCCGGATACGATTGTGTCATTTTCTTGACCCAGCAACATCATTTCAAGGTCATTACAGGGCCATTTCAAGGCCAAACTTGAAAAACCATCGGAAAAATCTTTTTAAAAAATCACAGATAGAATTTTAGGTTACCTAATTCCGAATCCGATATCGGTGTTAATCGAATTTACCATTAATGTTGTCCATTTAATTTTCCGGTCAGTCATTTGAAGTGTAAAATTTGTTCTGCACCTCGCAGCGCATTATTCTTGAACTTCAACCTCCAATATTTCCCCTTCATTTCTATCGCTGTTCAATGTATTCCAGTAGAACTTGGCAAGAGTATTTCATTTGTTATTGATAATAGAATCAACAGGACATTGGCTACATATGCATAACAACGTAATGTCCAAGCATCGAACTTACAGGTGCAGTAATACCATAATATCGGAACTTCCATGACCGGCAATTCGTAATCATTCACTGCAAAGCGTATCCAAAGCTAATATCGAGTAGCGTTACTAAATCTTGAAAAGATTTTGAAACTTAACAGTCATGGCTCAAAACTACTTCTATCGAATTGAAAATATCAGTACTTTCATGGTGTAAATAATCTTGTATTTACGAAGCTATTAGTTCAATCTAATAAACCTCCAACGTAATTCGATTAAGAAACGCAAAATCAAATTGAGGGAATTGCATTTCGCCTCGTCAAATTCTCCGCTTCTATTCTAGCCTGCATGACATAAACATCACCGATACGATCTCGATTTTGGTGTGCCAATTGTACAATCTTATCAAACATCAATAAACGAATTTCAGATTCAGACTTTCAAATTTTTTTCGACTTTTTTTTTAAGTTTGACCTTGAAATGACTCTGCAATGACCTTGACGTGACTATATCGGGTCACGAAAATGACATAATCGGATCCAGCGACTCAAAAAAAAAAAAAAAAAAACATTTATGTACTTTTTGTTTAGTTTTTTGCAATGTTCCCTCTCTCTTTGACCTTCAAGTGACCTTGAACTTGACGTGATGAAGGTTAACCGACCTCGGATTCGGGATCAGCGACCTTAAAATTCCTAGTATACCATAGTGAGAATCGTTCATACTTCATAGATAATATGTCGACTTAATTATTATTTTTAGTTTACGAGGGAGCGTATGTGACGATAATAATCATCGGATATATAAAAAACGTGGGGTTTTCGGTCTTAGCGCCCATTGAGACCTTTCATCAGGGGACCAAAATACACAACATACTGCAATACCAGTCAATTTAACGGAAACTGGATTTCCATAAGCTCTGAGCAAGGTCCTTTGTTCACCTTGACATGCAAACCATAATTTGACTTCCTACTTCACCGTGTCGCCAGAATCAAGATGAAAATCTAATGGAGTCAGATCTAAACTGTATGCATGATGAAGTATGACAGTGAAATCAAGACGCTGAATCTTCTCAGCTGTCATTGAACAAATGTAAGAACAATTATTGTCGTAATTTACAGTATTTGTGAATGAACTCGATCAATTCGTGCATTCATTTTTGTGAGAGTTACAGCACGAATCAAAATTGGTAATTCTATATGCATCATAACATGAACGTCCAGAAACTATCAGTACGACTTTGCCTGCTGATGCCATAACCTTAAACTATTTTAGTGTGGGCGATCCTTAGTGATACTACTCCATCAGGCACGTAGCCAGGGGGGGGGGGCGGCCTTCGAGGCCACAAATGAAAAAAATTAAGGAAGGATGAAAGAAAATGAAATGAGAAAAAGAAGTATCAGAGTTAAAAATAAACTACAGGAAGCTTTTGGCTACTCTTTTTATGAGGAGATTTGTATTACTTGCAATTCATGGTGGCGAAATGAGCGAGATATCCTGCAAGAGTCAGGGAATTTGAAATTTCTAGAAAAGTTACCGATTTTCAGAATTTCTAGTCAGGGAGATTTCAAGCTTCGGAAAGCATAGTGCCGTTCTGTAACAGCGTGGATACTTTTTATCATAATTTTTCGTCCTCGCATCCTTGCAGTATCAAACATGTTATTTCAAAAACAATTTTCTACTGCTCCTTTAACCTGTCATTTGGAAAAGACAGTAGCTGACGGAATAATAAAAACAAAAATATATGTGGAAAGAAAGTTCTGTTAACATTTGATACAACAGAGAAAGGAACGCAGATATTGTAAAATATTTTACGACATTATTGAGTATGTGCTTTTTATAATAGTCAATATGTACTTTTTAAAATAGTTGAGGTCATAATGAAAGGAAAATTGTTATATTTGAATAAACAGAGGAAGGACATAAATATTGTATAATCTTTTTCAATATATTTGTTTTATTATTTTACTCGATATTTCTTCATAGTTTGTTATTGAAATACTTACCAACATATCCTCATTTTATTGTCCTAACAAACCAATATATGTTGATAGTAAAGTAGTTTAGATTAATCGAGCTCCTGGACTTTCAAAATTTCATGTAAGGCCCGCCCCCCCCACCACCACCCCACCCCGGCTACGAAATCCTGGCTAAACGAACCAATATATATTCCAGTACAATAATTTAGAATGATCGAGCCCCTGGTATGATAACCGCAGTATTTCATGTCACGGCCTCCCCCCCCCCTCGCTTCACGAAATCCTAGCTACGTGCCTTACTCCATAGAAATTCTTTTTTTGTTTTCAGGGTCAAATAGAGTATCTGAATGAGAGGTTCCATTTATAGACGAACTCATCGAATCTGTGTTATCCAGTTTGTGAGAAAATTACAGCACTGATTAGAATTCATGGTAATGCTCTTAGGCAGGAATTCCATACGTACTATAATTTGAATCTCCCAGAAGACTGTCAGCGTGACTTTGCCTGCGTGCGTAACCTTAAACTATTTTAGTGCAGGCGATCATATGTTGCAAAACTTCATGGAGTCTGGACCTTGGACTCCTGTCTTCAAGGTCGAAATGGAGTATCCAAGTTCTAACATGTGTGGCGATGTTATTCAAGAAGTCACAATCTTCGTGTTCATGGCGCTGAAGCAACTGTTCGCAGAATTAATTGTCTTCTGTTCCATGTCAAGAGTCAGTGCTTGTTGCACCCACCGTACGCAAACTTTCCAGTATACCATATCTGCGTTTATCACATACATTGGTTCCCGTTCCCGTGACGTAATTACACTTTATAACAAGCTTTGCCTTATAATACGCCGCTTCTCTCGAATCAGTTCATCAAGGTGATCATAATGTGGATAATTCGTTGCAGTGTGTGGTCTTCAAGTTCGTTGTTTGTCAATCAAGGTAAGTTCACTTTGGTGGGGATTTCTGTACGAGCACGTACAACACAACGTCTTACCGTACTGATATATATATATATAGGGTTTGACAAAAAATCTAAAACGTTTGCAAAAGTGTGAAAATCATACCTAATATCTTGTTGGGCCTCCTTTTGCGTCCAAAACAGCTTGGATCCGACGTAAAATGGACGTATACAGCTCCTGAATCGTGGTGTGTAAAATTTTGTACCATTGTTCCTCCAAAACATGCTCCAGTTCCTTAAGGATGCTGGTGGAGGGTAATGAGACCGAATACGCCTTTGTAACTCACAGAACAATGGCTCAATGATGTTCAGATCTGGTGATTGTGGGACCCAGAGGAGGTGTGATAGCTTCTGGTCATGCTCAAACCATGATTTCACCGTTTTTGCAGCGTGACTGAGTGCCAAATCATATTGGTAGATGCCATCAACATCAGGGAACAATATTTGGGCCATGGGTAGAGCCTGGTCCCTCAAAATGGCCTCATACGCCTTAGCATCCATCATTCCATGCAGGGCTATGGTGGGACCTGCAGAAAACCGCGATATCACTGCCTATAATGTAACAGAATAACCCCCATGCTTTACAGTTGGGAGCAGACAGTCTGCATTATAGGCCTGCGATGGTGTTCTCCATATGTAAACACGACCGGTTGTTGGAAACAAGGTGAAGGTCGGTTCATCGGATCACATTACGTGTTGACACTGCTCATGATTCCACGCCTTTTGGTCCTTGCGCCACTGGATACGCCTCTTCGCATTTACTGCTGTAATCAGGGGTTTGGCGATAGCGGTCTGCCATGAATTTTCATTTTATGAAGTTCCCGTCGCACTGTTTTCAATGAAACCGGGTTCTGTAGGCCGGAATTGAGTTCAGACGTAATTTTCATTACAGTAGTCTTCTTTTTAGCTGCTACAATCCGTTTTAATGCCCTCTGGTCCCTATCTGACAGGATTGTCTTTCTACCACTGTTGTGCTTTGCAGACGTCGTTTGCCCATGAATTGTGTATGCCCTCGTGACATTGGACACAGTGACTTTCGATACTCCCACAATGTTTGCCACTGTTGCCACTGAAGCTCCAACCAGACGGGCACCAACGATCATGCCTCTTTTGAAGTCTGTCCTGTCGCCCATTTTACAGCACCACTTTTACACCACAACACTCACAGTTGAACTGGTTACTGCTGTCGGATGAGGAAGGTCCACATCACACATTGAAATCAAATAACGATCAGCAACCGCAAGACGTGTTGTACAGTGGAAAGCCAAACTTGCGTGTCCTGTATGAAGTGTTTTTAGATATTTTTGTCTAGCCCCGTATATATATATATATATATATATATATATATATATATATATATATATATATATATATATATATATATATATATATATATATAGTCCTTTCCGTGAGAACACACTTCGTGTTATGCTAGGCTCGCGCTAAGTGAGTTTTGTGGTGAATAAACACCGTGTGAGTGGGTTTTCTCGGGTTCTCCCGTTTCCTCACACTTTCTTCATTCCACCATTTCATTCATTTTTCATCACAGTCTCCTTTAGCCTAGCTATCATAATCGTGGGATGTAAACCTTTAAGATTTCATTTCATTTCGCTTCGTGCCATAAGAAATCTAATCATCGGACACTGATTCAACCTCACCAACATAGTGTTGTTACATACAACCATGACTCTTGCTATAGACTAACTATTGGACCCCAGTGGTGCACGGTTTGAAACTTGTAACACGCCGTATCAAGAGAAAAATACCATTAATACAATGAAACTGCACAATTAGTGTGTCAACATACAGTACATAGCTAATATCAAGTTACCTTGTCTTTTTGGTCGTAAAGAAACATTACCTACGTCGTCAGTTCCTGTAATAGTCTGACAATTAAAATAAATAAAGAAATAAATAAAAAAATACTTTATTGTTACCGTTTTGAATGATACAAATAATAAATTTTTCTATGAATAGTGTCTTACCGTATATTACGTGAAATTCTAACTTTCTCTTGCTATACCTATAGCGCCAACGCTGCATACTAGCCAGGGAATATAGTTGGAAACTGTCTGGTCTGCTTGTTAGAGCGCGTTGCGTTGGTAAAGATATACCACATTGACTTGACACCTAGTCTTCAGTTCCGAGCGCTGCTGTCGGCTGAAGGAATTCCACTCCCTTTCGTCATCTGCTTTCTCGCTTAGCAACAGCTGAACCCCCCATTGGCTAAACGCGTGGGTGTGTGAGAGTGTGAGCTTTAGTTCGCATTTTTGCCACGGCTCAAGACATTTTGACAGTACTATACCTACCTGAGATTTCCTATGAGAGATTAGGGTTGTCTACAAGACAAGAATTGCAACTGTTTCGTCACTAAAAAATGGTCATGACTGTGCTTTCTCGTCTCGAAAAATACTTGTATTTCTATTGGAAGAGCTCTGTCTCGTCTCATATTTCGTCAAAGAAACACTGTCTCATGAGCAACCTTATACAGGGCAAACTGTAGGACTTCACATTTAGCCTCCCTGCTGATAAGGTCGGAATCACAAATCAGTCAATCAAATTAATTATGATTACTTAGTTCAGATTCCGAACTGAGCGGAAATGAGATCTCTCTCAAAAACATTCACTAGACTACTAGTTTATTCAGAAGGATTTTGTTCTGTCTAGAAAATGATGTAGATAGAGTTGCAAACGACACCACATGAGATAGAATTTTTGGAACGATATTTGAGACGAGACAAAGCTCTTCCAACATAAATAAATACATTTTCCGAGACGAAACATCACTTTCAGGATACATTTTCGAGACGAAACGGGCTCTCCTTTTGTCTCGTGTGCATGCCTACCAGTGACGACGAAAGCTTTAATTTCTTGGGTGGGCGAACGAAAAGTGTTTTTGGTGATCAGCTACCCTCTTGTATATCGGAAAGGATAGTTTCTTGATACTTGATCTACATTACAATATATATCTGGAGAATAATCGAAGTGAGGCAAACGCAGCTACCAAGGGGAATGCGCCCTCTTGTCCTCTCTGGCCTCGTCACTGATCTCTAGTTGCAAATGTGTTACTATTACTATTTGGGAGACGTTGTGCCTTAGTGGCAGAGTGCTTACCTCTAGCACGTGGGGTCCCTGGTTGGATGTGGATTTTGTGGTGCACAAACCCCATGTGTACAGGTTTTCTAGGGTTCCCCCGTTTCCTTCCACTTTCTTCATTCCACCATTTCATTCATTATCTTTGCCACCGTCTCCCTTAGCCTCGGTACGTTACTATGGGGCATAAAGCTAGAAAAATAATTTCTTTTTAATTTGTTGTGGGAACATGACTCTGTATTCCTTAGTGATTAATGATCTTTCTCATCCTAGGCATGTGAGTCTTGAATTTACAAAGTAGTGTTGAATCATTATCGTATACGCAAGGAAGGGGTCATAAGTTTTGCAATATTCCTACAACTCAAACACAGGCGCGTGTATACACAGTTATCGACCATAAGTTCAACGTTAAAATAGGATAGTGTGGCAACGAGATTATTTAACACGGAGCCCGCCACTCCGTCAGTATCTTCAGTCAGTTTTTAATGGTAGTAACAATGAGTGCTCAACAACTGAAACATGAACTGTTACTGGATGAGTTCGAACTTGGGCACAATGCTACAGCAGCAATCCAAAACAATTGTCATGCGAAAGGTGGAGGTGCAGTTAACCACAGCACAGCAATTTGTTGGTTAAAGAAATTTCGTGCAGATTGTAAAAATGTCGAAGACCATCGAAGGCCCGGTCGCCACAGGGTAGCAGATTCTGAGATCATACGACACCCCACTAAGAAAAATCCATCCACCAGTACACGGTAATTGTTAAACCAACTTATCATGTGCCAGCCCACTGTAGTGCTTCACCTTCACGAACTGGGAAAACACCATCAGGAGCTGTCGCATTGTGCCACCTGAGTTGACCCCAGCTTAGGTCTAGATGACAATGGATGTGTGCTGACATCTACTGCAAAATGATATGCGTTTCCTGAAACGGATTGTCATATGTGACGAAAAGTATGTTTTTTTTTTTTCGATATCCGAATGTGCTAAACCAATGGCAGAGCAAGAGCCAATTTCAAACAAGACAGTTCCAAGCTTAAAACATGCTCTGTATGTGGTGGAGCAACGAGGGAGTAATTCACTTCGAGCTCATTTCTGATGGTTGTACCATCAATACCAACCTTCTTCTCTAACAGTTGGAGATGATGTATGCTGCCGTCAAAAATATCCTGCATTGTTAAATTGAATACGCGTTCTGCTGCAAAAATGTAACTAACAACTACGCTTAGCTCGGAAAATACAACAAAAAATTAAGAAACTTAGTGTTGAACTGATGCCACACCTGGCATATGATCCTGACCTTGACCCTTGGGATTAGTACCTGTTTCTGTTCATGGCACGCACTTCATGAAATAGTGATTGTTTCGACGAACAGGAGGTGGAAACAACAATGACTGACTTCTTTGACTCTACGGACAAAACATGGTATTGAAGTGGAATAGAAGAACTCTCAGGAAGGTGGCTGCAGACAGTCCAATACGAGGGCCTATAGTTTGAGTATTAACCTGCTGCACTGTAATAAATACAGATGTGTTGTGTACAAGATTATTGTAAGCCTTATGACTTATTCTTATACTTACATTGAGGATCAGCTGAGGGTCCTCTGCACCAACTCCTATTCTTGAGTAAATGAGTATATGCACTTTTGCTTGATGCATGATTCCATATTAAAGCACTCCATAAGCAGCTCAATATCAGCAAATTCAAAACTAGCTTCCAGTTTAAATAATCTGTAGAATGGCAAAGCTAGTATCCTCCCTTTTTTTCTTAAATATTTAGTTTACCAAAAACTCCTCATATACTTATTCTGTATCCGTGTATCTGTACAGGAGACAAGAAATCTCAAGAACTCCTTGATGGAACGCCGTCAATTTTGGCTAGGATGTAGAGGACCAAAAATTAGAAATCGAAATCACTAATGGATGTGATCCATCCAGTTGGTCCGAGGATAATCAAAAATCAGTTCTCCATGTACAGTATTGTGTTGTTATAAATGATAAGCAATTTCACAGTTCTATAATAACTGTATTAATGTATATATTGCGATAATTTTTTTCACACACGTAGAAAAAGTCAAAAAAAAATTTAACAATTACAAATGTTCGATATGTCGTTCGATATGAACGACAAAGTCCTAGTTCATATATTTATATAATGACTACAAGGCTACGAAAAACCATCATAAAACAATTTACTAGATATTACCGTAAACATTGCATCTAGATATTACCGTTTATTATTGCACGTAACAACTTAAACAAGTACACATCTTAAAAATTGTGCAGGTAGCTTACACAAGATGGTTCTTCTACTACTATGATATTATTTATTTTACGTTGCTATGACAACGAATCTCTATTTTAGCACACAAAACAGCAACGTAGATCAACAGCAAAAACAATTACATTTTTATATATATATCCTTTTTTCTATATATTTCTTCTTCCTTTTCTTAAATTGCTTGTGCATCAATTTAAAGTACATTCTGCCCAAAGGTGTTAAAGTACAAGTAGAAAAATACACGTATCGTTATAATGTGCCCCTTAGTGATTCGATTCGACAAACATCAAACCGATAATCAAGTTCTTCCCACACTCGGTGCAGCATGTCCCTATCAATGAGTTCAAAAGCAGTTCTATGGCAGGTTTGCTGGTAGAGGAGGTGTGAACACTGAATCTTTCATAAGCCCACACACACACAAAAAAAGGTCTACGCATGGGGCTAGGTCAGGAGAGTGTGGACGCCATGACATAAAATGCTTTCTCGGCGCCTGTCGCCATCTTGCCCCACTGCTCTCTCGTGGGAGAAATCTGAAGTACACCTGCAACAAACAAAACTTTTTGAGTTTTTCTACGTTACTGTCGAGTTTTGTTACAGTATCTCGATTACTACAGCTACAGTGAATTTATGAAATCGCTTCAATCATTTATAATAACCCTGTATTTGTATGGGAGTAATTATGTATATCATCATTCCTTGATATATTGTCCGCAGTGCTGTTGAGATTAGCGTTTTAGTATAATGCTCAGGATTCAAAATTATTCATAAAATGCAATGTTAAAAACAAAATTAAATAACTTCCTACTCTATAAATCTAAAGACTTAAATACAGGGCTGTTATAAAGCCCTTGCTATAAAACAAGTGCTTATATTTAAAAAAAAAAAATAATAATGATATTGCAGTGAAATTCATTTTAAATGGTGCGATGGCCTGTAAATTTTTGGTTGACAAAACTGGTACAAACAAAGGTCATGGAAATGGCGACGGTACGAGAGAAAACACGGTGTGGTGTGTTGGTATGCAGAACTGAAATCAGGTATTGGTGCAGCGAAACTTCAGACGAGTGTACAGAAAAAGTTCCTCCTGATGTTACGAATATAAAGAGTTGACACAGCAAGTTTCTGGTACCGGGAGTGTTTGTGATATGCAAAGAAGAGGTCGGTCGCCAGTGAGCCCAAAACACGGTGCGAAGGGTTGCCGACAGCCTGGAGAGAAGTCCAAGAAAATCTATTCCGCGGCGGTCGCTGAAGTTGGGAATCTCTCAGTCAACAACGCGCAAGGTAATGCGTAAACGTTTGAAAGCTAAACCGTACAAGATTGTGTGTAAACTGAAAGAAGAAGATCACGACACGAGATTGGAGTTCTGTGAACTGATGCTGAAACGACTGGATGATGACAGACAGGGAATCTCTGCAGTTACACATGTTCTCAGATGAGACAACTTTCCATGTTTCAGGGAGGACAGGGAGGGTAAACAGGCACAACTGTCTTGTTTGGGGAACTGAAAATCCTCATGAATATGAAACGCAAGAAAGAGACAGCCAGAAAGTGAATGTGTAGTGTGCCATATCAATTTACCACCTCACAGGCCCATTTTACATCTAAAAAACATTGTGACAGGTGAGACATACAAATAGAAGTTTTCTCATACCCGAATTGTTTAGTTTCGTAATCAAGGGTTGCATCCACTACCAGCAAG
The DNA here is from genome assembly GCF_964235325.1 of Thermobia domestica. Lineage (NCBI taxonomy): Eukaryota > Metazoa > Arthropoda > Insecta > Zygentoma > Lepismatidae > Thermobia > Thermobia domestica. The sequence goes on from NC_137461.1 coordinate 96,884,141, forward strand.
ACGGAGCACACACACATATTCCACAAGTCGTTAAGGACTACCTTGGCAGTGAGGTGTCTGGCAAGTGGATTACGCGCAGAGGTCCCCCGATTTGAACACCTGTGATTTTTGGTAATGGGGTCACATTAAGACCTAGGTGTATGCGGAAAAACTAAAGGATTTGCAGGACCTGAAAGTTAAGGTTACTGAAATGATCCATGACATTTCTGACGACGTCAGATGGAATAGCATTCATAAATTTCGCGAAGGTTGCAGGAATATATGGATGTCAACGGAGCTCAGCTGGAGGTGTGGCGATGATGGCAGCGATGTATCTATGGATGTAAGCGTATGGCTATTCGAGAATGCGTTTTTGTTGCAGTTTCTCCCGCAGCGAACACGACCTAGGTGGCTATTCGGTAATTTTACTTTCCCCAAAGTTATAAATCATACTGTGAGCCAATTAAGGTTTCCATGTCTTTTTTACCAGGTCCAGGTCTATAATAGCAGAGTTCCAATACTTCACACAAAGCATCTTCCAAGCAGTTTATCGCTAAAATCCCCTTGCCTGGCTACACGTTTTTCCTTTTTTATCTTCCTTTAGACATCTTGTAAACAACAGGCTTTCTATTATTCCGAAACGCACCAGATACGGTCGAGCTGACGTTTTCTCTGGTTTTTTTTTTTTTTTTTTATTGCTTTCGAGTTTGCAGTGCATTGTGATTAGCCATCCACATTTAAATATATGGTCAGCGTATTCAACGTGTACGCATGAGTAATAAATATGCGTTGCGAAGGCCGCCTACTAAGTCTCAATAACGATCTTAACATTTATTTCACTGCAATATCATTATATTTTTTAAAAGGAAAGTTATAAGCATCTGTTTTATAGCAAGCTCTGTATCTTCTATTTTCAATGATTCATTCATCTAAAGTATACCTGTACTTCCTTTAATTTGAGGTAAAATTATACATTTAAACCTAGGCGTGGGAAAATATAACTTCTTAAGGAGTTTGGTTTCTCGTGGTATACATTATGACATGTCACTTGTATTAAAATAAAACATAATTTCCATTATTTTTCCTCCTCTACTTCTCATTATTATCATTGTTTGTGATATACGTACACGTAAAAACACTAAAACAATGTGGATATACTATATAGTAGAAATGGACAATTCTGGAATTACTTTGCAGAATCGGGAAAGTAAAATCGGAATAAATTCCGGAATTCGAAAAAATTTCAAAATTGGGATTTTTTTTTCGAATTCCAGAAAGTGAAATTTTCGATTCCGGAAAATTTTGGCCATCTCTATTAGGCCTATATACACGAATTCGTTTTCTCAACAATAAGTTTCCGTCTTCGCCACTATCCCTCTATCGAAAACAGAATCTGTTTGAAATCAGAAGTGATAACATAGAAAAATACGGAAAGAGATTAGAAGAAATGGGATTTCATCTTTCATACTCATTCAGTACTCAAACACTAGATTTTTATCTTCGCCTTTAACCATCTATAGAAACAACTTTCACTTGTTTATGCTATTTGTTTATCTAGGCTGATACTTATTGCAACTTATTTCCAAACCGTTCTATCATCCAGAAGTCAAGTGTAATTTCAAAACAAAATTTGCAGCAATGCTAATCTTTCAGTAACCATATTACCGTATTTACACTTGAATGCATTTTATTGACTAACAAGTAATTTAACAGCAGAAAAGGAATATACACACTGCGATAAAACGTTCCATTTCGTAAGTAGCTATCAACAAACAAAATGTTGAAACAAACAAAGAAGATAGTAAAGAAAAGACAAAGATTGTTTGTAATAACTTGTTCCGAATTGCATCTCGGAGGAAATTTAAAAAAAAAAAACTGGGCCATAATGTTAGTGAAAGCCTTCTATTACATATAAAAAAAATATAACATTGTCTTGTATTTTCAAGTTCCATTAATTAACTAGGCAAAAAAGGGAACAGTTACTCAATCCACTGTGATTGCCTCAGATTTTTTGTCACCTCATTAATAAAGTAGTCCTAGCAACAAAAAACAACCGGACACCATTGTTGCAGATTGAAGTTTACGACAAGCTGTTTCCAAATTAATTTATTATATGTATCATTTAGGGACATCACAGCTTATCTTCTATGATAAATTGAAGAAATTGTAATCTATAAAGGTAACCAAGAAAGTTCTGTCGCTTTTTGTGGAGGTTTGTGTTCAATTGGCCCTCACACCGTGAGTTGAATGCAAATGGAGATAAGGCGAAGACCAGTTGTTGGTGTGGGTATATTCAACATACTACCTGGTTGTGACAGTTCAGTTACGCCGTGAACTTGCATAAAGACAGACTGAACATGGGACCTCCACAGAGCGTCATAAAGGCATGTATGCTGTACGCGGTCAAACTGAAGTCAAACGCTGCTGCAGCGGGGCGGAAGATATGCCAGGCCTTTGGTAAGGGGTGGTGACTACGCGGATAGTGCAGCGGTGATTTAACAAGCTCAAGGACGGTGACGAAACACTCGAAGACGCACCACGTGCCGGAAGACGAACACTTGTATAAAATGAAGATCTTCAGAAAGCAATTGAGGCAAACAGTGGCCAGACATGTGACGAACTGGGACTACAATTCAGTGTGAGTGGAGAAATCATTCGTCAGCACCTCCATCAACTTGGTAACCACTACAAGTTGGGTCTATGGGTCCCACATGATTTCACTCCTTGCCAGAAGGCAACGTGAGCAGACACCTGTTTTTTGTCTGAGGAGGGTGCTATTTCTGGACAAGGTGTTGACATGTAATGAGAAGTGGATCCTGTACGAAGCTGCACGGTGGCGTCATCATTGGTTAGCATCCCATGAACCGGTTCCAAAACAGCCGAAACAAGCACTGCACCAGAAGAAGGTCCTCCTGTGTGTTTGGTGGACTCCTCGCGGTATCGTGTATCGGGAACTGGTACAAGCTAGTCAGAGCATCAATACAACTGTCTACTGTCACCAGTTGAGCCGTGTTCAAGAAAAACTCAAAACTCTGGAGCCAGAACTTCTGAATCGCAAAGCGGTCCTCATGTTACAGCACAATGCTAAGCCTCACGTGGTTAGGATGATCCGTGACACCATTCTACGCCTTGGATGGGAAACACTATTGCATCCACCATACTTCCCGGACATTACACGGTCCTATTATCACCTGTTCCTTTCCTTGGACAATCACCTTATAGGACGTCAGTTCAAATTCTTAGGAGAGGTGCACAATGCACTTGATACCTTCTTCGCTTCACAGCCCACTACGTTCTACCGCGATGGAATCCATGGCTTTCCAGAATATTGGTAGAAAGTCGTCGATGTAGATGGGGACTATTTTTGATCTTCTAGTTACGTCTTAGGTGAGATATCGATGTTCGAAGTTGGTGAGTGAAAAAACGACAGAACTTTCTGGGGTTACCCTTATAGATTGTGTTCACATTACTCGTTGCTCCCTTTACCCAATTTAGGGGCTATTCACAAGTTGTCAAACAAATGCATTCTATGCCAGCAAAATATGCTTCAATGTATTTTGAATAGCTGCATGCACAGATAGCCGCCCACAATTCTGTCGACCGCCAACAGTCAATCTGGCCATTGTGTAGAGGGAAATGTTATTTCACTAGTGGGTGAGTACGTGCCGAGAGTTAAGGAAATCAATGTTGCCGGATCTGACAATTCCCATACACAACAAGATAAAGTTGGATTTTTTGTTTATATTCGACCCTGATACAATTGATAACGAATGTTTTACTCATATATATATATATATATATATATATATATATATATAGATAGATAGATAGATAGATAGATAGATAGATAGATAGATAGATACATAGATAGATAGATAAATAAATATAGATATATATAGATATAATTTATTTTACCTTAAGTAACACGCCTACCTTTAAATCATGTGGTTTTCAGTTCGAGTGTTGATGGACGCATTTATGTTTTCGATCCAGCATTGTGAGACAGTTAGAGGGCTACTTGAATTAAAAGGCTTTTAATTTCAGTATAGAAGTATTATACAAGTACAGTATGCTATTGATTAAAATTAGGGATGGCCAAAATTTTCCAGAATCGGAAATTTCACTTTTCGTATTTCGTATCCGGAATTCGGATTTTTCTGACTTGCTGCATTTTCTAAATTCAGGATATTTCCACCACAAAATTGTTTTTCCACCACAAAGCTCACTTGATCCGAACCAAGGTCCCCATGCACCAGAGCTGGGATCGAATCAAGTACCACTCGTATCTACCACTTTGGCACCGCGGCCCAAACACTTTGTAGATATGATGACATTTCTGATTAGTTGTTTGGCTAATGATTTGTGCTAAAACTACTAAAAGAGGTACAAAACATAATTTCTTCACGCAGTACAATCCTACGTACTCTATATATCATGAAGTCAACACTCGTAGTCATTTCTCAAAAGCGCGGAAAAACCCACTTATTATAATCTGTCCTACTGAGAGGGTGGTGAAATTTCCCGGTCGAAAGAGTAATTTTTCATCCGCTGTTGCTTAGCGAAAAGTAGTTTTTGAGGATTCTCCAATAAAATATTGAAATTAAAAGAAAATAACCAATAATAATTTAGAAAAGAATTAACAACTTTTCAAAGACATGGTGGGAGGAAATCACGATTTACCATGCCTCTAACAACTGAGAAATGAAATTGATATTAAATTAAATTACGATATTTAATTTCTTTGACCATATAATTTAATTAAGAGTAAAGTTGGTTGAAATGAAGTCTTAGTATCGCTCTTATTGACAAAATACAGATAAAACGAACGTAATTACTTCGAAATAAACAAAATAGAAACAGTTTTGTCCAAATAAAATGATTTAATTGCAATTAAACTTTTCAATTTATAGATGAATTTGGATATTGCTATGTTATTTCCAGGCAGTTAAAATTTCGTTAAAGTTCGAAAATATAACCTAGTCCTTATTAATTAATTTAGAAGAGCATAACGCTCTATATTTTATAAAGATAATATTAAAAATTTACAATGAAAATTAAAATACACGGCAGTAAATGAAAATTATAATTAAACTAGCATAAATATTGTAGGTTGGTAGAACGATTGTTTAGTCTTTTTTTCATTTATGTATGGATGACTTACAAAGCGGATGACCTTCGTACTATCCCTGGGGAAGGCATGTTTTTTTTTTTATTATTATTATTTTCTAGTTCTACACTCGTTCAAATGCGGCTCAGGGAAACAGTCAGCCTCTGGAAATTGGGTACCTTTGGAAACCGGGAACGTAAAAGAGGCAGGACCGTAATGTTGATATATCATCTGATGCATCTGCAGAAGTAGATCAAGGGAGCCCGAAATGAGGAGAATGGCGGTACTCATGAATTCGAAAGTCACTCTCATTTATTGTCAATTTCAAGAAGTGAGCGTGATGTCGAAAGGTTGTGGTGACCATGAGGTTGTGCAAACAAGGTCATATTTTTAATTTAACGTAGCACGCTTATGCCCTTTGAGCTAAAAGAAAAACGATTGATTAATATAAGTAAATGATTGTGACATTAAGTTGTTGTGAGTAGTAGAAAAATGATCGATCTGGGCCAACCTAGGCCATAAGAGATCAACTCACAAGCCCCTGGGAAAATGACCACCGTACACCGTGAGCCCACGGTCTTTTATGACCTCAAATTTAGGGGTGAATTTAATCCCTTTTATGAGCACTTTTAAGGGGGTGTATTCGTTCTCTTTTATGACCACTTTTAAGGGGTGAACTCGTTCCCTTTTACGAGCCCCCCCTGGGAATTGACCACCGTACACCGTGAGCCCACGGTCTTTTACGACCTCCATTTTAGGGGTGAATTTGTTCCCTTTTATGAGCACTTTTAGGGGGTCTACTCGTTCTCTGTTATGAGCATATTTTTAGGGGTGAACTCGTTCCCTTTTATGAGCATATTTTCCAACCCCTATGAACACATAGCAGAACATCAGACTACGTAACATAACAGAAGATCAGATAACAGATAAGAATATGAAACATAGAAGGGGTGAATTCATTCTCTTTTATGAGCATATTTTTCAACCTCTACGAACACATAACATAACAAGGGTATACTCGTTCTCTTTTATGAGCACATTTTTCAACCCCTATTTTAACATAGCAGAACTAGTAAAAGAGTATGACTTATTTTTCAACCTTAATTGAAGACAGCAGAGAATAGATAATATTCAACCCCTATTGGAACATAGCAGTGAATACATAAAACTACTCCAACCCCTATTTTAACATAGCAGAAATTACACTGAGACTATGAACACACAGCAGAGCATAAGAGTATGTAACATAAAAGAGCTAATACAAGAGTATGGCATATTTTTCAACCCTTATTTTAACATAGCAGAAATTACACTGAAACTACGAACACATAGAAGAGACTACGTAACATAGCAAGGGTGTACTCGTTCCCTTTTATGAGCACATTATGAACACACAGCAGATACATAAGACTCGTTCCACCCCTATTTGAACATAGCACAGCTAATAAAAGAGTATGGCACATTTTTCAAGCCTTATTTTAACATAACGAAACATAGCGAAGATTAAACATAGTCTATTTTAAGGGGTGAACTCGTTCTCTTTTATGAGCATATTTTTCAACCCCTATTTTAACATAACAGAAATGACATAAGAATACGTAACATAGCAAATAATTCATTCCAAGATTACAATCGAACACCCCACGGTCTACAGATAGTCATTTTAGAGGGTGTATTCATTCATTACCCCTAATTGAAATTACGTAGCAGAGCAGATAATACATAAGATTCGTTCCCTTTTATGAACACTTTTTAGCAAAGGTCAACATACTTAAAACCTAATTACAAGAAAATGGATCCACATATTGAGATGGTGTTTCGACATTTAGCAATTGGTCATCAGGTATTACATGTCCCAAAATTAGTGGCCATCGAGTTCAAAGGTCAGCATACTTAAAGCCCAATCACTCGTAAACGAAGCAACATATTGAGATGGTGTTTTCACATTTGGTAATTGGTCATCAACTATTACATGTTCCAAAAGTACTGACTATCGAGGTCAAAGGTCAAAATACTTAAAACCTAATAACTCGAAAACTGAGACACATATTGAAGTGGTGTTTCCAAATCTAGTAACTGGTCATCAACTACTACAAGTTCCAAAAATAACGATCATCGAGGTCAAAGGTCAACATACTTAAAACCTAATAACTCGAAAACTGAGCAAAATATGGAGGTGTTGTTTTCACATTTAGCAATTGGTCATCAACTACTACAAGTTTCAAAAATAGTGGCCATCGAGGTCAAAGGTCAAAGTACTTAAAACCCAATAACTCGAAAACGGAGACACATATTGAGATAGAGTTTCCAAATCTAGTAATTGGTCATCAGGTACTACAAGTTCCAAAATAGTGGCCATCGAGGTCAAAGGTCAAAATACGTAAAACCAAATAACTTTTAAATGGATCGACATACTGAAATGCTGTTTCCAAATCTAGTAATTGGTCATCAACTAGTACATGTTTAAAAAAGTACTGACTATCGAGGTCAAAGGTAAAATATTTAAGCCTTAATAACATGTAAACAGCGTGTCGGATAAAAAACTTGTGACCTATTCAGTTTTGTACCAAGCAGAAAAAGTGAAGAATGAATCAATTTGAGTGGTTTATTTGCTATTTTACTAACGAGGAATGCCATTTTGTACTACTCAAACAAACGAAGGAATAAATTTGTATTAACCTAAGAAAAGCGAAAAATGCTCATTTTAATTAAACGAAATAATAAATTTATACTAACTAGAAAAAAAAGCGAAGAAGGACTATTTTGTACTACTCCAATAAACGAAGAAGTATTCAGTTTTGTACCAACTAGAAAAAACAGACCGAAGGAGGACCATGTTAACTATTTAAATAAACATAGGAATAAATTTGTACACCGAGGAAAAGCAAAGAACCAACCAACCAACTGGAAAAGTGAAGAAGAGCCACTTCAACAATCTTAGAATTTTATATCATTAGGTACTGTTTAAACAAACGAGAAATGACAATTTTAACTAGCTCAGAATTTATGTAACAAAAGAACAAATTTGAATGTTCTGTTTTTGTATCAAACCAGAAAAAACCTAAGAAGGATCATTTTAACAAGTTCATAATTTCTGTACTTTTTCGTGCTATTCAAGTGAAAGAAAGAAATAATTTGTGTCCTCAAAAATGAAAGTTCAATTTAACTAGCTGAGTATTTTATATCATCTTGTAGTATATAAATATACGAAGAAATAAATTTGAGTGATCTATTCAATTTTGTACCAACAAGAAGTGCCATATTTAACTGGTTCAGAAAAAGGCGAAGAAGGGCTATTTTAACTAGCTGAGTCTTTTATGTCTTTTGTACTACTGAAATAAACGGTGGAGTATTTAGTTTTGTACCACCGAGAAAAAAGAAAGAAATCGTACCATTTTGGAGTATTCAAATAAACAAAGGACTTATAAGTTGTATCAACTCTAAAAAGAATCATTTTTAACTAGCTGAGTATTTTATGCAACTGTGCATTATTTCAACAAACAAAGGAATAAATTTGTATGAGTCGGAAAAAGCAAAATGTACCATTTTATATCATTTTGAACTAGTCAAATAAACAAAGGAATAGAGAAAAACCGAAGATGGATCATTTTAACTAGCTGAGTATTTTATACCATTTTGTACTACTCAGATCTTTATACCATTTTGTGCCATTTAAAGAAATGAATATATACATACGGATGTTCTATTTCCTTTTGTACCAACGAGAACCATTTTTAACAGGCTTATATTTTTATGCCTTTTTGTAATATTTGTACTAAACAAAGGAATAAATTTGTAATAACCACAAAAAGCGAAATCTCATTTCCAGGCCATGTTTTACTATTTAAACAAACGAAGGAAGCGAACATGAACTCAGAATTTTATATCATTTTGTAATACTCAAATTTGGATGGATTATTTAGTTTTGTACCGTGCAGAAAAAAGGAAACAAAGGTATAAATTTGCACTGATCAGAAAAGCGAAGACATTTATTGAGGTGTCCTGTTTCCTTTTGTACCAACGAGAACCATTTTTAACTAGCTTAGAATTTTATGCCTTTTTGTAAAATTTGTATCAAATCGAAAAAAGCAAGGAAATACCATTTTAAATAGCTCAGCATGTTATAACTTTTTGTGTTTTTGGTCTATCCAATTTCTTGACCATATTGTACTATTTAAGCAAACAAAGGAATAAATTGGTGTGACCTATTCACTTTTGTTACAAGCAGAAAAAGGAAAGAATAAATTTCGGTGACCTAATCAGTTTTGTACTAAGCAGAAAAAAGCGAAGAAGGTAAAATTTAAATAGCTCAGTATTTATAACGAAGGAATAAATTTGGGTGTTCTACAGAAGAAAACGGGGAAGGGCCATTTTATTTAATTTTGTAGTACTCAAATTATACAAAGATATAAATTTGTGTGACCCATTCAGTTTTGTACTAAGCAGAAAATTTGTTGGTTTTTTTAGAAAGACCATTTTATCCTTTTGTGCTCTACAAATAAACAGAGGAAAAGCAAAGAGAGACCATTTTATGTGCCTTTTGTAACGAAGAAACAAATTTGAAGGAGGTTCATTTTAACTAATCCTGCTGCGAGTAGATCAATTGGTACATAGTGAAAAAAAACAATATGGCATTATTGCGACTTTCATTTTCGAATACATACGGATTAGGCCACTATGGCAAAAAATACTACTCTCTCCTTATGCTTATTTGGAGCAGACTTAAGAGGATCAAGCATTAGAAACCCGCTAGTAGGGCGTCGATTCAGTAAACTCGTTATGCTTTAGAAAACAAAATCCATATTGGAGTATACCTTTTATACAACAAAACAAGCTTCTTAGCCCCATTCCAGAAATTAGAAAACAAATTCTTTCTTCTACGGTCTTCGGCATGCATTTTAGACCAAGGGCAGCAAGATTAATATTAAATAACACTTCTGCTGGATAGAAATTCGATTCTCTCGATCTTCTGCTTTATCCGGCAACTCCAATAAGCATCTGTAAATATTCTTTGATGTGTAAAATTGGATCCACTTATCAGTATAGTGGTTAAAGATAATTGCTTCCCATCTCGCAATACCCTGTAAACGCTTGTCTGAACGATGAAGAAAATCAATTAGATAGTTGTAAATTTTAATGGAAGAATTACCTGTATTCTATCTAAGACAATCTACACCCACGGAATCATCTTTATTACAAATAGTGTTAATAGGCATGTTTTTCCACCCCAAAATTAAAATAGAATTTCTGAAATTTTTCTATTGGCACATCCTAGTACTTCTTAGTTATATCTCCCAAATACTGTACATCTCTTGCCCATTTAATTTAGCCTTAAATCTGAGAAATTGGATCGTATAAATGTGTTCGCAGAATGGCGGTATAATTGGTTCGCCACTAACAAATTTTTATCTTTTCTTAATAACTTTCTTAGAGATCATTATTGCTGGTAGACTACAATGCACCTTTAAAACCTACTCTCATTCGAAAAATAAACTGCACTATTACAGACTATTATAAGTACAGTGCAATACAGCTATTAATTGGAAATTCTTACACAATGTATCGAAGTCTACTCCAACTAAGCATAAGGAGAAAGTAGTATTTTTTTGCCATAATGGATTATTCTGTATGTATAGCTTTATTGTGAGAAAAACCATTTGTTATTCTTTTTCACCAAGTTTTCCAAATACCGCGAGGTCCAACAGATAGGTATCAGGAGATACCGCAAAAAGGCCAGTTTTACCACATCGTGTAAAGCAACCAAGTAAATCTGCAATCTGGATACTTGGACTGAACTCGCACACATGATTCCAAAACTTTAATAACTCATCCAAAGTGTCCTGCGTTCCCCCATAGCGAAAGAAAGCTGTCACAGTATAACTATTACCCTTAGTTTTCATGGCAAAAAAGGTAGCTGATTGGAAAAGAGAACTGTGTGCAGTTAAACGAGTAACCAACGACAAAAAGTCTATCTTAATATCTACCTGCGATAAATGCTTAACAAATTCTATCATATACCATTTGTTATAGCGACTATTAAACAAATATCTATCCATCAAATAATTGTCTACCACATCGTTATAGTGGGCATTGTGCTCAACAAAACATGGGTGTATACCATTATCCAATCGAAAATATCTAACTGTAGACCTAGAATAAGCGGGGCGACCATTACGTTGTACCACAGGGAAATGAAAAACTTCGGCCATTGTAATGCACACAACCAAGTATGTGTTAAAGGTTTTAGTCGTTAATACAAAATAAAGAAGCCAGCAAAACTAAATATTCTACACCTTCTCGGTGGTACTAAATAGTACAAAATACTTAAATTGATACAATGGTACAACACTAAATTCCCAGCTGGTACAAAATAAAATATTCCATTCCATTTTTTTTTCGGTACAAAACTAAATTCCGTACATATGCCACTCAAATTCATTTATTCTTCCTTTTGACCTCTAAAATAATAATAATAATGATTTAAAATTTAATTTTCCATTTTTTTTCACTCTCTCCTTATCTCTACTTAATTAAAAACTTTCGTTTCTACTAATACTGTATTTACCCATATGGAACTGTCTCAAAATTATCTATTCGTTTTCTTTTACTAGATGTAACCTGATAAATTCTACGATGTCCAACAAATTTTCTGCTTAGTACAAAACTGAATGGGTCACACAAATTTATATCTTTGTATATTTTGAGTACTACAAAATTAAATAAAATGACCCTTCCCCGTTTTCTTCTGTAGAACACCCAAATTTATTCCTTCGTTATAAATACTGAGCTATTTAAATTTTACCTTCTTCGCTTTTTTCTGCTTAGTACAAAACTGATTAGGTCACCGAAATTTATTCTTTCCTTTTTCTGCTTGTAACAAAAGTGAATAGGTCACACCAATTTATTCCTTTGTTTGTTTAAATAGTACAATATGGTCAAGAAATTGGGTAGACCAAAAACACAAAATGTTATAACATGCTGAGCTATTTAAAATGGTATTTCCTTGCTTTTTTCGATTTGATACAAATTTTACAAAAAGGCATAAAATTCTAAGCCAGTTAAAAATGGTTCTCGTTGGTACAAAAGGAAACAGGACACCTCAATAAATGTCTTCGCTTTTCTGATCAGTGCAAATTTATAATCCATCCAAATTTGAGTATTACAAAATGATATAAAATTCTGAGTTCATGTTCGCTTCCTTCGTTTGTTTAAATAGTAAAACATGGCCTGGAAATGAGATTTCGCTTTTTGTGGTTATTACAAATTTATTCCTTTGTTTAGTACAAATATTACAAAAAGGCATAAAAATATAAGCCTGTTAAAAATGGTTCTCGTTGGTACAAAAGGAAATAGAACATCCGTATGTATATATTCATTTCTTTAAATGGCACAAAATGGTATAAAGATCTGAGTAGTACAAAATGGTATAAAATACTCAGCTAGTTAAAATGATCCATCTTCGGTTTTTCTCTATTCCTTTGTTTATTTGACTAGTTCAAAATGATATAAAATGGTACATTTTGCTTTTTCCGACTCATACAAATTTATTCCTTTGTTTGTTGAAATAATGCACAGTTGCATAACATACTCAGCTAGTTAAAAATGGTTCTTTTTAGAGTTGATACAACTTATAAGTCCTTTGTTTATTTGAATACTCCAAAATGGTACGATTTCTTTCTTTTTTCTCGGTGGTACAAAACTAAATACTCCACCGTTTATTTCAGTAGTACAAAATGACATAAAAAACTCAGCTAGTTAAAATAGCCCTTCTTCGCCTTTTTCTGAACCAGTTAAATATGGCACTTCTTGTTGGTACAAAATTGAATAGATCACTCAAATTTATTTCTTCGTATATTTAAATACTACAAGATGATATAAAATACTCAGCTAGTTAAATTGAACTTTCATTTTTGAGGACACAAATTATTTCTTTCTTTCACTTGAATAGCACGAAAAAGTACAGAAATTATGAACTTGTTAAAATGATCCTTCTTAGGTTTTTTCTGGTTTGATACAAAAACAGAACATTCAAATTTGTTCTTTTGTTACATAAATTCTGAGCTAGTTAAAATTGTCATTTCTCGTTTGTTTAAACAGTACCTAATGATATAAAATTCTAAGATTGTTGAAGTGGCTCTTCTTCACTTTTCCAGTTGGTTGGTTGGTTCTTTGCTTTTCCTCGGTGTACAAATTTATTCCTATGTTTATTTAAATAGTTAACATGGTCCTCCTTCGGTCTGTTTTTTCTAGTTGGTACAAAACTGAATACTTCTTCGTTTATTGGAGTAGTACAAAATAGTCCTTCTTTGCTTTTTTTCTAGTTAGTATAAATTTATTAATTCGTTTAATTAAAATGAGCATTTTTCGCTTTTCTTAGGTTAATACAAATTTATTCCTTCGTTTGTTTGAGTAGTACAAAATGGCATTCCTCGTTAGTAAAATAGCAAATAAACCACTCAAATTGATTCATTCTTCACTTTTTCTGCTTGGTACAAAACTGAATAGGTCACACAAGTTTTTTATCCGACACGCTGTTTACATGTTATTAAGGCTTAAATATTTTACCTTTGACCTCGATAGTCAGTACTTTTTTAAACATGTACTAGTTGATGATCTATTACTAGATTTGGAAACAGCATTTCAGTATGTCGATCCATTTAAAAGTTATTGGGTTTTACGTATTTTCACCTTTGACCTCGATGGCCACTATTTTTGAAACTTGTAGTAGTTGATGACCAATTACTATATTTGGAAACACCACTTCGATATTTTGCTCAGTTTTTGAGTTATTAGGTTTTAAGTATTTTGACCTTTGACCTCGATGACCACTATTTTTGGAACTTGTAGTAGTTGATGACCTATTACTAGATTTGGAAACAGCACCTCAATATATGGCTCAGTTGTCGAGTTATTAGGTTTTAAGTATGTTGACCTTTGACCCCGATGATCATTATTTTTGGAACTTGTAGTAGTTGATGACCAGTTACTAGATTTGGAAACAGCACCTCAATATGTGGCTCAGTTTTAGTGTGATTGGGTTTTAAGTATGTTGACCTTTGACCTCGATGGTCATTATTTTGGAACTTTTACTAGTTTATGACCAATTGCTAAATGTGGAAACAACACCTCAATATTTTGCTCAGTTTTCGTGTTATTAGGTTTTAAGTATGTTGACTTTTGACCTCGATGATCAGTACTTTTTAACATGTACTAGTTGATGACCTATTACTAGATTTGGAAACAGCACCTCAATACGTTGCTTCGTTTTCGAGTTTTGACCTTTGACCTCGATGGACATTATTTTGGAACTTGTGGTACCTGATGACCAATTACTAAATGTGGAAACACCATCTCAATATGTGGCTCCGTTTTCGAGTTATTAGGTTTTAAGTATTTTGACCTTTGACCTCGATGGCTACTATTTTGGAACTTGTAGTACCTGATGACCAATTACTAGATTTGGAAACATCATCTCAATATGTGTCTCCGTTTCCGAGTGATTGGGTTTTAAGTGTCATACAAAGGGCGTATGCCACATAAACTATAGGACCCAGGTAAAAATAAGTATGATATTCGTACTCAGCATGCTCGAAAACCCCCATATGCCGAGTTTCATCCAAATCGGTTCAAAGAGCGTATCCAATCGCTATGTTACATTGGTATTCATTGTCTTAAAATAGGGGTTGAAAAAAATTTTTTATGTAATTTCTGCTATGGTAAAATAGAGGTTGGAAAAGTAATTATAAAAGAGAACGAGTCCACCCCTAAAATGGAGGTTTTTGTGTGTTACGTACTCTCAGTGTAATTTCTGCTATGTTCAATTAGGGGTGGAGAAAATGAATACACCCCCCTGTGCTATGTTTCGTAGTCTCTGTCATGTAGAAATTGGGGGTTGGAAAATATGCTCATAAAAGGGAATAAATTCACCCCTAAAATGGAGGTTGTTGTGTTTATTATCTGCTCTGCTATGTGTTCGTAACTGCTATCTTACATAGTCTTATGCTAAGGGGTTGAAAACGAATACACCTCTGCTATGTGTCCGTAGGGGTTGAAAAATATGCTCATAAAAGAGAACGAGTCCACCCCTAAAATGGAGGTTGTTGTGTGTTACGTAGTCTTATGCTCTGCTATGTGTTCTCACTGTAATTTCTGCTATGTTCAGAATAGGGGTTGAAAAAATATGCTCATAAAAGGGAACGAGTACACCCTTGCTATGTTACGTAGTCTTATGTTCTGCTATGTTAAAATAGTGCTATGTGTTATCAGCTCTTCTATGTGTTCGTAATCGTATGTTATCTCCTATGTTAAAATAGGGGTTGAAAAATATGCTCATAAAAGAGAATGAATACACCCTTGAAAAAGTGTTATCTGCTCTGCTGTGTGTTACGTAGTGTTATGTGTTATGTGTTCTTCTATGTGTTCGTAATCGTATGTGTTATCTCCTATGTTAAAATAGGGGTTGAAAAATATGCTCATAAAAGATAATGAATTCACCCCTTCTATGTTTCATATTCTTATCTGTTATCTGATCTTCTGTTATGTTACGTAGTCTGATGTTCTGCTATGTTAAAATAGGGGTTGGAAAATATGCTCATAAAAGGGAACGAGTACACCCTCTAAAATGGAGGTCATAAAAGAGAACGAGTACACCCCCTAAAAGTGCTCATAAAAGGGAACAAATACACCCCTAAAATGGAGGACGTAAAAGACCATGGATTGACGGTTCAGGGTGCTCAATTTCCCAGGGGCTCCTGAGTTGTTCTAATATGGCATAGTATGGCTCAGATCGATCCATTTTCTACTACTGTTGTGCTTTCCCACTGGGAATTGAACCCGGGAACATGCGCTAAACTAGTGGGAAGGGTGAGCATGCTGTCGAAAGGATGTTGTGAGCGTGAGGTCAAGTGACCGTGATGTCAGATTGCTGATGTGATGGTGAGGTCGAATGAGCGTAATGTCTGACTGGTGATTTGAGGGCAAGGTCGAGTGAGCGCGATGTAGAAAGAATGTAAGCATGATATCAGACTAATGATGTAAGCATGTTCTAGTGAGTGTGTTTTTGAAATGGTGTGAGTGCGAAGTTGAGTGAGCATGATGTCGGATTTATGGCATGAGCGTGAGGTTGATTGAGGTTAAGTTACAATGGGTATTTTTGATCCAGAAAATGTAGTGCCTTACCTCCACATAGCTCTTGAACCTCCTACGGTCTTCTCCAATTGACATATGCCCTTACCCTCATTCTGATAGTTGAGGCATAACTAATTCCATATTACAAATAATAATAATAATAATAATAATAATAATAATAATAATAATAATAATAATAATAATAATAATAATAATAATATACAAAACATCGTGTGTGTGGGCTTTCTTGGGGTATTCCCGTTTTCTTCCCACTTTCTTCATTCCATCATTTCTTTCATCCTGATCATGTAAGTCTCCATTAACCTACAAGACATAATCGAGGGACGTAATAGCTCAAATATTATTTCATACTTTCATAAATTCGATTTTGTTAGAATTTCCTAAGCTTATTGTCAAAGTGAAATAAAAACCATCCCAGGCACAAACCCCATCTATATTGAAAATTTGATCGAGACCGGTAGGGTGGTTCAAGAGTTATTAAGTCACAAATGCAGCCACTTTCATTTTTATGTATTTCTATATAAGTAACTTCTCTTGAGTATAGTGTAACTAAGACTGCAAATACATAGGATTGAATTACTGCAACAGCAGATTCCTCCTTTCCCTCCGCCTTCCCGTCAAAGTGAAATGGTATAAACCATCCCAGGCAGTAACCTGATCTGTCTAGCATATTCGATCGAGATTGGTTTCGTGGTTCAACAGTTATGAAGTTTATATATATATATATATATATATATATATATATATATATATATATATATATATATATATATATATATATATATATATATATATATATATATTTGGTCTAGGAATTAATTCGTGCTGGTGGACTAGAGATGGCGCAACGAACGGAGCGTCCCACAGTTCCGTGTATCCACACATGTGTTGCAAACCCCTGTCATCGCGTATCGTTCGTAGTATAGGGCAGTGGATTAAAGCGTCAACAACACCAGTTTGTAGTTAAGTGAACATGGCGCAATTTGTGCCTGATAAAGTGTTTTTGCGGGGTGTCCTGCTGCATTACTTTAACATGCAGAAAAGTGCGACTGAAAGTCATCGTATTTTGGTGGAAGTGTATGGTGACCATGCTCTAGCTGAGCGAACGTGTCAGAAGTGGTTTGCACAGTTTAGAAGTGGTGATTTCGGCTTGGCAGACCAAGAGCGAGCTGGACAGCCAAAAAAATTTCAAGACGAAGAATTGACAGCATTGCTCGAGCAGGATTCGTGTCAAACGCAGGAACAACTTGCAGCAGCATTAGGCGTTGATCAAACAACAGTCTCCAAACGCTTGAAAGCCATGGGAATGATTCAAAAGATGTCACATTGGGTTCCACATGAATTGAAAGACAGAGACGTTGAAAGACGAAAAATCATTTGCGAATTGCTGCTTCAACGACAGAGCAGAAAGGGGTTTCTGCATCGAATTATTACGGGTGATGAGAAGTGGATCCTTTACGAGAACCCTAAACAAAAAAAGGCCTGGGTGAAACCAGGTGAACCAGGTCCATTACAACCAAAACGAGATATTCACTGTGCAAAGGTTATGCTGTGCATATGGTGGGATATGAAAGGTGTGGTGTACTATGAACTGCTGCAACCGGGTGAAACTATGAATGGAGAACGTTATCGACGACAATTAATGCGTTTGAAGCAAGCTCTGGCCAGAACACGACCAAAATGGGAGAACAGACATGATAAACTTATTGTTCAACATGATAACGCTCGCCCACATGTCGCAAAACCGGTCAAAACCTATTTAGAAAATGTCGGATGGAAAGTGTTACCCCACCCGCCGTATTCACCAGACGTTGCTCCTTCGGACTACTATTTGTTCGATTGCATGAACAACGATTTGATTGGACAGCGGTTTACTTCTTCAGAAGATATCGAAACATGGGTCTCTGACTGGATCGCTTCCAAGGATGAGGACTTCTTTCGCCACGGAATCCGTACATTGCCTGACAGATGGGCGAAAGTGGTGGCTAGCGATGGACAATATTTTTCTTAAGGTATTTATGTATTTTGTGTTTGTACTACAGCTTCAATGTGTGCGTACCAACCGCACGAATTAATTCCTAGACCAAATATATATATATATATATATATATATATATATATATATATATATATATATATATATATATATATATATATATATATATATATATATATATCCCCTTCCACTTCATTATGCCGTCAAAGTGAAAATACAAAAGACATCCCAGGCCCGAACCTCATGTATGTTGAAAAGTAGATCGAGAACGGTCGGGTGGCTCAAGAGGCATGATGTCACATAGTCATTTTCATTTTTGAATATACATATTTTCAAAGCACGCGTTAGAATATTTTCTTATCTTTATTTTAATGCAATTATGTGTTATTACAAAATATATACATATAGCAATATATAGAGCATTGTATATACATAGCAGAAATCGTCGTGACGAGGTTTTCTACCGACATTTCTTCCCAGACAAGATTACGTCCCGCGTAGTTTAGACCAGGCGAGATTCTGTGTCCAGAGATCAGGACCGCGAGGTTTTAACAGGCGAGATTTTGGGACGCGAGGTTTTGGACAGGCGAGGTTTTGCCCGGCGAGGTTTTGGCCAGTCGAGATTTCGGCCCGGCGAGATTTTGGGCCGCGAGGTTTTAGGCGGCGAGATTTTGGGACGCGAGATTTTAGGCGGCGAGGTTTTGGTCCGCGAGGTTGTCGCCGCAAGGTTTTGTACCCAAACCCCAGGGGGTTATAGACCAACCTTTCGAACACAAGCTTCCGTTCTACCCAGTCTACAGAAGATCATATAACACACCAATAGCAACTGCCAGGTGCTCTATACGCCTGATCAATGTTACCAACTCATACATTTTAAGTGTTGCAAACTACAGGTGTTTCTATTATCTTAATAATCACCTCTATGTATCATTTCGGACATATGGCGCGTTCAGTGCACAAGAGAATGAAATCCATTGTTTTAGTCATTTTTAAATATTTCATATTTAAGATCTATATTTGAAACTCCTTTCAAAACTTAAAAGATTTACGTCCGGCTATTGTAAATAACTCTTATAATGTATTTTAAAAGAAAACAATGTACTTTAATGTAGTCAAGCGTAAAATACAAATTTTGTCTTTTTTTCGCACAATTTTGGTAGATTTGATTCCTTTGTGCTCTGGACGCCCCATATATATCTTGTAACTCCATTATATGTTTACAAGACGTAAAGTTTGGGCATTACTTGGGAGGCGTACACTGGTTCAGTGGTAGAGCGCTACCTCTGGTGCGTTGGGATCCCTGATTCATCTCCGATCAAGTAAGTTTGTGTGAACAACAATGTTCCCCTTCAGTTTTCTCTGAGTACCCCCGTTCTATTCCACCAATTTTTCCATCATAATTCACTTCCTTTAATCATCATCGGGATCATGGTGGCTCAGTAGAGCCATGGGTATGGCCGAGCGGTCTGAGACGTTTGGCTGATGATCGTGAGGTGAACCCATTGGGGGTTCGATTCCCTCTGTACTAGCAAGGGTGGAACTTCAACTGTCCCTCGATGTTTCTGTATTCGTATCCCTGTCGAGTCTAGTAGTCCTGAAAAGTGCTGGAAATTGAAAAATAAGTCAGGAAGTTTAAAAAGATAAAAGTGGTAAAACGTTCACCTCTGGTGTATGGTGTCCTGGGTTCGATCCCAGCTCGTGCCAAGTAAACTTTGTGATGGACAAACACCGTGTGTGTGGGTTTCTTCTGGGTTGTTCCGTTTCCTCCCACATTATTCTTCCATCATTTTATTCATTTCTTATCATCACCGTCTCCTTTAGCCTAGCCGGCATAAGCGTGGGACGTAAAACTTGGAGATTTCATTTCATTTTTAATCATTATTTTCCATAGCCTAAAAGGTGTAATCGTGGGTCGTTAAACTCAAAGATTTGAAACTTTTGGGTAAGACCTTGTTCATACTCTATATTCCACATCTTTTGTTAATAAATTTGAAATGAATTAAAACTACCTTAGTATTTACTGACCTATAAAAAATAATTTAAAGTTATAATAAATTGTATTCAAACTTGCTCATTTATTCTCGTAATGGTGCAGAAAATAAATTGTATAATAAAATGTCTACTTTTCCTTGTTATTGCTGGTGTTGGTAATAGAATACTTACTATGTATATCAAGCATGTATTTCTCTGTAGAGGTACTAACATAGTTAAGAGTGAAAAACTAGTGTAAACATTTAATTAGTTGTCTAACGTCTTACGGAAATAGTAGCGAACTTGAAACAATCAATTAATTGAGAAAAGAAAAGTTATTTCTTTAAATGTTTTTACTAATAGTGATCCAAACAGGAATACGAGCTGACGTGCGTTGTGTGCTTAATGTGAACGACAGTAGGTTTGAATGAACGTGGGAATACTACGTTCCACGTAAACAATATCTGGTTCACGTAAGAGGAAGGAGTAATCAAGTATTATGTTCTTCCTGGAGTTCCTATCTTAAGTTTATACATACGAAAGAAGACATACACGCATATTGATAGTTTTTCCCGTTATAAAGTCACTTTTAACTAATAAGTGCATTAAACGTCTCATTAAAAGCATTCAACTTCGTTGCATGTACTCAAGACGTGCTATTTGAGCACTACCTGGTGGATCATTCTTTTCTTTTCTTACGTCATTCGTTACGTTTCGTTACGCAATAGAACACAAATAAATACTAAACTGTTTATTTTCTTAAAATAGTTAATTCTTTTGGTGTAATGAGGAATTATATTAATTTAATAACATGATTATTTAAGTTAAGTAAAACAAAATCCAAATATGAGTGTCATAATTTACATTATACAATGTAAAGTAAGTTACGTACGCGTAGACCCTATAGTAAATAGTAATTTTAATTATTAATTACGGTAATTATGCTATTTGCCGCTGGCAATCAAGACAATTCACTCAGTTTCAACAATACACGAAAGATGTTACCATAACCTTGATTTACCAAAAAAAAAAAAAAAAAAAAAAAAGCTTATTTAACCTTCCAGGTGAGGTTATCAACCTTCACAAACCAGAATGTACGGACACTATGTGCAGCGAAAGGGAACAGAAATGTACCAACGGTCCTTTTTCTGTCATAATGTAATTTAAGCCTTCCTAGTGTAATTATAGCCAATAACCAAGAAAGTTCTGTCGCTTTTTCACCCACCAACTTCGAACATCGATATATCACCTAACACGTACCTGGAAGATATTATAGTTCCCATCACCATCGATGACCTTCTATCACCGTTCTGGAAGACCATGGATTCAATCGTGGTAGAACTTAGTGGGCTTTGAAGCGAAGAAGGTATCAAGTGCATTTTGCACCTCTACTAGGGATTTGAACTGGCGTCCCATAAGGTGATTGTCCAAGGAATCGAACAGGTGATAGTCTGACGGTACAATGTTTAGGGTGTATGGCGGATGCAATAGTGTTTCCCCATCCAAGGCGCAGAATGGTGTCCGAGTCATCCTAGCCAAGTGGGGCTTAGCGTTGTCCTGTAACAGGATTACTCCTTTGCGATTCAGAAGTTCTGGCTCCAGAGTTTTGAGTTTTTCTTGAACACGGCTCAACTGGTGACAGTACACAGTTGCATTGATGCTCTGACCAGCTTGTAACAATTCCCGATGCACAATGCCGCGATGCAGTGCTGGTTTGGGCTGTTTTGGAACCGGTTCATGGGATGCTAACCAATGATGACGCCACCGTGGAACTTCGTACAGGACCCACTTCTCATCACATGTCAACACCCTGTCCAGGAATGACTCCTTCCTCAGACGAAACAGCAAAGAAACACAGGTGTCTGCTCGCATTGCCTTCTGGCCCGGAGTCAAATCATGTGGACCCATCTACCCAACTTGTAGTGCTTTCCAAGTTGACGAAGGTGCTGCCAAATGGTTTCTAAACTCACACTGAATTGTGGTCCCAGTTCCTCACATATCTGGCCACTGTTCGCCTCAATTGTTGCTTGAAGATATTCACTTTGTACATGTGTTGGTCTTCCGGCACGTGGTGCGTCTTCGAGTGTTTTGTCACCGTCCTTAAACTTGTTAAACCACCACTGCACTGTCCACATAGTCACGACTCCCTCACCGAAGGCCTGGCATAGCTTGCACTCCACTGCAGCGGCGTTTGACCGCAGTTTGAACTCGTACTGCATACACGCCTTTATGACACTCTGTGGAGGTCCCATGTTCACTCTAAGCTTACACAAGTTCACGGTGTAACTGAACTGCCATCACCAGGTAGTATGTTGGATATACCCACACCAACAACTGACCTTCGCCTTATCTGTATTTGCATTCAACTCACGGAATGAGGACCAATGGAACACAAACCTCCACAAAAGCGACAGAACTTTCTTGGTTACCTTTATATATCAATAAGAAATTCTGACTGACTGACTTACTGACTAATTGATCAACCCTCAAGTCAAACTGCTCAAGTGGAAACTTGAAATTTGGATAGAGCATGGTATTTGTGAAGTAAGTTCCCACTACGGTAGAATTTTTTGGAAACTGGAGGGGAAGGAAAGGAAAGAGAAGTGGCAATTATCTTTTTAAAATTGCAATATCTCGGAAACACTGAAAGTTAGAAACATGAAATTTAGTATATGAACTTATCATTTAAAATAATAAGACACTTGTTGTAACATTTATTGATATTTGACTTAGAAAGAGAGGAAAATGTTGAGAACAAAAAAGGGATGGAAATTACAATTATTATAATAAGATGTCCACATCTTGGAATCTTTTAAGGTTAGAAACATTAAATTCGGTATTTCGATTTCTCATTTAAAATAATTAGTCACGTGTTTCATCGTTCTTTTATATTTGTCCTAGACGGGAAGGAAAAAGGCGGGAAATTTAAAAGGGCGGGTCTACAATTGTTAAAATAAGATAACCATATCTTTAAATTCGTTAAGATTAGAGACGTGGAATATGATATTTAGATTTTTTATTACAGACAATCAAAGACGTGGAATATGATATTTAGATTTTTTTTTTAATTTAAGACAATCAAAGACGTGTGGAATAAGATATTTAGATGTTTATTTAAGACAATCAAAGACGTGGAATATGATGTTTAGATTTTTATTAAAGACAATCAAAGACGTGGAATATGATATTTAGATTTTTTATTACAGACAATCAAAGACGTGGAATATGATATTTAGATTTTTTTTTATTTAAGACAATCAAAGACGTGTGGAATAAGATATTTAGATGTTTATTTAAGACAATCAAAGACGTGGAATATGATGTTTAGATTTTTATTAAAGACAATCAAAGACGTGGAATATGATATTTAGATTTTTTATTTAAGACAATCAAAGACGTGGAATATGATATTTAGATTTTTATTAAAGACAATCAAAGACGTGTATGATATTAGATTTTGTATTTAAAGTAATCAAAGACATGTTTAAGCGTTTACTGATACTTCTCCTTCAAGGGAAGAAAAAGGTAGGAAGGAAAAGAAGAGTCGAGGTTGCATTTGTTAAAATAACGTGGCGATATCTCGAAATTCCTTAAGGTATGAGACATGAAAGTTGGTATTTAGGCTTTTAATTTAAAATAATCAAAGACTTGTTGCATCGTTTTTAGACCTTTCTCAAATGCGGAAGATAAAATGTGGGGTTGTAATTCCTAAAATAAGTTGGTCATATCTCGAAATGAAATTTGGACAGGACATACTATTTGTGATGTAAGGTTTCACAAAGTAAGGATTTTTAGAAATTCGGCGGGGAAGGAGGAGTGGCAATTATCATCTTAAAATGGACATATCTAGAGACAAAACTTTTTCTCAACATTTTTGATATTCTGTAGCATTAACTATCACAATTTTCGCATTTATGTCGCATTTATTTTTTTAAATGTAGCACAAGTTTTTTATTTTTAAATGTTTTACTTGTAAACAGTATATTTTTAGTATTAAGTTCTGTCTAATACAAAAATGAGGATACACCTTAATTAGGTGCACATTCTAGCTAATGTATTCACTGAAATGTATAAATTAATGCAAAATTTTAAACACTTTCTCTAACCTCATCCTTAGTTAAAGGATAACATGCAGCAAGACATTAGCAATTCTTTTTGTTCTCCTGTAAGTAAAATCATATTGTACTTGGAAAAGAATCTCTTGGCATCAACACTCGAGACTGGCAACCATATTGAACGTAACGAGCTGACACCAAAAGACCTGTGGTTAACTTTTAAACTGTTGAACAGTGATACAATGTCAACTTCCTTATCTTCACTATTGAGAACTTCAATAACCTTACTTTTAAATTTACCGTAAGCAACCAACAGATCATGAACATTTTCACCACAAAACACAGTCAATGATTTAAACAACAGTTGAGTTTTGTTGATATCTACATCTTTATGAAGTGAAACAGTTTCTGGATCAAATAGTTCGCAGAGTTTTTCGTAAACTCTCCACACAAAATTGTCGTCACTTGCTTGTGTGTAATTTTACAGCTTCATCAATACTTTTGATACTCAGGTTTTTAACTTTAGTTCAACTTCAGCTTGGTAAAAAGCACTACCCTTTTTAATTAACTCTGCAGTAGCAGGCCCAAATTTTCCTGCTTGAGCTAACTCTAATTTATTTTGCAAGTTTTTCGTTTCCCTGACAATAAGGTAAGCATAAGGGTCCCGGCTGATCTTAGTGACGCACAAAGAGGCGTTGAAAATCCCAGAAAGTGACATCACGCCATGTAAGCTTACTGATTTTATGGAGAACTTAAGTTAGTGTCGTGCATGTTTTCAGTTAAATGCAACGATTTTTAAGTTAAATAATATTGGAAATAAGCTTTTTAGTTATTATTAGCAAGAATTTTTTCTTTTCGCTTTTATTCGCATTTATCGCAAGTAATGCCGAATTTTGCAAAAATTCGCGATAATATAAACGTGATTTCTGGCTCTGAAACGAAAAGTTTGAAATTTCCTGAAACATATACGCGTTCTTTTAACGTTTCACACATATTGCATTTGTGAAAAAGTTTCGTCTCTAGCAATATTTCAGAATCTCTGAAGGTTAGAGACATGAAATTCGATGTTTTACCGGTGTCATAAAATAATTACACGTGTTTCAGGCGCCGATCCAAGGGGAGAGCTATGGTGCTATAGCCCCTTGATGCTCAGGTATACACTGGATAAAATGGGCTTCAATCCTACTTTCTTTACACTGGATAAAGCGGCAAACTATGGTTTAGTCCCTCCCTTGGTCATATCCTGGATCCGCGGCTGTATATCCTGAGTCCGTGGCTGCGGCTATATATACATTCCCTAGAAGGAAGGAAAAGAGGCGAGTAGATGAGAAGAGTAGAGGTTGCAATTGTTTGACTAAGATGACCATATCTCGAAATTCGTTAAGATTAGAAACATGAAATTTGGTATTTAAACTTTTTATTAAAAATAATTATAAAGATGTCTTTCAGCGTTTTTTCACATTTTTCCTACAAGAAAAGAAAAATGGTGGGCAAAAAAAGAATCGGGGTTGTAATTCTTAAAATAAGATGACCACATCTCGAAATGTCTTACCATTAGAGACATACTAATTAAAAACGTGTTTCATAATTTTTTGATATTTCTATTAGAATGGAAGAAAATGGTGGGTATGTAATTGTTATAATAAGATAGTGATATATCGAAATCCCTCAAGGTTAGAAATATGATAGGGATATGAGAAATGTGAGGACATAGGCCGGTCAAATGCGGGTACCTGGAGGCGAATTTTCCAGCTAAGCAAAAGCTTGTACAGCGTGTTGGTAAATGAGTGTTGCGGTTTTAAAAATTAAAAATCTATTTATTACATTATATGGCTAAACCTTACAACATAGTCAGCAGCAACTGTAAAAGTTTCTGATGCATTAATCACAATCCTTCAATATGTACCCTTGGTTACACGACGCACATCTACACGGTAATTCTTTCCATACTCGATGTACCTCGTCTGCCGTGGTGATCTGCAGTGCATACGTTATCCGATCACAAACTTCCTCAATTGACAGGGGCATTGATGGTACATAAACTCTGTCTTTTTCAAACCCCTAAAGAAAGAAATTGCATTTGGTGAAATCTGGCGCACAGGGTGGCCAGGAGAAGGTTGTCGTCTTATGTTGCAGCATGTCCTATCCAGCGATGGTGAAGAACACGATTAAGAAACTCGTACATTCCTGTGAAAATAGGGCGGAGCACCGTCCAGTTGCAAAATGTAATCATCATAATTGGTGTTCAGCTGGGATAAGAACCAGGTTTCCAACATGTCTAGAAATGAGTTACAGTTTCATGTTCAAGAAATATGGTCCATACACTTTCTCGCCGTACAGAAAACGTTCACTTTTGGAGAGTCAAGCTGATGTTCTATCTGTGTGTGTGGTTTCTCGCTTTCCTTGATACGGATATTATGTTTGTTCACCTTACTACTTACATGGAAAGTGCCTTCATTACAGAAGATAAGTCTTTCTACAAAACCATCTTCCTCCATTTTTAGCTGCGTCTCTTCATAAATACACGCCTTTTCATCACTTTTTCTGCTGGTGTCAAGGCTGCACTGTTTAAAACATAACCGCTTACATAACACCTTCTACATCGTATTCTTTGGCATGTACAATTTGGCACGAGCTTATCTTCCGACCTCCTTTCTTCCCTTGTATCATAATCACCAAATCTGGTAAATTTTAATTGCTGAAATCTATTTCTTGCCATGCTAGCAGGAAAACTTGTCCTTTTCATTGCTTCATCTATATTCTGCAGAAGGTTTCTTTGCTCTTTATTTGTATGAAGTGCTCCCATTGTAATAAGTATTCATATAAACGCAAGCATTTCTGTATTATCAGTTTCCTTCCACACGATGTTGAAAGAGATATTACCAGACAGTTTTTCTTGGACTCATTGTTGAGTTTCGTGTCGGTAGCAATATGAGATAGAATGTCTTCGGTAAAAAAAAAAAAAAGCACTGGAAAGAGTCTTTTTTTCCTTTCAATATGTGTGGTTGAAAAAGATAGTCCTCCAGATGTGTGCACAATATTGGATGATTTACGGTGTCCTAGTTTTGATCCTACACTTTTCCATACCATTGAATTCTTGGCCACAAATTCCGTCACCAAACATTCGTCACCAGACACTATATCACTCTTCTCAGTAATTTCTTCAATAATATCCTCTATATATGAGTCACTTTTAGAATCAATTTCAAAGTTTTGAGATAATAAATACCCTATCTTGTCTTCAGATCAACCCGTTCTATTAGCCATTACTAAGCTCTATCCAAACAAGATAACAATATCACGAAATATCACCTTATAGCATCTTCAAACTAATACGAATCTTCAATGTGTATCCGAAAATACTAAAAACTCATCACTAACATTTGAGAGAAGCGACATTTGCGTAATACCAAATACTCATTTACCTTCTAAATAGTGCACAAGACAGAGAAGAAGGTACAAGCATTATACCCTCACTTATCACTATACTTCCATACTTGTGCACGATAATAGTACAATAGGGACAATTAGGTATGAAAAACAAACTAAATTTAAAATGAGATACCACCTAGTGGTCATTGAACAAAACAATGCATATTTAAAAAGTAACTTGATTTACCAAGTAGGGTGTACTTGCACCCCACTCTAATAATTTGTAAATATTTAGAAGACAATTCATTTAGTACACTTGCCTTCTCTATAAATATTTCATAAAAATAAACAATTAAAGTCATTGAATCTCTTTCAGGTAGAAATATTTTTACAACAGTAACAACAAAATCATTAGCACTGGGGTGTATTTGCACCCTCACTTGGTACAAAGAAGGTTAACCCAAGCTTACTTCTATTTCGTACTTCATCCGACTAACAGATGTAGATAAGAACCCTTTAGAGTAGCTTGGGACAATAATTGTCTTGTCAGTTGAACTATAATGCTGTGTTGCCACATTCACAATGACAAATGAAAGACCAACCTGCAGCGGCGGCTGGTACTATATGTTGCATGGTTGTGCAACCGGGTATTTTTTTAATACTAAAATATTTTTAAATATTAAAGTAGTGTATCAGTAAAAAAAATAAATCTTTGCTCTTGAGTGCAAAACAGTATTGATGCATTTCTTTAAAAAATATCAATTAAAAAACTGAAAGAAAGAGAGAGATTTACACTTCCAGTGGCAGCGAGCGTTGCCATTGGAAGCAGTAACATTGAGCATATGGCAGCGAGCTCCTATCTCTTAACATGGGGAAGTGGATTTATACTTGCATGGCTCCTATCTTCCCGTATTGGCGGCTTGCAGTTGCACGTTATTCCGCAACTGGTCAGCTTCTGTAATAGTTACGAATTCCTCCGCTTAGCAGCGCTTGACTCAATTGATAGGGTGAGGGAGATACAGACGCTTGGAAGAAAGAAGTTATTCACAAAACAAACTCGCAAAGAACAAATATAAGTTTGGTGGTAGCAGGGACGGATCCAGGCTGAAAGTTTGGGGGCGGTCGTTCGAAGTCAATAGATTTTATTTAACATTTATAATACAAAGGTAAGAAGTTTTATTTATAAAAAATCTATTCTCGGGGGGGGGGGGTTCGATCGAGTCTCGAAGAAGAAAATGTCTTACCACTGGTCTAATTCCTAGCTCTGTGTCTTTCGTGCACATGATCTCGTGTTCGATTTCTGGCGGAGAGCATAAAATATTAATATCAAATCATTCACTTCTAATACTCATCGGTCTTCTTTAGCCTAATTTGCTGGACTGTTGAACAGTAGTAGAAAATGGATCGATCTGGGACAACCTAGGACAACTCACGAGCCCCTGGGAAATTGAGCACCGTACACCGTGAGCCGACGGTCTTTTACGACCTCCATTTTAGGGGTGAATTTATTCCCTTTTATGAGCACTTTAGGGGGTGTACTCGTTTTCTTTTATGACCACTTTTTAGGGGGTAAACTCGTTCCCTTTTATGAGCATATTTTCCAACCCCTATGTTAATTACGAACACATAGAAGAGCAGATAACACATAACACTACGTAACACACAGCAGAACAGATAACACATAACACTACGTAACATAACAAGGGTGTACTCGTTTCAACCCCTATTTTAACATAGCAGAAATTACACTGAGACTATGAACACACAGCAGAACATAAGACTACGTAACACACAAGGGTGTATTCGTTCCCTTTTATGACCACATTTTAAGGGGTGAACTCGTTCCCTTTTATGAGCATATTTTTCAACCCCTATTTTAACATAGCAGATAACAGATAAGAATATGGGGTGTATTCATTCTCTTTTATGAGCATATTTTTAAGGGTGAACTCGTTTCCTTTTACGAACACTTAAGATTACGAACACATAGCAGAGGTGTATTCGTTTTCAACCCCTTAGCATAAGACTATATAACATAGCAGTTACGAACACATAGCAGAGCAGATAATAAACACAACAACCTCCATTTTAGGGGGTGTATTCATTCCCTTTTATGAGCATATTTTCCAACCCCTATTTCAACATAGCATATCAGACAGAGACTACGAAACATAGTGAAGATTAGATAACACATAAGAGTACATAACATAACAAGGGTGTATTCATTCTCTTTTATAACCACTTTTTAAGGGGTGGACTCGTTCCCTTTCAACCCTTATTTTAACATAGCAGAACTAGTAAAAGAGTATGACTTATTTTCCAACCCTTAATTGAAGATAGCAAAGAATACATAAGACTACGGGGGTGTATTCCACCCCTATTTGAACATAGCAGAGAGTACGTTCCCTTTTAAGGGTGTACTCGTTCTAATGTAACATAGCAGTTGGCCTATTTTTCAACCCCTATTTGAGCGTAGTCCATTTTTAAGGGGTAAACTCATTCTAACCCTCTATAGTAAATATAATCATTTAAGGAGTGAACTTGTTCTAACCTATATTTGAACATAACAAAGATTATTTAAAAATTGCAGAGGAATGCGAACTTCCGTGTTTTGTTATCAGTTACATAATAACTTCCGCCATATGTGGATAATTCTCATTACGTCATTCATCCGGATTTTAAAAACATTGAGCTAGTTTTCTCTTTAACAGACAATAACTTGTCATTCAACGATAGGATTGAAAAAAAGGAATCCCTGAACGTAATGCAATCAATCACAAAGGTATAACTTGTCATTCAACGATAGGATTTAAAAAAAGAGTGGAATCCCCGAACGTGACTCATCCCTATTGCGCAATATGACGTAATGCGATCACACAGGTATAAAAGACTGACCGAGATGTTTTTTTGTAATCACTTCCTTTTTGGTGTTTGAAGTGTAAAGTTCAGATTTTTTGTGTGTGTGTTTATATTATTAGTGTGTTTTTTTAGGTAAGACATTTTATAATAATAATATCATATAAAAACTCACTTCAGAATTATTATAGTAACTTTGAGTTATTTAAAAAAATGGCAACAAAAAAGGTTAAATCAAATACTATCAATTCACCAACTGATACTCTATTTAATAATAATTTGAAAAAAATCATTTTAAAATGTGATACTGTTTTAAATGAGGATAGTGGATGTTTTTTAAATAATAAAAGAAAAGACTGTTTAGATATATTTAAACAAGAACAAACTAATACATCTTTTAAAGTAAATTTTTCTTTGGCTACAACTTTTGTAAAACCAGTAGATTTAGAAACATGTAGATTCTTTGTAAATAGTGGTAACGAAATTATTTTACCGAGTACAGATGTGAATTCTATAATTGAAAAACTATTTAATAAAATTTTAGTTGAACAAGAAAATAGAGCAATTAAGAAATCAGGGTGGTCTTTATGTTCTGAACCAAACCATCACTTAGAAATTAAAATCAGTAAATATGATCCTCTATCAGCTTCATCTTTTATAAAATTACCTCAATGGATTTTATCCAAAAAAATGTGTTATAAATATTCAAAATAACGATAATAGATGTTTTATGTATAGTATTCTAGCTGCGTTGCATCCAGTAAAAGAACAACCAAATCGTGTAAATAATTACATACAATATATTAATACTTTATTACCATTATTTGAAAAAACTAATATAAAATTCCCAGTCGAAGTAGAACACATAAGCAAATTTGAACATATGTATAATTCCGTATTTACTAAGGAACAAATTTCCATTAATATATATGGCATTGATTATGATAATGAAACAATTTTTCCGTTACGTATAAGCGAAAACACATGTGTAGATAAACGTATAGATTTACTGTATCGTGAAGAAAATTGCAACAGTCATTATTGTCTTATAAAAATCTCAATGGGTTATTGAAGAGTCATAAAGAGAAAACTTATGTAAAATTGCCTCAATGGATTTTATCCACAAAATGTGTTATAAATATTCAAAATAACGATAATAGATGTTTTATGTATAGTATTCTAGCTGCGTTGCATCCAGTAAAAGAACAACCAAATCGTGTAAATAATTACATACAATATATTAATACTTTATTACCATTATTTGAAAAAACTAATATAAAATTCCCAGTTGAAGTAGAACACATAAGCAAATTTGAACATATGTATAATTCTGTATTTACTAAGGAACAAATTTCTATTAATATATATGGCATTAATTATGATAATGAAACAATTTTTCCGTTACGTATAAGCGAAAATACAGGTGTATTTAAACATATAGATTTATTATATTTAAACTCTCATTATTGTTTAATTACAAATTTAAATGGTTTAGTTAGACATCAGTTAGGTACTCATCAAACATTTATTTGTAGACGATGTTTAGTATCTTTTTATAACAAATCAAAATTAGATGAACATGAGAAATTATGTAAAGAACACACTCCAACCAAAATTAACTTGCCGAAACAAGGAGAAGTTTTAAAATTTCGAAATTTGAAATTGTTATTACAGAATGATGTGATAATAGTTGCAGATTTTGAAAGTTTATTAAAACCTATAAATAAACAAAGTGGATCTCATACAATACAAATTCAGCAACATATACCATGCAGTTTTGGTTATATTGTATGTTGGAGTAACGATTATATGAAATCAGATTTAGTTATTTATCGGGGAGAAAATGTATCGATGAAGTTTGTCTGCTATGAAGAATGAATTAAGAAAAATCATAAACATATTAGATCAACAGAAACCATTAATACCATTAAATAGTTCTCAGTTACAGGAGTTTAATCTATCCACTGAATGCTCTGTTTGCTATATTAAATATACGAGTAACAATAGAAAAGTTAAACATCATAACCATTTAACTGGTCAGCATATTGCCACGGTGTGCAACAATTGCAATTTACAAATTAAACGTCAAAGTAATTTTATCCCTGTATTTTTCCATAATTTGTCTGGGTATGATGCACATTTATTTGTGAAAGAATTAGGTTGCACCCCTGGCAATATTTCGGTAATTGCTGAAAGCACTGAGAAATACATCACATTCTCTAAACACTTTAATTTTAATGGTAGACCTCAAAGCAATATTTTTCTGATGATAAGTTCCCTTTAATTCTTCGTAAGGGAATTTATTATTACGATTACATAACAAATTTAGATACATTTAATGAAATTGAATTTCCTGAAAGAGAGGCATTTAATAGCAAATTGAATGGAACACAAATTTCCGAGACTGATTATCAATATGCAAAACTGATTTGGCGTGTGTTTAAATGTGAAAATTTAGGGGACTACCACGATCTATATTTAAAATGTGATGTACTTCTCACAGCAGATGTGTTGGAGAATTTTAGAAAGACATGTTTAAATGCTTTTTGCATTGATCCGATTAATTGTTTTACTGCACCTGGGTTGGCATGGCAAGCCATGTTATATAAAACAAAAATTGAACTTCAACTTTTATCAGATATCAATATGTATATGCTTGTAGAAAAATCGATTCGCGGAGGTATTACTCAAGCTGTGTTAAGGTATACCAAAGCTAATAATCCTTACGTACATGATTTTGATGCGGAAAATGAAAAATCTTATTTACTGTATATTGACATGAACAATCTGTACGGACTATCAATGATTGACTATTTACCATATGGTGGTTTTCGGTGGGAGGATAAAATTGACAATTGGCAAGACAAAAATAAAATTATCAATTGGCCCACGGATAGTGAATGGGTTTTTTTTCTAGAAGTGGACTTAGAGTATCCGAATTATTTACACGAATACCATTCTGATTTTCCGTGTACTCCCACTAATGAAGTTCCACCAAATGGTAAATACTCCAAATTACTATTGACACTTAAATCGAAATCGAATTATATCTTGCATTATAGAGTATTACAATTTTATCTAAAACAAGGTTTAATATTGGTAAAAGTACATAAAATATTATGGTTTTGTCAATCTAAATGGCTTGCATCTTATATACAAGAAAATACTCAACGCCGTGCAAATGCTACAATTGAATTTGAAAAAGATTTCTATAAGTTATTAAATAATTCTGTATACGGAAAGACAATGGAGAATGTACGAAAACGAATTGATATAAAATAAATTAACAATGAAAAAAGTGTAAAAAATTAGTAGCGCAAGATCAGTTTCAAAATTGGGTAAAATTAGGAGATAATCTTGCATTATTCCATATGTTAAAAAAATCTGTAACTTTAAATAAACCGATCTATGTAGGAGCTACAGTTTTAGAATTATCAAAATTAGCAATGTATGAATTCCATTATAATATAATGAAACCTCGATATGGAGATAAGATTAGTATTGGTTATATGGATACTGACTCTTTCATTTACTATATTAAAACCAACGATATTTATAAAGATATAAAAGACATGATTGAGTATTTTGATACCTCAAATTTTTCTCAACCTAATCCATATGATATTCCATGGAAAAATAAAAAAGCTTTAGGTAAAATGAAAGATGAATTAGGTGGACTTCCCATTATTGAATATGTTGGTTTACGAGCAAAAAATTATGCAATAAAAACTGGTGAAAATAAAGAATTGAAAAAATGTAAAGGGATCAAGAAAAATGTAGTTAAAGAACAAATTACGTTTGACGATTATAAATCATGTCTATTTCAAAACGAAACGATTCATAAAACACAATTTGAAATTAAAAGTAAATACCATAATTTAACAACAAATCAGGTAACAAAATTAGCGTTAGATCCGTATGATGACAAGAGAAAAATTTTAAATTGTAATATACATACTGTTCCTTGGGGGTATCATAATAAAGATTTAACATGTACGATTTGTATATTGTAAATATGATATATTTTTTGGATATATTAGTATTAAAAATATGTCACAATCAGTTCGAGAACAATGGTTGCAGAATTACATAAAAGTGCAAGACGAAACTATCCTCGAATACCCGTTATAACGAAAGGGATTCATGATTTATGGCAAGCTGATTTAGTTGAAATGAATAGTGGAAAATTGAAAGGTCTAGCAAAAATTAATCGAAATTACAAATATTTATTAACTGTGATAGATACATTCTCTAAATATGCTTGGGCTATTCCTGTGAAAAATAAAACTGGGAAAGAAATTACACAAGCATTTATAACAGTACTGAGAAAAGCAAACAAAAGCCCTAAATTTTTACAAACTGACAGGGGTCGAGAATTTTATAATTCAGAGTTTCAGAAGGCGATGAACCAAAATAACATTAAACATTATTCCACGTACAGTGATGTGAAAGCAAGTATTATTGAAAGATTTAATAGATCATTACGTAATTTAATGTGGAGACAATTTACACTGCAGGGAAATTATAAATGGATTGGCATTCTGCCGGAATTACTACATAAATATAATAATACTATTCATTCCACTATTAAAATGAAACCTATCGACGCTATTAAAAAAGAAAATGAAAAACATCTATTGACAAACATCTATTGCAAAATGTTTTCTGTGATAAAAAGAAAAAGTAAATTTAAGATAGGTGAATATGTAAGAATTAGTAAACTTAAGCGTCCTGGTTTTGATAGAGGTTTTACACGCAATTGGAGTACAGAAATTTTTCGAATTGCTAAAGTTTTCTTCACTAATCCTCCGACATATCACTTAGTAGACTCAAATAATAAACCTATTGAAGGAAGATTTTACGGACACGAATTACAATTAAAGAAATTTCCAAAAACATATTTAATTGAAAAAGTTTTGCGAAATAAAAATAATAAGGCCTATGTAAAATGGTTAGGTCTGCCAAAAAGTGAAAATTCTTGGATTGATTTAAAACATACTATATTGTAAAAAAAAAGAGAAGTCAAGAATTTATAGGTGAAGCATGTCGTCACAAGTATTTTAAATTCTAGCAACACTGTAAATTTTCGTTCTTCAACAAACGCTGTTTTTTATGTAAAGGAGAAAAGAAAGCAAAATATCTGTAATAGAGATGGAATGGAAAATTCCTTTTACATGTATGGTAGCAGGTCCTACAGGTTGTGGAAAATCATATTTTGTTAAAACATTTCTTGACCATTATAGTAAGTTATTTAAAAATATTGTATGGTGTTATGGTGAATGGCAGCCGTTGTATGATACTCTTTCAGACTGCACGTTTAAAGAAGGTTTACCTCAAAATAATGAATTTCAAGCACATGAGGGTCCACATCTTGTCATTATTGATGATTTAATGCGTGAGTGTGACCATCGGATTGTAGATATTTTTACTAAGGGTAGCCATCATAGAAATATAAGTGTAATATTTATAACACAGAATATTTTTCATCAACAAAAAGGAATGCGGGATATTTCGTTAAATTGTCATTATATTGTTTGTTTTAAAAATCCTAGAGACCAAGCTCAAATTAATTATCTCGTACGACAATTGTATCCAGGTAATACAAAATTTATTCAAGAAGCATATCAAGATGCAACTCGAATTGCACATGGTTATTTACTCTTTGATTTAAAACAAAATACTCCTGATGAGCAGCGAGTTCGAACAACTATCTTTCCAACAGATTCTTTTAATTATGTTTATGTGCCTGTAAAAAAATAATTGTAATATGGTTTATATTCTAACAACTATTTGTGCTTTAATAGCCGTAAAGAAATGATTAGTAAGGAAAATGCACATTTGTTAAAACTTTTAGCAAAGTCAAAACCGAAAGCACATAGGCAATTTTACAAAATGCAGATCCTGATTTAATTCGCTCTATTTGTGAATGTTCCTATAACGTATTACAGGGAAATGTTCCATTAAATAAAACAGAGATAAATAAGCTAAAAAATATAAAAAGGAACTGAGATATTTGGTGAAAAAAGGTCCGTCATTAAAACAAAAGAAAAAACGAATAATTATACAAAAAGGTGGTTTTCTTACTGCATTGCTTGCACCTATTTTAGGAGGTACACTATCTAGTTTAATTAAATAATTATGCAAAACGCACAAAAACTTATTTTAATCTCACCAGAAAAATTACATCATTATCAAACGATATTTAATCTTGATGATGAAATGAAAGAAATTTTAAATAATAAAAGTTTAAATGCAGAAGAAAAATGGACAAGATATAGAGAAGTCTTACAAAAATATTTAAATATAATTCAAAAACCGGCAGCAGTTACAACAACAGCAACTACTACTACGGAGGAACAAGAAGAAGAGGATGAGGAGGAGGAGGATGAAATAATATCTACTCTCCCTGAAATTTGTAAACGTAAAGCAAGACCTTTATTACGTAAATTGAAACAAAATCCAATATTCAATGGGACGATAATGGAAATGTGAATATTAATAATAAATTAATTCCAGGTGCAAATATAGTGGATTTGATATCCGATTTTGTTAGATGTCGTAAGAAAAATATTTCAGTTGCCGGCTGGAAACCTTTTGCTACATTATTAGCAAAAGCCAATATACCCTTAGAGTACATTGGTAATCCTCAACGAATAGGTTATATTAGAAAACTAACAGAAGACGAAGAGGACGAAGAGGATGGTCCTCCACCCCGTAAACGCAAATGGTGTACTTATAAGCAATAATAATAATATTCTATTGTAATCTATTGATATTTTTAAGTATATAGAAAGAAAGAAATATGAATGAGCCCTACCTTAATTATTACACACATCAAGCAGGAGGTAATTATAACGTGTATAGAGGTACAGCATATCAAGAAGGTTATGGCATTGGTAGTTTACTAGGAGGTTTATTTCGTACTGTATTTCCTTTATTAAAACAAGGTGCAAAAACTGTTGGTAAAGAATTGATACGTACAGGAATTAATGTAGCAGGAGATGTACTAGATAATAATAGACCTATTGAAGAGTCTTTACATGATCGATGGCAAGAAGCTAAAACAAATTTAAAAAATAAAGCTCAAAATAAATTAAATCAAGTGTTGGAAGGATCTGGAAGAAGAAAAAGAAAGTTCATTTTAGTGGTGGTAGTGGTGTGAAACGGATAAAAAGATCCAAAGATATTTTTGATTGATTGATTAATTATGGAGCAAAGTGATAGTTTTTATCTCACACTTCCTAGCAATAGTTCTATGAAATATTTTCCTCAAAATACTCTTGCTTGTTATACTACTAAATTATATCAACCTATTGTACTGGAGAAGGGAGTGTGGGAAACAGCTGTTGTTGAAGTACATTATACAAGTTCATTTCAGAATGTTTCCAAATATACAAATAATATTTATTACCGTCTCATGAATACAAAAAACTGGAACATAACAAATCTTACCAGGCCACTATTATCATGTTGATATTCTATCTCAAATTAATCATAAAAGTGATATATTAAATTTACAATTAAAAGTCAAAGCATCAGTGAAACGAATTGAGGTTAATAGAGTAATAAAAGATCAAGAGAAGCATATACAAGTACGCCTATCTCCTGAACTAGCCAGAATACTAGGTTTTGATCATATTCAACAAGAAGATATTGCAGTTGTTCATCATGCTCGTTATCCACCTGATTTACAAAAAGCGCTACCTACACTTATGTATATTTACAGTGATATTGTAGAACCACAAATGGTGGGTGACACCGTAGCTCCATTGTTACGTATTATAAATACAAATATTACAGATCATGGTATTAATAATGTACATATTTTTGATAATCCTCATTATGTCACCGTGCAACGTAAACAATTTGATCAAATTATTATTGATTTAAGAGATAGTACAGGTAATCCACTTCCTTTCCAATATGGCAGTGTATGTGTAAAATTACATTTTCGTAGACGTAATACGGTATTGTAAATTTTACCATGTGTGAATATTAATAGTAAGAAAAGAGAAAAATGCAGTGTGAGTGTATGAAATCAGAATTAGATTTATTTGCTGGTTTACCCACTCAAACCAGTATTATAGGTAATAAACTAGTTCCATATAAGCCTGTGGCTTCAATAGCTGATAATGCACCAATAGAATTTGTAGTCCCCGGTCATGGGGATGACTATATTGACTTACCGCACACAATGTTATATGTTAAAGGTAAAATTACTAAATCAGATGGTTCTAATTTAACTTCTGCCGATAAGAAAATCGGCCCTGTAAATGATTTTCTCAATGCAATGTTCAGTGAAGTGCAATTATATTTAAATAATCAAATTATTTCCTACTCTTCACATACATATCCATATCGATTGTATATTGAAAAACTACTAAATTATAATGCTGAAGCTAAAACAACGCATCTTCAAACATCAATGTGGTTTAAAGATACTGCAGGGCATATGGACAGTGTGGCCGATGCTAATGTAGGATTTAAACAACGTTTTCTTCTCACTGCTTTAAGTCAGTCATTTGAATTATTGGGTTATATTCATGCTGATATTTTTAATCAGGAGAAATTTTTACTGAATGGTGTACAATTGCGTATTAAACTAATTCCAGCTAAACCTACATTTTGTCTAATGGGTGACGCAGATGCTGATGGAAAAGTTGTAATTACAGATGCAACATTGCTTGTGAAAAAGGTTGATGTATCACCAGCAGTTAAAATAGCACAAAATAAAGTATTACAAAATCCTAAATTTAGAATAAAATATCCTATAACAAAAGTGCAGGTGAAGACAGAAACTCTGCCACAAGGAATTATGGATAGTACACTTCCAGATCTGTTTTCAGGCATAGTGCCTAAACGTATTATTATTGGTTTTCTTACTAATACTGGTTTCAATGGTACTTATCAAACAAATCCATTCAATTTTCAACATTTTAGTATGTCATTTTTTACATTGTATGTTGATGGAACTCCAATGCCCTTCAAACCTTTACAACCGGATTTTAATAATAATCTACATGTACAAGCATATTCTACGTTATTTACAGGTTCAGGTATTTATTATTCTAATCAAGGTAATAATATTTCACTCGCCGAATATCCTAATGGTTATACTCTACTGGTGTTTGATTTAACTCCTGATTCAAGCGCAAGTGCTGCATTTCATACTAGTCCACAACGGCAAGGAAGTGTACGTTTAGAGGTTCATTTTAAAGAAGCACTGCCATCTCCTGTAACAACAATTATTTATGGTGAATTCTCTTCAGAATTAGAAATTGATTTCCAGAGAAAAATATATATTAATTAAAGAAAAAAATGTTAAATACAATTGAGCTTTATGAAGCATTACAACAAAATTTGCCTAAAGATCATTTTATTGGTGTATATGCTGCTGATGAGTTACCTTTGTTTATTCATACATTCCCAGCCGCCATAATTATAAATACTGATTCTAGTGATAAGCCTGGTGAACATTGGGTTGCTGTTTATATATCTAATATGTGTGTAGGAGAGTATTTCGATAGCTATGGTATACCTCCCTATATACAACATATTATAAGGTTTTTAAAACGAAACTGTCTGTATTATACATGGAATAATAGACGTATTCAAGGTGATTTATCTCAATTTTGTGGACATTACTGTTTTCTATATCTAGCATGTCGTGCATCTGGTTATTCGATGCACGATTTTTTAAACAAATTCTGACTTACCACTATTGATGCTAATGATATTATGCTTTATTCATTTATAAGAGTATGATGATGTTATTTTTTTTAAACTCCGCCATTGCCGGTCCCAAGCCCTGGATGAGAAAGGAGGAGGGTTGGGGGTGTTGCTACCCCCGTAAAAGAAAATAATCTCTGCTATGTTCAAATAGGGGTTAGAACAAGTTCACTCCTTAAATGACTATATTTATTTGTTATAGAGGGTTAGAACGAGTTCACCCTTGTTACGTTACGTGTTACGTAGGGGTTGAAAAATATTCTCATAAAAGGGAACGAGTCCACCCCTTAAAAAGTGGTTATAAAAGAGAATGAATACACCCTTGTTATGTTATGTACTCTTATGTGTTATCTAATCTTCACTGTTTTGTAGTCTCTGTCTGATGTGCTATGTCAAAATAGGGGTGGAACGAATACACCCTCATTATTGTCTTAGTTTTATGTAATTTCTACTATGTTCAAATAGGGGTTGGAAAAGGGAACGAGTTCAAATAGGGTGGAAAAATAGGCCAACTGCTATGTTCATTATGTTAAAATAGGGGTGGAATACACCCCCCGCAGTCTTATGTAATTTCTACTATGTTCAAATAGGGGTTGGAAAAGGGAACGAGTTCACCCCTGTTATGTTTCGTAGTCTCTGTCTGATGCGCTATGTTAAAATAAGGGTTGAAAAAGTAATCATAAAAGAGAATGAGTACACCCTTTAAAATGGACTATGTTTAATCTTCGCTATATTTCTGCTATGTTAAAATAAGGGTTGAAAAATATGCTCATAAAAGGGAACGAGTTCACCCCTTAAAATATGCTCGTAAAAGAGAACGAGTACACCCCCTAAAAAGTGGTCATAAAAGGGAACAAATTCATCCCTAAAATGGAGGTCGTAAAAGACCATGGGTTCACGTACTATGTTCAAATAGGGGTTGGAAAATATACCATACTCTAAATAAGGGTGGAAC
This sequence comes from Thermobia domestica, assembly GCF_964235325.1. Classification (NCBI taxonomy): domain Eukaryota; kingdom Metazoa; phylum Arthropoda; class Insecta; order Zygentoma; family Lepismatidae; genus Thermobia; species Thermobia domestica. The sequence goes on from NC_137461.1 coordinate 96,925,309, forward strand.
GAGTCTTATGTATCTGCTGTGTGTTCATAATCTTATGTGCTCTTCTATCTCAGTGTAATTTCTGCTATGTTAAAATAAGGGTTGGAAAATATGCTCATAAAAGGGAACGAGTTCACCCCCTAAAAAGTGCTCATAAAAGGGAACGAGTACACCCCCTAAAAAGTGCTCATAAAAGGGAATAAATTCACCCCTAAAATGGAGGTCGTAAAAGACCGTGGGCTCACGGTGTACGGTGCTCAATTTCTCAGGGGCTCGTGAGTTGGCCTAGGTTGTCCTCATATGTTCCAGATCGATCCATTTTCTACTACTTTGAACTATTTTTTTTTCATTTTCGAAGGAAAACATCTTAAATATCATGCTTCTTTATACTAGAACAACAAACAAAAATACGTGGTTTCTGAAAATGGACATTTTGTACCGTATATTTATACAAAGAAATGCTATCAAAATGCATATTGACGGAGGAGAGAGGTGTTTCTAGACCCTAAAGAAAATAAAGCGGAAAAATATTTGCGGTAACGATGCTTTCTATTCAGAAAAACTTGGCGAGCAGCATTTCAGATTTCAATGAAGTCATAGAAAAATTTGAAGCCCAAAAGAACGAAGAAAGATCTTCCATTCTAAAATAATGCATAGTTTATATAATTAAATAATTTTGTTTAATTGCGTGCTTTTTTCTTGCTTTTTTTATTCTTTTCGGATTAACGCCATCATTCATGACTTACAGCACATACTATATATTCGATTTATCTCTTGTTCAATGACATGTGTGTAGAGGTTTTGTATAAAATAGTGTATAAACGTACATTGATAGTGGTTGTTTGAAAAAAAAAGAGGAAATAGTTTATATATTAAATTAATATTAGAGACATAATTTAATCAATAATATACAAATAGAGCTTAAAAGACTTTCCTCTTCATAGTTCCTGACTTTCTTTTCTTTTCTTTTCTTTTTTTTTGGGGGGGGGATAAGACTCAAGAATGCTGGGGGAGGAGAACACTTGCGCGTACCTAGATACCTTTGATATTGCAACATTGCAACCGGTGCTTGTACAGACCACGAACCGCTACTGCCAACCTGACGAATTAACTGGTTTCTTCGTTCTAAATCAAAATTGAAACTCTACTGTTTTTCGTTCCCTCATTCAAGAAAATAATTCTCATAAGAACGTGAACCAGTCTGGAAATTTAGTTTAGAATAATCCGTCATTTAAAAATGGTGTACCTTATCACTTATTTTAATATATGACGCCTTATATGATATATGTGTAATACACAACCAGTCAGAAAAGAATAAGCACCGACAACGTTTAATTACTTAAAATATAAGAAACAAACCCCTTTGCGTCCGCCGAGCGCATTTCAAAGGAGTAACATTTTGGATGCGTAAGATTTAGATCTAGAATTCTTCGTACTCTTACCGAAATAGCCTTCATAGGCGTTGTATTACTGTATGGGTTAAAAGACGTACAGGAAAACTGGAAATTTCTATACGACCGAAACAACGAGCAGTGGATAATAATCTACTGCCTATTTGCCTCATGTCTCCAGGTAATTCCAAACTCACTTTTAACTACATGTGGCCCTGTCCGAAAGATACAAGTGCTCATTTGAAGTACGCTGATTTCTTGAACTATTCATTACCTAGTGTGCGTCAAAGGATCCAAGTTAAAAAATCTACGAATGCATAGTGCGTAGTGTGAAAAGATGTGCACTGTATTGTACTTACGATGGCGGAACGATACTATCAAAATGACTTCCTAATAAAAGTTTAAAAACCATAGTTTAAATATTATTTTTGTTGAGATAAATACTTCTGTAAGCTGATGTTATAATAATTCCCTCCAGAAATATGCAAATTAGTGATTCTATAAGTGAAATATCAAAACCGTTACAAAAATAACTAAAACGTATTTATGTTTGTTCTATACGTAAAACAAAACTAACGTATTTGTATTATGTTTCCCAGGTAAAACAAAAGAACTGTAGGAATTTAAAATAGTGTAGAAAAATACCCAAAATAATATCTTTAATAATGCTAAGAAATGATTGTGATTAATACATTGTATGGTTTATGTAGCTTAATTGTCATAGTTATTAGAATATCGGTACTGCAGTTATTTGCATGTAAATCAGAAACTTTAATGGCATACTAGCTGAACTTGCGCTGTCTACTCAGCATATTGTTCTGTTATGATCATGAAGCTCCTTCCCACTGTGCATGTCTCTTTACTCATACAAGTAAAGGATAGGAGATTCACAAAGGAAGTTAATTGCTATGTATAGATGTTGGAATGAGTTTGTAGCAAATTTGTAGAAGTAACACGATATCAAGTAGAAATATTTTTTTTTTTCTAAAGAAAATTCATATCCGTCATAGTACGTCTCATTGCGTCTCTTGAGGCCTTTGAAGTTGCCAGCATGCAATAGGTTTTGCCATTCAGATTTAAGCAAAGCGCCTGCAATGTCCGTCAACTCGTCATACATAACTTCTCTACTGGTTGCCTAACACTGTAGTTTCGGCCTGCAATAATGTTAATCTTATGGGCTCAAAACGACTCCTAAAATGTTGAATAGAACAGTAACGACATGGTTTTTGAAAATTTGAATGAGAACTGGACAATCTACACAGAATTTGGAATCGACCAGTGAAAACGGCACGTTTCTAGCACCTGCGGTTTACGAGATCACATTGTCGAATGGATCTGAGACAAACATATAAACTTTTCTTTGGAGACAAACATATATATTTAAACTAGCATTTAAATATATAGATTGATGAATTAAAATTTTAAGATACAGTATAGCATAATGAATTCTACCTATACTATGCATTACTGTATGGCTGCAGTTACCGTTGCAAATGTTAATTCGTGGATAGATCGTAAGGAAGAATTTCCAAGTCATGATTTTAAACAAATAAATTCCTTTGAAGGCTACCATATTTCCTTGCACTTCATCTGTGTGAGGGATCGTAACATGCCAATTACCGTATATTTTGCATTTATAAAAGCTGACCAACCGTGAAATACATGTCAAAAAATTATTTCTGTACGTTTATCAAGGTTTTCACAAATTCTTCTTAATTCACATAATCACATTATTGGACCCATTATGAAACAATTATGAGCAAGTTATCTCTTCCGTGTAGTTTAACAAAGACAGCCATTACATAATACACATACTACCTAGGTATAATTTTTTTGATAAAACCGCCTTTTAATTTTTATGAAATTCTTATTATATTAGTAGTTTTTATTTATGATTGTACTTGGACGACAGGATTTATTTCGTAACTGAGAAACGATTTCCGCAACGGGGAGTATGAGGAAGAGAAGACAGGTGTATACCAAAGAAGGAGTAGGGAGTCGAAAGCGTAGTAGCGCGCTTTACTTGCTGCAGCTCAGAATATTATAGTGAAGTGCATGCAAGTATTGGAGTGTATACAACGCACAAAACCACATTTAAGCATGTTTATCAGATAGTAATTTTACACTTTTTTTGGTTATTTTTACCATATTAGGGTTATCCAGCCAGCGTATATGTGATCCTTATATATTGGTATTTCATAGTGACATAATAGCAATCCTGTAAATTTTGCAAATTTTGGTCCTCATATTATTCAACTGCATCACTTCTTTCTTTGTCATTCTTGTAAGAATTAACTTTTGATGCAAATTAAGAATATAGAGACATTATTTTGAAATTTTACTGGTAAAATTTATAGCTTCACAAAGAAAGAGTAACATCTAAGAAACTTAAATATTAGCGTAATAGGTAGAAATATCCCATTTAGTATGCCTGTAACTAAAGCAATAAGGTAGAAATAGAAGAATTATGGTGTCATTGTTGTGCAATCTACCATACAGGAAGCAATAATATACAATATGAACTGTCTTAGATCTTATATCTTATGCGTCTCCCAAAGTCGTTTTGTACCACATTTACTGCAAATAGCGCATCCCTCAGTACTTTCCATCCCCTAACGCTCTTCCAAGTTGCTTGCCTTCATTTTAAATTAATTTTCTAACTTACTTTTGAGGACTAAGAAGATAAATCACATTGCTTCTAAATAGCATCTGCAGCAGTGTCATTGGTGCCGTAACCCCCAGTGCAACTCCTTTCCCGGCAATCATGCCCAATAAAATAGAACATTGGCAATAGTTCGGTGTTTTTTATGCTATTTTATTGTGCTCATAACACAATAGCCGTTGCCTTTATGCTCCGCTCTTGTTAATATGCGCACGACAAATCGGAAAATATAAATATTTGCAGGTACGGCGACCGAATTCAACTTCTGAAACCGTTAGCATATATGAACATCATTTACGTCATTTTATGGTTGCTTGATATTGTCAATCTGTACGAAGGTTTTATCTTTGATGGAACCGGAAAGTAATTAATAAAAAATATATCATTAGTTTATTTTTTCAGCATACGAAATTCTTCTTTCTTTTGTTGTCAATGTTCCATGTTCTACCACGACGAGGTGATGGAACGAAGGGCAGATCAAAAGTTAATTTGACGAGATGTACACTATTTAGTGTGCATTCCAATTACATGCTTCAAGCTTGCATACTCAATGAATGCAATTCGAGTTTAGGACATGGCCTGTATGTCCGTCTGAAATATAATGCCCATCCGATGTGTATGAGAATTTTGAATTGAAATTTGGAGGGTTATCACAACTTTTGTAGAATTTCAAGTTTCGTGAAATACTTGTTGATCTATCAAGTAATTTATTCAAAGTAACTCCCTAAATTCGGGAAAATTCCATGTTATCTATAATTGGTCCGTGAGGTCCCGAGTTCAATTTTCAGTTTAGGTCAGTAGTGCGGAACCCACGTTAAACTGTAGGTCCCGCCCTTATGTAGGTGTGAAAAGTAAAATGTTAAAAAAAAGGATAATTACGCCCAAGTTTGGACTCATCGATCCGAAATATTTTGAGAGTTCCATACAAGAGACTGAATTAAATGTTACCGTATTCGTGATCATACAAACGTAATTTTCATCGTCACGATTGTATAGTCAACAATAATGACATGCTTATTTTACTTTACAACAATAAAATATTTGACAATCGCTATCAAGCAAAAAATTTTAGAATAAGAAAGTTCTTTTCATGGTCTCGAACTGCCGTTCTTCAGATTGGCAATCTGCTTCTTTAATCGTTGAAGCCTGACTACTTCGTAATGAATGACTTATCATTGACGTCTTTATTACAAATTAAACTATTTTCTAGCAATTTCCACGTCTTTATTAGCAATTTTGTGCTACCACTTCTAATTTTCTACATTGTTTTTCTTTCTCTAATAGATTACTTGGTTTTTCTTTTATGTTGCTGTAAATTATTTACACTATGCATAATTTGTATTTATTACTTCTGACCCTCTTAAGTATGTGCTTCAGACTTCCATTGCCTCTCCCCACCAAACTACAGATTTGACTAATATAATTCTCATATTCTCCACACAAGTCGGCGCAGGAATACCAGACTCATAAATATTAGTACATTTACTTTCTTGACACATAGTACGTACTTTGCACCATTCACGAAACACGTGGCACATATTTCTCAGAGAAGACCTTTTATCGACATGACCGGACGACACATGAATTCGCAAAATTTGCAATTCTCCGTTCATTATAACTCGGTACTTCTTTTCCTCTCCCTGCTCATCTGGTCCCCTGTACGAACTAACGGACCGATCTGTCTTTACTTTATTCACTAATTCGCTTGTATGTCGACCTCCCTCCTCCTCTCCCTTGAAACAATCCTGTTGATGTTTCTTCATGTTTGCTTTCTGTTCTAAAATGAATTTGATGCTATATAAAAAAGGCCACGAATGATGTTCAACACATATCAAGCACTGTATTCTATTGTGCAGTTTACGTATTATGAAATCAATTCCATTGTTATATCATATTTTTAAGTTTCCTTTTTTTGTTATAAGAATGCTGAAAATTTCCGTTACATTTTTCTCCTTTTTTACCTACGAATTTATATGCGAGGGGGCGCGGTGGCTCAGTGGTAGAGTTCACCTCCGGTGCTTTGACCCCTGGTTCGATCCCAGCTCGCGCCGTGTGGGCTTTGTGGTGGACAAACACCGTGCTAATGGGTTCTCTCGGGGTTCTCCCGTTTCCTCCCACTTTCTTCATTCCACCATTTCATTCATTTCTCATCATAACCGTCTCCTTTAGCCTAACCGGCATAACCGTGGGACGTAAAACTTAAAGATTTCATTTCATTTTCATTTTGATTTATATGCACAATTAATTTTATTTGAAGTTAATTGCAGTTTTAATTGACTAACAATTTTACTGATTTCTTCAAATCTAATAATAAGTCCTATCCTTCGTGAAATTTTTGTTGTATATAATTGTAATGTTTAAGAATAAAATTTAATTCAAATAACATTACACTTATATATGACGTAAATTCGTTTTGAAAAGGCAAGGAAGATTAACTAGAATCAGTAAAATTACATAATTAAAATTCCAGTTCATTTCAAAGGGGGGGGGAGGAACAATTCTCCGTATATTAAGTTGATGTGAATAAAATGTGCACTTTAACGCGTAGTGGAAAACTGACCTAAACAACACTACACAGGCATGGACTACGGTTACTTGGCTAATGTCACAAACTCTGTAACAAATACAGCAAATGGCTGGGGTAAGTGTACGATGCAGAACACATCATCACCAGTAGTCTTTCTTTATATATTCAAACTAGGACATTCTGCACAGCAGGCCGCCCCATAGTTGGGCCAGGAATAGCAAATGAACGCACCATTTGACGTTAGTTTGTGAAATTTCTTTTCGGTGACACAGCACTGCACAATAAGCCCTGTCAGTACCGACCAACATCATGAAATGAAATGAAATCTTTAAATTTTACGTCCCACGCTTGTGCCGGCTAGATTAAGGAGACGGCGAACGTGAGAAATGAATGAAATGGTGGAGTGAAGAAAGTGGGAGGAAACAGGAGAATCCCTAAAAACCCACACGCACACAGTGTTTGTCCACAAACATCACTTGGCGCGAGCTGGAATCGAACCAAGGACTAGTGATGAGCAAATGCAAGACGAAGACCAAGACCCGGGTGGTCTTGGTCTTTGTCTTGGTCTTGCACATCCAGTCTTGGTCTGGGTCTTGCTCATCTAGTCTTGGTCTTTGTCTTGCACTGGAACCTTTGGTCTTGGTCTTACACACCCAGTCTTGGTCTTGGTCTTGGTCTTGCTGCAAGTCTGGCTTTTAAGAAATCTTATGCTTTTCATACGTAAATTTTACTTTGGATAAATTCTACATTGCGCCAATAGTAATGGAAATTCAATGTATGTTTCTAAATGAAATATAGTTTACCTTCCTGTAAGTATGATGATAGTATACAACATAGTTGATAACCTTTATTTTTTTTCAATGGGTCCCCACGCTTCACTACTTATAAGATATACAGTGAGTCCATAAAGTATTCGTACACCTCGTAATTTTGTAAAGATCGCGCCAGTGAAGCGCTATTTCATATGAAACGCCAGCAGAAAATAACACTGTTGCTGCAGTAAAGCCCAGACAATTTATTCCATACAAAAAATCCACAACAAAAATGAAATTTCTGGTAGAAAAAATTACAAAACAAAAATAAATCATTTTTAAGATCACAAACAAGCATTCGTACAGTCAGGTTTTTTTCCACATATCATCACTATCACAGCCGTTTTCACTATTCTAATATTTGGTGGGATAACCGTTGGCCTTGATAATTGCTTGCAGCCTCTTGGGGACGTTTTTAACACACTTAGCAGTCACTGAGGATGGAATTTTATCCCACTCCTCTGCCAAAGCATTTTTAAGGTCACACGCATTAGAAATCACTCTTTTTCTAATCTGCTTCTCAAGATAACTCCACAAATGTTCAATTGGGTTCATGTCAGGAGATTGGGGAGGTGTATGTAGTTCTTTAGGGCAATTGTACAGAAGCCACAGCTTAGTAGTTTGAGCTGTGTGCTTGGGATCATTGTCCTGTTGAAATACATAATTTTTGCCTAGTCCTAGTTTTGCAACACTAGCATCCAAATTTTGTTTCAATATGTCTATATACATTTTGTGGTCCATGATTCCATCAATGAAGTGTAGGTTTCCAACCCCAGCGGCACTCATGCACCCCCACACAAGCACACTACCACCACCATACTTCACTGTTGGCAATAGATTGCGAGGTTCAACTTCTGCATTTTTTTGCCGCCACACTTTCTGGCTACCGTCTGATCCAAAAATGTTAAATTTATTTTCATCCGAGAAGATAACGCGCTCCCACTGCTTTGAGGTGTCTGCCAAGTGTTCCTTCGCGAAAGCGAGGCGTTTCTTCCGGTTCTTCTCGTTCACCCAAAACTTCCTACGGGGAGTCCGTCCATTGTACCCCGCGGCCCATAGCTGTTTGCGGACTGTTTCGTTGCACACCTTGGTACCGAGTCGCTCTAGCTCTGCAGCAACTTTAGGGGCACTAGTTCGGGGGGTTTTCCTTGATCGTGCGGACTATGACATGCTTGTCTTGCTCGCTGAGAGATGGGGTCGTCCAGTCCTCCTCCTATTGCGCACAGATTTTGTCACACAGAAACGGTCTATCACACTTTGTACTGTTGACCGTGGCCTACCGACTAGCTCCGATATCTCCCGCAGCGATTTGCACTTGTTGTGGAGGCGTAGAATTAGTCTCCGCTCCTCCAGTGACGTTTCCTTTCCTTTGCGGTCCATGTTGACAGGGTTGACTGTAGTACTCGCTCAGCAGTTCAGTGAGTGCACCAAGACCGTTGTGGCCGAAGTGACGAGACATCTATCGTCATTCACATCTACCCTTTCCTTCCCCGCGTAGCCAGCGAACCGAGATTCGTCCAAAAACAAGCACACTTCCAAGGAAATGCTGGGTGTACGAGTACTTGTTTGGGACCTTAAAATTGTTTATTGTTGTTTTATATTTTTTTCTAGCAAATGTTATACTTTTGTTGTGGATTTTTTGTATGGAATAAATTGTCTGGGCCATACTGCAGCAACAGTGTTATTTTCTGCAGGCATTTCATATGAAATAGCACTTCACTGGCGCGATTTTTACAAAATTACGAGGTGTACGAATACTTTATGGACTCACTGTATTACAACTTTTCGTAATCTTTTTCTATATTTTAACAGATTCAATACTCTACTGGTTCCCAAATTGCGGAGACGCATGAAAGAAAATCAAGACGGCACAGATTACTGAAATACCATAAATTGCTAAATTATTTTTACACTCTAAAGGCGTCATATATATATATATATATATATATATATATATATATATATATATATATATATATATATATATATATTTCAATTAAGATTAGCTAATCTTTGTATTTGAACAAACAACCAATTAAATATTGAGATTTAATTTAGCTGATTTCAATATATACTCTATGAAACAGAAACATGGACATTACGCAAAAGCAATTTAAAAAAAAATATTGTAGGCTTTCTATAAAAGGAGAGAATTAGCTGAGTTGAAGGGAAAACGAATGAGAATGCGTTAGAAATAGTAGCAGTAGAGGAGAAAAGAAACATTTTAGATATTGTTAAGAGGAGGAAGAGGAACTGGTTAGGATATTGGCTGAGGAGGAACTGTATTATAAGGGACGTGCTAGAGGGTATGGTGGAAGGAAACAGAGGAAGGGGGCAAAGCAGACTGTAGTTGAAGGAAGGTACTAAAACAGAAAATTGCTACAAGTTATATTGATAAACAATTATTCAACGTATAAGCACCCGCCCATGAAATCAAACTTGCGGTCACATACACAAGTTTTTGTCAATGTCATGAAAATATTATTTCGATATTAATTTTTTGATAACACATTAAAAATTTCTAACAGATGCTTGATTCTTGGAGCCAAGGCCATACCCATGTGGTCGGCACCTATGGTATACGGAATTACCGATGTTCAATACTACATTTCTCTTTAGTTTTAGAAGAAGAACACTACTAATATGTTTTAAAATGATGTAATATGTAGTTTTACGTGCCACGACTATGCACCGAGGATAAGAGAGATGGTAATGATGAGAAATGAATGAAATGGTGGAATGAAGAAAGTAGGAGGAAACGGGAAAACTGCGAGAAAACCTACGCACACGTCTCTATCCACCAACAAAGCTCACATGGTGCAAGCTGGGATCGAACCAGGGACCCCAGCACCAAAGGTGAACGCTCTACCACTGAGCCGGTACTTGTGCAAGACTCTTGCGCAAGAGTCTTGGTCTTGGTCTTGCATACAAGACTCTTGCAAAAACTGCAAGACCAAGACTCTTGCGATCATCACTACCAAGGACCCCATGCACCATATGTGAACACTCTATCTATTACTAAGCCATCGCGGACCCCGACCAACGTCATGTTCGGATGAGCTACTCAGGAACATTTGTGAAAGAGGACTCTCGGAAGTATTCTTGCAGTGTAGATGAGTTAGGAACGTACATGTACCATATTACTAGCGTCAGCTTTCTCCATTGATTCCGTGAGGTAGAAAGTTTGACTTTGACTTGATTTTTTTTTTTTTTTTTTAGTTTAGCGTCCGTTTGAGCAGCGAAACTATATGAGACGTGGACCTAATGCTTAACGTGGAATCCGAACCACATGAGCTCCCGTTGGGAATCGAACCCGGGTCCCCACGCCAAAGGCCCGTACGCTAACCGCTTAGCCACGAAGGAGCTCGCCACATCCCTTTGACACCAACCAAGAATCGCCGTCTGAAGATGTATAGCTCTTTGATTGTAAGAATACTAGGAAAAGTTTCCTAAATCGGATTTTCACTTCTATGAAAATTGAATCTGTTTGGACAATCTTAAAGAGTCAGAACATTAGTTGGATCTGATCAAACTCCAAGATGGTTGTTAAATCTAGAAGATGTATTGCTGGTATGGTGATCTAAGGTAGAGCTAACCCATCATGTTTTTCTCTGTCAAGGTAAAACCATCAATGCAGATCGTTAAAGTGCTGAATTTCGTCAAATGCATCGCCACTTTGTCTGCAACCATTTAAGTAATATCCTAACGACAGGTATTCTCATATTGTCCGATAATCTACCAGCCTCTCTATGAAACCCCTTTCTTCATTCCCCTTATTCTCCTTACGTCTCTCTCACGGCTTACCATCTCTTCCAGCATCTCGAGCACTTCTCGGAAGGAGAGACCTTTCTTGATGACCGTGTGGTGCAACGTATGGTTGAAGACAGTGGCGGATCCAAGGGGGGCTATAAGGGCTAAAGCCCCCCTTGCCGCTCAGGTATACACTGGATAAAATGGGCTTCAATCCTGCTTTACACTGGATAAAACGGAAAACTATGGTTTAGCCCTCCCTTTATCATATCCTGGATCCGCCACTGGTTGAAGACATTCTTCTGCATCACAGATTCCACACTTTTCCACTACGGAATGCTATCTTGGCTGAATAATGCAATAGCGTGGGATTGTAGATCGGTGTGTAGTTTTAGATTTTTGTCCTTTGAAAATGACATACTTAAGGAAAAAACTTCATTCTCACCAACGTAATACATCAATGCACAAAACCAAGGATAGCGCAGGTATTTAAATCCGTTAAGCGTAGTAAAAGTTTGCTGCAAATAATTTATTCAAGTTGGACATAGAACTCTTACCTATATCATTGGTTCCGTAAGTAACTTCTGCCTCAGGCTCTACCAACCGACGGGACGGTGGTCCTCCTTATATGCACTTCAAGTTTAAAATGGCAAGGATAACAAGTTTTTTTTTTTTTTTTCAATAGCCACAACATATAATGAATTTACTATTTGTAGATGGCATTACAACACTTAAAAGATAGGAAATACAACACAAAATAAAAAATAAAGAGGAAGTCGTAATTTTCGTGCTGTAGACAACAAACATAAAATGGAAAAAATGCCAATGGTTTATTGGTCTTACCAATCCTCCAGCACGGAGAAAGAAAGGTCAGGAGAGCAGAAGGAGCGCCAAGGAAAACATGTCTCTAGCAAAGAAATCAAGAGCAAGGAGATTCTCCGAACGCAATGAGAGAACTCGGAAATTATTTTACATTAACAGAAATTTTGTCGTACGTAGTGCCTGATCATTCAGTTGTGTTGTGAAAACATTCGCAGATTTAAAAATAAAATATTTTAACTTGACTGTTAATGGTAAGTATAAATTATATTTCTAATACAGTAAATCTTCTGAATAACAGACACGATTTGGATATGATTATTTGGCTGTGACGTAAATAAGTGGTTCCCATTACAGACAGGTTACATAAATTCAGATTACTCTCATCTCGTACGGCTTACGGCTCTCCTGTGCGGTTCTCTACCGGGTCATTGACTTATACGAAAAAAGTATTCTGTGGAGAAAGATTTTCTGCCCATTATATTGTATTGCAAATTTGTTTCAAATTGCAGAAGGTATTTTCTGCTCTAAATAAATATAAACTGAAGATAATAGAATATGAAGAGGGTACTAAAATTTTGAAGGAAAACAAGATTATCCGTGTCTGTACCTTAGAATATCCATAAAAGATAGAGGTTTTGTGTCCCATAATAATACAGATGAGCGGTTCGGGGATAGATAATGTTAAGTATAGGCCACTTCCGGCGAAACTGAGTTATTCGGTGCAACGGGTTTGAGTCGAACGACAGAACAGTATGTAGAGAGTTTAAGTTTGGAAACATACCTTCAGATAGTAGGGAAAGCTTGATTTTATGTGTCATTACATTGCATTGCATGGGAAAGATTATCTTTTTTTAGTATCCTCGAAAGTTAAAACATATTTTTTTACCATTATCTTCCTCTCTACCACTCATATATTTTTGCCATGACAAAAAAAAGTATGTCCGTACTATGGAGGGATTCGTTATTGAGAGATGTTCATTAAGGGAGATTTTACTTAATATAATTCAGTCTATACTGCGAGATACTTACCAAATGGGTTCATTTAAGTTGTTGCAGTGAATGTTGTGGTCCGTCATGGGTTCGATTTTAGTTTCTTTTTCCCTATTTCGAAAAGTATCTTTGTTTCTATTGGAAGATCTGTCCTGTCTCGTATTTCATCACGAAAATGTTGTCTCGTCTCGTTTCGTGGTGAACATTATTCATGGTGCATCTATACACATTACAAAATGCTCTAAAGGAGAACAGACATAACGATATTCGTCTTTTCATACAGCAGTGTCACTTCAGAAGTAGTGTCAGTGTTATGTACCATCGATGTTATGCATCAAATGCACCGATATGTTATTCAGTCGGTGTTTTAGCTATCCATGTTTTGATTGTTAATATTCTGAGTGTCGATGGTATGGTTGTTGATGTTATGAGTATCGATTGTTGGTTGTCGATATTATGAGTGTCGATGGTTTGGTTGTCAATATCGTGAGTGTCGATGGTTTGGTTGTCGTTATCGTGAGTGTCGATGGTTTGGTTGTTGATATTATCAGTGTTGAAGTTTGGTTGTCGATGTTATGCGTGTCGATGGTTTGATCGTCAATATTATGGGTGTCGAGGTTTGGTTGTCGATGTTACGATTTTTGTGGTTGGGTTGTCGATATTATGAGTGTCGAGGTTTGGTTGTCGATGTTATGAATGTAGATGGTTTGGTTTGATATTATGAGTGTCGATGTTTTGGTTGTCGATATTTTTGAAAAATGTTTGAGTGTTACGTCCCACGATTATGCCGGCTACGCTAAAGAAGGCGGTAATGATGAGAAATGAATGAAATGGTGGAATGAAGAAAATGGGAGAAAACGGGAGAACCCCGAGGAAACCCACGCACACGGTGTTGTCGACATTTTGAGTTTTGATGGTTTGGTTGTCGATATTATGAGTGTCAAAGTTTGGTTGTAGATATTATGAGTGTGAGGCTTGGTTATCGATTTTACGAGTATCGTTGGTTGTCGAAATTGAGTGTCAAGGTTTGATTGTCGATATTATGAGTGTCAAGGTTTGGTTGTCGATGTTATGAGTATCGATGGTTTGGTTGAAGATTTGGTTACAGGTATTATGAGTGTCGAGGTTTGGTTATTGACTTCACGAGTATCGTTGGTTGTCAATATTATGAGTGTCAATGTTTGATTGTCGATATTATGAGTGTCAAGGTTTGATTGTCGATATTATGAGTGTCGTTTTGGTTGTTGATATTATGAGTGCGATGGTTTGGTTGTCGACATTATAAGTGTCGAAGTTTGGTTGTCGACGTTATGAGTGTCGATGGTTTGGTAGTCGATATTATGAGTGCCGAGGTTTGGTTATCGATTTTACGGATATCGTTGGTTGTCGATATTACGAGTGTCAAGGTTTGATTGTCGATATTATGAATGTCGAGGTTCGGTTGTCGATATTATGAGTATTGGTGGTTTGGTTATCAATATTATGAGTGTTAAGGTTTGGTTGTCGATGTTATGATTGTCGATGGTTTGGTTGTTGATGTTATAAGTTTGGATGGTTTGGTTGTCGATATTATGTGTGTCGACGGTTTGGTTGTCGATATTATCAATGTCGAAGTTTGGTTGTCGACTTTATGAGTGTAGGTGGTTTGGTAGTCGATATTATAAGTGTCAAGGTTTGGTTGTCGATGTTATGAGTGTTGATGATTTGGTTGTCTATATTGTGAGTATCGAAGTTTGGTTGTCGATATTATGAGTGTCGATAGTTTGATTGTCGATGTTTCGGCTGTCGCTATTATAATTGTCGATGATTCGGTTGTCGCTATTATAAGTACCGATGGTTTGGTTGTCGATGGTATGGTTGTTGATTTTACAAGTGTCAATGGTTTGGTTGTTAGTGCTTTCGGTTTTGATGTATGTACTATTGATATCATTGCTGTCGATATTATTGCGTAGATATTTTGGTTTCGGTGCTCTGACGTGACTCCATCTCCTTTGGTGAAATGAATTATACTTCTTTTCTCTGTGATAACTCGAGCTTTCAGATCGCGCGTTACACTGTAAAATGACGTCATAAAGTCTCGGTGGACATTAAGCTACAAACAACCTGTTCCAAAATTTTAAGGGGAGGTAAACATGCCTAATAGTCAAATCCCACATCCAGTACGTTTTAATATCTCTTAAAATTTCCTTTATTTTATTAATAGGGCATTGAAGTTTTTATGTCAAATAAACAGATAGGTTTTCGCATACATTAAACAGTGTATGATATGTCTTGCGCTCTCAAGTCCTTGATGTCGCGTTAACCAATATTAAACGTTCATGGTCACTTCCGTTTCTTTTTAATGTCTAGTGCTTTAAATCATGTCACAATGCCACAACAAGTTTTCATTGTACGTGTATCAACTAAGAAAGGTTATTTTCTTACATAGTATATATATATATTTAACTACATGGTGCTATATCAAACGTACACACGTCCTTTGCGAAGTTTTGCTGTTTTCATGAAAGTATATATCTTTAACTTAACGCTTCTGAAATTGCATAAGAAGATATTACTTTTCATGTTATAGCGTCATTATGAATTTTACGTATCATTTACATAAGAAGAGCATGAGAACATATTGCGTGCATATATCATCCAGTTAATTGCAGCCTCTGAGGGAATTTTATGTTCTATTTCTTATGTAGACTATAATTTAAATGTCTTCTTGTTGAAATTTGTTTGGTTAAACGTTCAGTGCTGATAGTGAAGATTGTCTCATAACAATATTTCTTACATGTTATGTAAAATAGTTTTCTGTATCCTCACCCAGTACATAAGTGACAAGATTTTCAGTAAAAATCGCAATGAATAATTGTCAAACTAGCTGTTATTCTTCCATTGGAAATTTTACAATTAAACGTAAATCTCGAATTATGATTGTGCTGATCTAGTGGTCGTCCGTGAAAATAGGTGGTTGGCTTTTGGCTTCGAATCTAGTGGTTTCGGCTTCAAATCAGAAGGCGCAATCAAAAGAAATAGAATTCTATCACTTCGATTTCAATAGAAAAATAAGAGCGGGGTTGAATTTTATCCTTGGAACACCAAATCTCTACAAAACAACTCTCATTATCCCTTATCATTGCTGCAATACAAAGATCCAATATTTTATTTATTTATTTATCTCATCAACACAATAGGCATAAGCCCAATTTGTTTTGGTATATTACAAAATAAATTTACAATAGTACAATAGTTTTCTTAAACATATAGTTCATATTACAGATATCCATTTCATTGTGTTCGACACATATTTTGTTATAAGAAGAACATTCTCCAGATTGACGAATATTCTCCATTCAATAATACGTTTATATTTATATTTATATTATTATTATTATTATTATTATTATTATTATTATTAATATTATTATTATTATTATTGCAATAGAACAGACCAGAGTTATCAGCACGAGTTTTACGTGTCGGGACATAAAAATTTAGTGTCGATATCAGATCCATACAATTAAAATCGTTTTGTACTATTTTATGGAGAAAAATCGGATTTATCAAGTTTTGCCTTTGTTCAAGTATAGGGATACAGGAGTTGTCTATTACTGTTAGATAGTTTTCATAAGATGAATAGATTTCAGTTCTCTTGCATGCTAAGTACTTGATAAATTTAGATTGGATTTTTTTCAGTTGGTATCAGTATTGCTGTTTCAATGAGTTTCAGATCACACCAGCATATTCCATCGTACATAGGAATAATACAATTTTGTTAGTATGACAATATTGTTAACTTCCTTTCCAATTCTAATTATGAAGCCTAACATCTTGAGAGATTTATTACCTATGTTCACTATATGGTTATTAAATGTTATTTAGCAGTTTCGTATCAAATGTAACTCCAAAATCTTTGACTGAATTTAATCTATTTAGTAAGGTCTGATTAATTGAATAATTGAGTAGTAAGGTCTGTTTGACTTTTGTTTCTAGGAAACGATAAAATGTTGCATATGTTTATGCTTACACTAAGTTTATTTAGAAAACTAATTATTAAGTTTATTAAGCAATTTGTCACCTGATGATACACGATCAGGGAAATCGTTAATGAATAAAAGGAACAATAACGGACCTAGGTGGAGCTCTGTGGAATTCCAGAATATGCAATATAATCAGTTGATTTTATACTCTTTATAGATAACAGTTTGTTCACGATTGCTTAAATATGGTGAGAAGGGCTTGAGCAAGGGACAAGAGAAATTATTCATCTAGCAAGTGCAATAATACTTTGTAATTGACTCTGTCAATCGCCTTTTCAAAATCTATATATAGAAATATTACATCAACTTGACATCCCACATCTAACGAATTTGTTATGAAGTCAGTGATAATTGCAAGGCTTATTGCTGTTGATTTGTGCAGGATAAAGCCATGTTGATATGATAAGATTACGGGTTGTATATGGTCAATTATCCATCGATATAGGTTTTGTTCAAAGATACTGTATTTGCGAAAGTAGGTAAAATTGATATGCGCCAGTAGCTATTTATTTCATATTTATTACTGGTCTTTGGTATTAGGCAAACTATAGATGATTTCCATTTATCTGGAAAAACGTATGTTTTTAAAGATAATGTTCAATGTAATCCATAGCGGATATTTAAATACATTTATACATCCCTTTATGATATTTGGAGGTATTCCATCGAGTCCAACAGCAGTTCTGGACTTTTAATAATTTGATTGACATTTCTACTTCAAATTGAGTGATTTCCTCTACGCTGAATGATTCTAGTTTTTTTTTTAATTTATTTACATATGTTAATAAGTTGTTTATAGTGGTATTAGTGGCATTTGTATGAGGCACAAATACTGACGAGAAATACTGTGAAAAAGCATTGGCTATGTCGTCATTATAATAAAGTTCACGTCACTCATAATTCAATTTCCCTCCAGGAAGATTATTTTCCTCACAACTTTGGTAATTGCTCTGAACCTCTAAATAGAGACGTATGATTTGGAAAAAATTAAACTCTTTATCATTTCAGTTTCAATAACAAGATAAGAGAAAGAATGGAGTTCATACGTCCTTGGAACGCTAAATCTTCATAATGTAAATCTCTTTATCTCATACAGTTTCTGGTCTAGGAAGGTTCAATAGAGAGGCAAGAGGGTAAATAGAACATATTCTTGGCATGCAGAACCAGGTCAAGAAAACACATTTTTACCTATATTCTACCCCATGCCTTCGAAAATACAACATTCAAGTGTACAGTGAAACTACTGTAGACTTCCATATCGAAACTATGAGCATTCGGGGATGCGGCACAGGACCGACCCGACACGGCACAGGATCGACACTGCATACGACCGACAACTCAGCTCAGAAACCTGTTTCGGTCCTGTGCCGTTTCGGTCCTATGCCGTGTCGGCGCTACGCAGTGTCGATCCTATGCATGTAACCCTGAGCACTCAATACTCAAACTTGAAGTAGTACATCTATAACTACTGGTTGCAATATATTAATAAGATCAAAAATAGAACATGTTCTTTGGACGCTGAATCTATATCAGAAAGCAATTACTCACTATGCCTTACTGTTTTTTGTTCTATGGCGATAAAGCATGAAACTAGAAATTGTATATTTGAACCACTTTCGAATTGAATAGAGAGTTAAAAGTGGAGATGAGAACGCTAAATCGATTACAAGAAACGGTATCTGGGTATGTCTTACTGTACTTGCTCTGTAGAAATCAGTATTGAAACCGAAAGTAATAGTAAACTTGAACAGCTTTTGGTTTCGGTAGTGTTATGCCGATAGTCATAGTAAGCCTAAGTTGCTTAAGACTTTGAACCGTTTGCAAAATACCGCTTGGCCCTATCTATTATAATTTATGTTCTGTGATGGTAAATGTTAAAATAGTAAATGGTTAGTTTGAACCATTTCCGGTTTGAATACAGGGTTAACGGAGGAAACGAAACCTATACCTTGAAAGCAGCATCTCGACACGTTAAACAATGTTCAAAAGTAGTTTCTAGTTTCTAAAATATGTATAAAATTTGTTCAAATATTTTTTTTTTTTTTTTTTTTTTTTGAGTGTGTACAAAGGAAGCAAGTCCACTTTCGGTCATTTTGAACATATTCATCTTTAAGATGTCCATCTGAAGTTCCTCACATAAATTAAAAGATTCATGTTCAAGTATTGTAAAAAAATTCTTATAAAGTAAATAGAACAGTGTTACTTTTTTCATATACTTAAGCGTGCTGTACAAAGTTTATGTGAACTTTCGTCACAACTTCGGTACTTCGTCTTGATTGCCTTGTCCTCTGAGCCTCTGAATATTTCTCGCTGTTTCAGATCGTTTTTGCTTTGATAAATGTCGACAAGCGGGAATAAATGTACTAGTTCCATAAGATGTCCCATATTGAAACATTATAACTCATCCGTGTCTCTGTCATAGTTGGGGTGCGTAGTGTAGTCTCTGTCACCAAATAGGACATTGAGAAAACTAATTAGAAGACCATAATATTGAGTATCACGGTTGGAGCGAATATTAAAAAGAAGTGCCTAATGAGCACAACTTTGGTGCACGTAGCTCAAGGATCGGTTCCCGGTGGGGGAGGACCGAATGCGTTACAGTGCCTCGAATTCCGTTTTAAATTGTTAATCGCCGTCCTATATAATTTTGTAGTTGAAATTGAGGTGCTAAACTTCAACAAAGATAATCAATTAATTACATTTGATATGCAAACTAATAATAATAATAATAATAATAATACATCATTTTCATAATTTGAGTGATGCTTTAAGAAAAAACCTCAATAAACTTTCAAACTATGTTACGTATCAGTCAGAGATGGAGTGGGTCAGTGGGTCAAGTTTTCTGAGTGGGTCAGTGGGTCAAGTTTTCTGAGTGGGTCAGTGGGTCAAGTTTTCTGAGTGGGTCAGTGGGTCGTGGGTCAGCAGCATGTGACCCACTGTGACCCACCACCCACCGTGACCCACTGTGACCCACCACCCACCATGACCCACTGAGACCCACCGACTCAGTATGATATACCGACTCACTCTGCTCACTGCATTGTAGACAGTATCTCCTGAAGACTGGTAAATTTGTCTTCGTTTTACTTTCAAGACCATTTCCCTTCCTTTTCCATTTGTTTCTGTCTACTTATCTGAGGTTAGTATATCTAACAAAGTCAAAAAAAAAAAAAAAAAAAAAAAAGAACAGCATATTTTGGATATTGATATTTGCAAATGTAATAATAGCAATAGGACTTATACTACTGCTTGGCTTTCGAGACCTTTGAGTTTTTAGAGGAGCTAACTACTGGAAAAAATACATTTTTGAATCGCTGTAATATATAAATTATTATATAAAAAATTGAATGTAACTATATGCGCCTGATCATCACGGTCAAATTGCAAAGTCAAATGAAATTACTTTTGGTATATAGTTAGGCCTTAATCCAAACTGGAATGTTATATTGCTTTCATTATAATGCATAATATCCTAAAGAGGTAGTGAGGATCCGAATTTTTGCGGAAAAAAATTAGTATCTCGCACGCCGTTAAACTTACGGAGCTGAAATTCAGTATATTAACTCTTTATTGAAAATAAACAGAATGTATCCTAGCATTTTTTAAATTCTCCTTTATGGGGGGGGGCACTTTCTATATATGGAAAATTGGTAGTGAGTTGGTTGGTAAAAATGATCGAAAACGATCGATGTTATTTAAGATTTTAAAAAAATCAGAAACAAAAAATACAGTGCTTGGCCTCATATATTCATTGCTTTTTACTATAATAATTGCTGAAGCTCATGTTTATTATATGGAGCGCTTACAGCACAGGACAGTCAACCCATTAGGTTGTGAGAAAAATAGGCATAAAATATGTACTGTAAGCTTAATTACACGGAAATTTTAAGTTTGGATTGTACGCATAATTATATGGAAAATTTTACTCGTCTTTTTCCTTTACGTTTGTCTACTTACCTTGATTTGGGACTTTCAAATTTCATCACTTTTTCCACTGAAAAGTGTCGATAATTCATCAAGGAAATAATTATACTATGATAATTTAATTGAAATTTATCGTAATTTGGCCCATGGCAAACAGCAGTGTGGTAATTGAAATGAAATGAAATGAAATTTTGAGTTTTACGTCCCACGGTTATGCCGGTCAGGCTAAAGGAGACGGTGATAATTAGTAATGAATGAAATGGTGGAATGAAGAAAGTGGGAGGAAACGGGAGAACCCCGAGAAAACCCACGCACACGGTGTAGTGTGGTAATTGAAATGAAAGAAGGAGGAAAATTCCATTCACCTCTGAACACTTTTCAGGAACCTCGTTCCCTTTCGCTTTCTAGACGGGGGAGGGAACTTGGTAATGGCATCAAATTTTAATGTGTAATTACAAAAATTAAATTTATAAACAAATAAGAAATCATCAGTTTATCAGGCTTTAATTGATAATTTATGCACAAGATTCCCTATCGAAGGCGTGGTAGATGAAGTTTCTGTTCTCCATGAGTCGACATTGCCAACTGACACGGTCGATATGGAAAAGATGTTGTATGGTGATAGAGAGATGATACTTCTTGCTGAGTATTTCAAAACTGGCCAAGAAAAATTGTTATCAGACTTAAGTCTAACAAGCAGATTGTCGATGAAGAGTTGCAGAAATCGGGTAGAAGTATTATCAATTTCCACGACAGAGTGCGAACGGGGATTTCCCCTTATGAATTTATAGATGACTGATATTAGAAATAGACTAAGTTCTCAAACATTGTTTAACTTGTTGTTCATCAATGTTAATGGTCCACCTGTAGACAAGCTCAAAGTAGACGAGCTAGTTATTTCTTGGCTGAAAGATGGACATCATTCCACTGCGGATGATTTACCACGAAAAAGTTCTGGAGACTAACAGGAAATAAACCCGATTTCAGATTTGTTTTAAGGTGGCAAACTACGAGTTGTGGAAAATATATACTTGTATTACTAATGGCTTATTTGTGTTATTCAACTTTGTACCTAATTTTTAGTATGTCTCTTCTTTGCTTTAGGTAAACTACTTTGAATAAACATTGATGATTGCAATTATACATATTTGTAACTTAAATTTAAGGTGGTGTTTTAGTGATTACACAAATTACAATTATGTGCATACTTTATGGAGATGCTGTCACATAGGGTACCTGAGCACCTTTATATACTATGAAAAACTGATTTTTCAAGTCTTTTGTGAGAAAAATAATTTTCCTGTGAATAGAAGTTTCTTTTGGAATGCGTAGAGAAATTAACACTTGCAAGAATACTCTCTTAGCACAAGTATATTTTAGGCACACACTAATTTCCCCCCATCTCGGACTGTTTCAATTTCCTCACTGACAAACACTTTACCATATTATATCGTAAAGGTCAGATCCACCGTTATTGTAACAGAGTGCTTCTTGAGCGATTGACTAGAAATTCAAACTCCGATTAGTGACAATTTCACAGTCTTGTTTTATTACAAGTGTAAACTCTTTAGTCAGTACAGAAGAGGCCGTGGATCGTGTTCAGAGTTGATGACGATGGATTTTGGTGAGTCAGGGCAGGTCGCAGTGGATGACAGTGGTTCATGGTGGGTGGTGGGTCACGGCGGGTCATGTTGGGTGATGGGTCAGGGTGGACAACAGTGGGTCATGGTGGGTGGTGGGTAACGGTGGGTGGTGGGTCATAGTGGGTCGTGTGTCAGAGTGGGTCGTGTGTCAGAGTGGGTCATGGTGGGTTAGTGGGTCGTGGGTCAAGTTTTCATTGACCCACGCCAACTCTGGTATCAGTATATGAAGTCTTAAACAACGACTATACTTGGACCGTAGTGACTCATTGGTAGACCGTCCACCTATGGTGCATGGAATCCTTGGTTGGATCCCAGCTCGCGCCGAGTGAGCTTTTTTGCTGGTCAAACACCTTGTGCGTGATTTTTCTCGGGGTTCTTTCTTCTCCTCCCACTTCCTCATTCCAGGATTTCATTCATTTCTCATCATTACCGTTTTCTTTAGTCTAGCCGGCATAAACGTGGGACGCGTAAACGCGTAAAAGCTAAAGATTTCATTTCATTTTTTCAACGACTGTACTCATTCGTCTGTTGACAAGTAGGGGAGCAAACAAGGTCACAAACAGAGAAAACTATTCCTTGATACGGACTCAGCGTTTCAGGAACAGGTTCTATTTCTGCCTTTTCCATTCAATTGAAGCTCTCTAGAGCAGAAACAGTAAGGGATAAGATAACAAGATCCTTTCTGACTGTGATTCAGAATCACAAGGATGAATCACCATCTGCTTCCTTATCTCTGTATTGAAGCCAAAGTATTAGACTTTTTCACTTCCGGTTTAAATATTGGATTCGGATAGGCATACGGCAATAGATTGTGACAAATGTATTTTCTTGATACAAATTTACCGTCTCCCAAGAATATGCTCTATTTCCGTCCTTATCTCTCCATTTAACCTCCCTAGTGCAGAAACGATAAGAAGTTACAAGATTCATTTTATAAGGATTTAGCGTTGCAAGGATGAATTCCATCTCTATTCTTGATCTCAAAGTGGTACAATTCTATTAATTTGAATATCGGGTTCTCAGAGAGCAAACAAACTCTATGAGATTGCTAGAAATGGTTCTTAGATACATAATCAGTATTCTAAAAATAGGTTCTATTGAAGTTTCGAATTCTATATTAAATCGTTGTAGAACATAGTAGGTCTAATAGAAAAGTGTTTTCTCTTATATTTTTTGCACTCCATCTATAGTGAATTAAAGTTCATAAATTATTAATAAATTCAGAAGTCTATTTCTGTTTAATAATAATAATAATAATAATAATAATAATAATAATAATAATAATAATAATAATAATAATAATAATAATAATAATAATAATAATAATAATAATAATAATATGAAATATAATAATACAAATCATGAGTAAACCTATTAAATATTTGTAATGGCAGTTCAAATATCAACATCACATGAGTGAAGTTACATTTTGGTGTGCCATATTGAGCCATAAATATTTTATGGTGTGCCACAAAGAGTGAAAGGTTGCGGATCACTGCTTTAGACTAAGGGAGACGATGAATTATACAAGTGAATGATAGTGGAGAAATTGATGGAATGAGAATATGGGAGGAAACGGGAATAGGCTGAGAAAACTTACGGACACGATATTGTCCACCACAAACTTATTTGACGAACCAGGAACTCCACACACCAAAGGTAAGCGTTCTACCATTGAGCCACCGTGCCCTCTTTCATAGAGCTAAAACGGTGTTTAAGAGATAGCAAGAAATATTTATTCCATTTCTATCTATATCTATTTATTAACCTACTAACACCTGAAGTAATGGATTGGATCTCTATGGATTGGATCAGTTATTAGTTGTTGTTTTACTAGAAAATCTTACAGTATGTACAGTATTGTTCGAGAAAGGTAAACATCACCCATTTCTCTTTAGAAAAAACACACTTTCGCAACCGTCCCAAGAAAATTTTAATAGTTTGCCCTGAAATCAACATTTAAATTGTTCAAAGAAAACTAGTATTACTCATCACTTCTATCTATACATAGAAATACAGAAATTATATAAAGAAGTGGGTGTGCCCATTTCTCTTTTTTTTTTTTTTTTTTTTTTTTTTTTTTTTTTTACAACACTATGCATATACTGTACATTGTTTACCCTCCATACTTAAACATTGTAAGAGTACAGTTTTCATAAGAAACCAATATGATATTGCATTAAATTCGGAAAACTACCAAATAAGAGTAAGAATTCGAGCTTATTTTTCTCAATAAAATTACATTACATCACTCATAGACATGATGAAATAATATCATTCTTTGGTTAGGTTGAGAATAACAAGTACATGCAGTGCAATTCATATTGAAATATATATATTGTTAGGTTGAACTGACCGATTTCACGTGTAATTGAATACCACCCTCTCTATTGTGAGCGATGGATGAATCTTACGCAACGTCATAAACACTGTACATATTCAGAAAACTGGTTGGGATCTCCAGTCGATCAGAAGCTAGTGTGTTAAACATTTAGGTGTGAAAGTACACCATGGAGAATATACAATCACAGAATTGAGAGTCCTTTGTAAGTAGACTACAAACTGGGATATTCTGCACGTCTAACATCGGAAAATGCCGACGAGGCATATTTGGGTCGGAAACAGTGAATGAATGACCGATACCCTATTAGTTTCTGAAATTTCGCACCGGTAATACAAGAGTGAAAAATGAGCACCGCGGCAACCGACTTAAACTATGTTTTGATAACCTCCACTGGAACATTTTAGAACTGGTCTCTCGAAAAAGCAGTGTTGTAGATGATAATGTGAAAAGGTTGGGCAGTCACGTGAGTTGACATTCGGCAACAAGAATCACCGTCTGAAGGTGTACATGTCTATGAGCGATGGAAATGCCCGGAAGGTTACCTTAATCAGATTGTATTATTATTATTATTATTATTATTATTATTATTATTATTATTATTATTATTATTATTATTATTATTATTATTATTATTATTATTATTATTATAGATCTACCACGATGATCGTAAATGTTCAGGACCAGGGGAGCACCTACAAATTTTTGTTGAAAGGGTCTAAGCTTTAGGAGATCCAATACTGCAAGCCACTACGTGTATGTAGTATTGAACGGGTATTATTCTGCATTCGAAAAGACGATTTAGAAAATCAAAATCTTTCCGTTTAACGTCCCACGATTATGTCCTTTAGGCTAAGGGAGACGATGATTTAGGCAAATGGATGATAATGGAAGAATTGTCGCAATGAGAATTTGGAAGGGAAGGGGAATATCCCAAGAAAACCCAAGGACACGATGTTTTAAAGACGATATGAAATTGTAAAGTACTTTTACTTATATTTTTAGAAAAATATAGTAGAGCTAGATTATTTTTATAAGAGAAAGGGTACAATTGATTTCCCTGTTAAACAAGTAGGCTACAGTTTTGTTGAGAAAGCGTACAAATATATGTTGATTTAGGATATTTTTTGGGGCGGGATCCGGACCCCGTAGACTCTGGCCATGGGTCTGGTCGGACAGTAGTTGGATTGTGGTCAATGGCCAGGACGACTTCGATAACAACCACTTTACCCACAGAAAAAAGTTATTGCGGGTGAGGTGCTCCGTTCAGGCAAAACCATTACTGCAGATTGTTATAGTGCAGAACCATGCAGTGCACCGCAAACTTGTCCGCAAGCATCTAGCAGTATTCAACAGACATTCTGTCCTTATGTGCTATGGTAATGCAGGCCTACTTGTAGCTCAAAGGGAGGTACTCAGACTCTTCATGAGTTGCAGTGTGAATCCGTTCCTTATTCACCGTATTCTTCTGACATATAATATACTTATGTATTTTGCCTTTATAACTGACAAACTTAGGTGGAACATTTCAAATGTATTATCCCAATAATATAAACGTATTGCTATTTTAGCGTTTGTCATTTAAAAATTAACCATGTTCCTTGTCTAGCACAATATTGTAAATGAAGAACACAAATCCCGACACTACATTTCCAGTGATTCGTGGTATTTTATTTCGCTGAAAATGAATATTTAGAGAATATACTAAAACAACCTTGAAAATTTTGCATTTCTAATTACAAGGCTCAAGTGCAAGTAGAATTTGGGACCATTCATATGATAGGAAAAATATTGTATCACTAAGTCTTGCTGTAGCGGTCATCTTAGTTTGATCCAAAGAAATCGGTCTCAAATATTGGTGTCTTTCCAATCTGGAGGAAAACGAATTTTTTTTTAACATGCTCCCCACAGCTACATTCTTTAGGCAAGAGGAAACGAATGGTAAATGGAAGAATTGGTGGAGCATTAGAGGTAAATGGAGCAGGCTTTCGTCAAGAACATTTTGTCCGGCGGGGGTCAAAATGTGAGGGTATTATATATTCAGTAGTGTCATTTCAGGTTTTTCTTATGGGGAGAGGCAAAACTCCGATTAAGTGGAATTTCATGTTTTTTTGATTAGTGTGTTATTATAAAGGGTATTCCAAGAATAGTGACGAATTTAATATGTTTAATAGAATGCCTTTTTCAGCAAGATTGACAAATATTTTTACACTATTATATCGCGTAAGTATTCGGATTTAAGTATGCCAAGTTTGTTTTACACTACAAGTCTTGTGATTGGGTTGGTAGCACTGTTTTTACAAGTAGCCGTGTAGGTGTGGATTTTGGGCTGGTGGAATGATAAAATCAGTCTTTTTAAGACGAGGATGGAAACCCAGTGACAGTAGCTGCATTTGAACGGAATGGATATGGACAGCAAGTGGTTTCAACAAAATGACGCACCTTCCATGTGACGATTATCTCGCTGCGTGAGAAATTCTGGGCGAAGTCCCCTCTTGAAGTGATGACCAGAACTAGCCAGCTAGGTTACCTAACCTTACTCCTTGCTACTACTTCCTGTTTGGGCTTCTAAATATCAAAAGTCTATACAAACTAGCCAAAAACAGTGCGATAATTCAAGGAAAGAAATTAACATATCATCAACTAAATCAATGGGTAAATGTGTGCAAAAGTAATTATAAATTTAAATGAGAGCGCGAAGTCCTGCGCAGCAAGTCGTGAGTGATATATGTCAGATATCTTACATTTCTTAAATCGGAATTATTATTATTATTATTATTATTATTATTTTTTTTGTTATAATGATTTTAAAATATTTACCATTTTGCATATGTACAGTATTTTACTAAGATGTTAGTTCGTCGCTGTTAATAGGACACCCTTACCAGAGATGGCGTAGGTCAATGAAAACTTGACCCACGACCCACTGATCCACCACCCACCGTGACCCACTCTGACTCACAATCCATCATGGTATCTACTAGTGAGATACCAAATTTTTCGCAAAAATTTGGACTCCCACACCCCCTTAGGATATTTATTATATTGAAAGCGACATAATAAGATCCTAGTTGGGATTTTGTCCTAACTATATACCAAAAGTCGTTTTATTTGGCTTTGACATTTGGCCGTGATGATCACGCACACATAAATACATTCTATTTTTTATACCTTGATATAATTTATATATTACATGTGATTCAAAAATATTTTTTTCCGGTAGTCAGCTCCTCAAAAAACGCACGAAGTGTGTCTCGAAAGCCAAGTAGTAAGTTCTATTGCTATTATTACAATTATAAATATCAATATTCAAAAGTGTCTGAAGTTCTTTTTTTTTCTCTTAAATATACTTATCTCAGATAAATAAATAGAAACAAATGAAAAAATGAAGAAAAATAGAGACCTTGAAAGTAAAACGTAGACAAATTCACCAGTGTTGAGATGCTGTCTACAATGCACTGAGCAGAGTGGATCGTTGCGTCATGTTGGGTCAGTGGGTCAGAGTGGGTCACGTCTTATTGACCCACCCCTTACTATTGACTAAAATACATATAACTCAAGGGCAATTGCCCACGCACCCTCTGCAGCTCCAAATGCCACTCCTGCTCCTGGCTGTATTCGGACACTATTTCATAAAAAAATTGCCCTACACAAGAGTGACATATAATAGAAAACAGCAACTTAATTTATTCCATCCCCAGGGGGTGGCAGATGGGCTGGCCAACTTTGGCCCGTCTCCTCGGAAGTGTATCTGAAAGACACACTGAATGGGGAGATTCCAAGAAAAATCACGGACACAATATTGTATACTACAAACTTATGTCATTTGAATCGAACCAAGTATTTTGTGCATTTTAGGTGAACGCTCTATCCCTGAGCCATTTCACCAAATGCGTCGGATTGATGCTAACAGTTCTTATGCCAAAAATAACTTTTCGATATTCATAGTCGTAACACACGGAAGAAAAGCGAAGTAAGCATTACGTACCTTCTCCATGCAAATAAATACTAAAATTAATAAGAAAGAAATCGCTTTTCAAATAAATTTAAAGGCAATCTTTGTTATATAATTCGACTATAATATCTTTTTGCAACATTATTGTAGTTATTACAATAACAACTTATGCATGCATGGTCATAATAATATCATGTATCCTGGAAAGGTGTAATACCAATAATTAGGGAGTGTGGTTAATAAAATTGGAAACAACAGCGCGATGTTGTACAGTAGAGAAACCAATCATAAGATTGAGAAGATGTTAAAAAATTATGTCATGTCTTCTGAACACTTCTTTCAAAAAATGACCCATAATATACTTTCTCTTTTTGGTTTTGCGCTGCTGATTGTTTCCTCCCCGCCCGTTTCTCCCTTCTTTCCCCTACCTTTACACACACACACACATACATACACACACATACGTATTGAGAGACATAATCACAAAACGCATAACACATTGTGAAGTAAGCGTTACGAGTATATCTAATACAATTAAAAACGGAGTTGAATCCCCTAAGGCCAGGATCCCAAACTCCTCTCAGATGCAAAATGACTGGAGGGGGGGGGGGGGAGAGCATATACGTATAAGCGGCATAAAACAAGTGTTTGGAAAGGAATTTTAAATATAGATGAAGTAACAGCTTACGCGAGGTTTTTCTTTTTTTATCTTCTTTATGTTGGTTAGCAGAACAGTACGATACGATACGTTACAATATAGAACAGAAAGCCTCCGGTGATCGTTGGGTAGTTTTATCAGTTGTTTGTCTACATATAGAAGAAGACTGTGGCAGGTCAGTCTTCCGTAGACCCTTGAAGGCGAAAGTTAAACCAAGAATAGCTTTGCGCGAAGGGAAATTCCTTTTGAAAACATTGTATAGAAAAGGTAAGACCTTTTTTTCTCTATGTATCTACCTACAAATAACTGCTTAAATTAGCAATCACACCTTTTGTTTTTCGTGTTCGTTTGTCAATAGATTTCTTTTGTCCGAAGTTCATTCTAGAAGAAAAAGTGCTC
Organism: Thermobia domestica; assembly: GCF_964235325.1. Classification (NCBI taxonomy): domain Eukaryota; kingdom Metazoa; phylum Arthropoda; class Insecta; order Zygentoma; family Lepismatidae; genus Thermobia; species Thermobia domestica. The sequence continues at coordinate 96,955,190 of NC_137461.1, forward strand.
TTGTGGTCTATGGTGCATCTTTTAACACGAGGACTTCCTGTTTTCATTTTTAACTGGGAATTTACTTGGTTAATTTGTTTACATTTTGAAAAGAAATTTGGCTGGAAAATACCTCGTGAAATGGAAAACTTTCCCGTATTGTGTGTCTGATGTGTGTACATATATCAAGTAAACACAAATATCTGACTAATCGTTATTTAACCAGATTTTTAAAGTGAAAATGTGAAATCTTTTGGGGTCTATTGTGGTAAAGACTCTAGTAATTTAAATATACATAGAAATCTAAATAGTATATTTTATTTTAAAGTATTATCCTATGAAAACAGATTTTCTAGATGGTTTCTAGTATTATAAAATTGTCCAATTTTTTTTTTTTTTTTTTTTTTTTTTTTTTTTTTTTTTTTTTTTTTTTTTTTTTTAGGTAGAGTTATGCTTTAGTTAAATATTTTGAGATTTACTAGAACGTTCAGTGAGGTTCAATTCTAGTATTTTTTAAGAGTTTAAAGAATTGTTATTTTTTTTAATGTAAACTATATTGATAATTTAACACAAAATTCAAAAATATATAAATATATCGGTGTACCAGGAATCAACCCTCGTTTCATTTGCTTTGTGTGAAAACATGCGTGTTTAACTATACTTAACTATACGATGTTCCTTAGTATTCACTTATACATAGGAGAATCCAGATTCAAATCCTTAAGAATTAAAACAACAATTAAGTGACCGCTTGTCCAGTTATCGACCTGGGCCGGTAAGAGCCGGTACCGCATAGTAGCAGTAAATGAACATGCCAAAAGTTATATCAGCTGCAAAATTTGGAAAGTATGCCTAAAATACATCTATGCCGGTAGTTTCTTTAATTTCCGATCCCATCTAATTTTTTTAAGCATCAAGACCACGTGAAAGTTGGCCTATTCGCATGAAGTTCGAAGTGCAAGTGATATCAGGAATCAGTTCTAATTTTCGCTGTGTCAATGAACAAATGTGCTTACTTCACTTTCCAGCACGGAGGCTGTATGAGTCATGGATCTACAGTTTAACGTGGGATCGAAACATTCGTAACGTGTTCAAATTTCAATGCTCTCCCAATTTGGAATCAAACCCGAGACCACATGCACTAAAAGTGCGCGTTCCAACCACTAGGCTAGAGAGTAGTTCACGTAGTTACAATAAAAAGGAACTGTACGGGAAGTACATGAATCGATGATGAAGAAAGAAGAGATGGTTACCAAATTTTCCTAGACGTCTATCAATCCAAATGTCCGTATGATCGAGATCGAACGAAGTGCCCCGGAAGTCAGCATTCTTCAACTAAACCACTATTTCCGTACATTTATCTTGATTTATCGCAATTTTAAATTCAATAATAGTGCATATCAATTATCACTTAGAAATGGAGTCTGATTGTAAAGAAAGAAAACATGCTGAAGGTTCCCACGAGGTCACTGTACCGAAACATTGCAGGAGTAGGTTTCTTGAAGGACAGATGAATATTTTACAGTAACGAATGACTACAAACAGAAAATTAACTCTACATATGCAGCGTTTTCTAAAGTGCAAACTTCCTGTTTCCGTAGTCTTGTTTCTTGTAGCTGTCGATATATTTTCTCTATTGTGAGACTAATAAGAATACTCGAACGCTCTGGAATATATATATATATTCTAGAGCGTTCGAGTATTATTAGTATACTATAACCTATACTAGTTCTATATATATAGTACTATAACCATGCCATGTTTAGCATTTATGCCGCCATGTCATCCCCTCAGTTTCAATGCCTGTCAGTAAATTTCTGTAATTTTCAGTGCTACAGTATGAAAAAAAAGCTTGATTCGAGAAATTTTGCCGCCCCGGGCCAAGGCTCATGTTGCCCCATGCGAAAATATGGCTCTCAGTATAGCGTAATTTTGTACTCTATGTACTTAACTCGTATATTTTGAAATACCACATGAAGCTTAGACATAAATCAGTTTGTTGGATTTGGATCAGAAACAAAAAATTAACGTAATGTAGTCTTATTTATTGTATTTTAGCCAATATCTTTGTCTAATATAGTTAGGAAGCTGTTGAATCCTACATGATTTTCAAGGTCAATTACTGGTCAGTTAGAGTTTGAATCTTACACATTTCTGACTCTATAATGACTGTTTAAAAATAAAGAATTGTTTATTCACTGAAACAGTGGCGTATGCAAGGGGAATTTCGGGGTTTAAATCACGCTTGAACAAGATACTGGGGGAAGATAAACATTTATTATGCTGTGTATATAAAAAAAAAAAAAATACTTGGTTTGAAACGGCATAAGATTGGGTGCATGAACTTCAGCCTTGATTAAATTCTGCGTACACCACTACATTGAAATATTTTACAAGATACAAAGAGGTATAATGGTTCAATAGAAAGAGTTATGATCTCTGACGCCAAGAATGTTTCTTCCATGGAATCTTTGGCTCCTTGTAAGTCTCTAGCCGCCCCTTGCCCGGAGCTAAGCTAAATAAAATAGTAACTACATGCAACTCTTATACAGGTCCTTGAACAAATATTGTCCGTGCTCCTTCTCACTTTTGATTTTAGTAAAGCATATCCCTCCCGGACAAAATTTTCCGGAAGAAAGCCTAGACGTCAAGGGTCACTTGGTCAATCCCAGCTCAATAAGTTTGCGGTCATATATTATAGTTTCTCGAGGTTCTTCCGTTTTTCCCTCATAATTACTCCATCAAATTATGATATTTCCTCCTTATTGTACCTCGTATAACATATACTTTACTGTACTTTCATGTACTTTACTGCGAATTTTAAATAGAGGCGGTAAATATAAATTTAACATTAAAATCGTTACGAACGTTAATATCAAGGATTTTAAATATTCAAATCATTATAACAACACGGTTATGCTTTACAATATTTTCTCCAACGACCAGCAACAAAAAACACACTTCTTCATTGCAGTTTTTCCTGCTATTCTTACTATATTGTGCAAAGTTGACATAATCTATTCATACACTAAAATATTTCATTTCTGCATATTTCTGTACTTGTTTCTTAATTTTATTTAGATCGATAAGTATTGCTTGACCCATAACTGAAAGACCGATTTTACACTGTAAATTATTTTGAAGAATACCACACACACATATATATATATATATATATATATATATATATATATATATATATATATATATATATATATATATATATATATATATATATATATATATATATATATAACTCACTGATACTATACTCAGCTCACCTGACAAGGAACTATGGCCGACCAGGTGACACACGTTGAACTGAGCAACATGTGGTCAGTGCATTGCTAATTTTCAACATCTTTATTTGTAGCTTTCTACATCGCAGTTGCAACAACTCAATTGAAATATCTCCCCAAATACCTCACGACGCTAGAACATCACCAGAAAATCTGTAGATTACTATTCGCATCAAAAATAGAATAACCTTGCTAAGATTTTTAAAAGATTAAAATCGTAGTAATATTACACGCAAAATTTTACGCATGTCTTTCTTTGAAAACTTTATACTGGTATATATTTTCCTTCAGTTAGCTGCGGTCTTCGCCCCCAGACCCTTGCGTTTATTTTGAGGCCTATGGCCTTCACACCTCGTATTCCAACTTTTGTTCCGTTCTTCGCACGGCAAGAATACGTTAATGATTCCTTGCCAAGAATTTAAACCTTCCACCACCACCCCAAAGAATACGCATTTCCTAGTGAAATGAAAAAAAAAAAAAAACTGTCGGTCCAGGAACTGTGTTCAAAATTTTGTTTCAAATGGTACACTCGTTTACCTAAGACTATGAAATTGACATCAAAGTTACTTTGATATATTGAGAAAGAGAAACAAATTGTCCCCTTTTCTCGTTAAAAGTAGAATTTTCGGAAACGCTGTAGCATATGTCCACTTGTTTTGAATAAGGAGCTATATACCAAGTTCCATATTCCGTAACATGTCTCTAATCTCAAGGGATCTTGAAATATGGCCATCCTATTATAAGAATGGTACACCCTACATTTCTTACCGCCATTTTTCTTCCCTTCTTGAGAAAATAAAAAAAAAAACGGCGAAACACGTCATTACTTATTTTAAATGAGAAATTCATATACCAAGTTTCATATTTCTTCTCTTTGGAGATTCGGAAATACGGATATTTTACCATTAGATAATTTTGACGCCCATCTCCTTACCTCTTTCCCGTCGAATATTTAATAAGTTCTCCCTTCGTAGTACCTTACATCACACATCCTACGTATGCCCTGTCAAAAATTCAAGTTTTTAGGTTAAGTGGTTTGGCCCGAGCGTTGATCAATCAGTCATGTCAGGACTTCTTTTATATAAGTAAGTAGGATGTTGAACCAGTTTTATACATTAACAGCGTTAACAAACTTCGCATCGCTTGATCTTTCTCACTATATCAATTTTCTTGCACATGCTCTAAAGCAAACACTGCTAGCAATGTTTAAAAAAAGAAAAGAAAGGGAGTGATATGTTAGATAATCGCGACGTTTAGATGGGTTGATTCGACCTACAGAATATATTCCAACTGAAATACGCTCGGTACTAAATTTAAGAAAGAACTCACTCTTTTTATATAATGTTGCAACGCAATAGTTGATAACCTTTAAAAAAATGATTGAACTAAATACTTCTGACATCATAAATATTATGCATAGGCTACTCTAATAATATTATGCTATACATAAACTAATAACATTGTACGCTGTTGAAATGATAAACATACTTACTGACATTTCATACCAAACACTGATGTAATATTGTCGTAAAATAATAATAATAATAATAATAATAATAATAATAATAATAATAATAATAATAATAATAATAATAATAATAATAATAATAATAATAATTACTTCAGTGGTAGTGCATAGTAAAATGAAGAATAGTTTACTTTTATGAAAAGAAGATTTAAGAGTCTTCATCGCGGCGAAATTAAAATACCGCTATTTTTACAGTAATTATGTGATATCTTCAAATAGTTAAAAGATGATCGAAATGTGGAACAAGAGCGCCCTAGACAATATTATTTTACATGAGAAACCGTTATCACGACTCACTTATCTGCTTTCGATTTCGAGCCATTTTGAAAATCGACATTTATTTTCGTGTTTCTAAACAGCTGAAAACGGAAAGCCACTAGGTGACTTGTGATAACGATACCTCACGCAAAATAATATTGTCTAGGGCGCTCTTGTTCCATATTTCAATTATCTTTTATCTATTTGAAGATATCACATAATTACTGTAAAATTAGCGGTATTTTAATTTCGCCGGGATTGTGGTGGTATTACGGGAGAAATCGCTAAATCATTTGAAATGAATTTTAGAATGTAATTATATCATCCACCTTCAACTGTTTATTTTTAAGTGTAACTTTGGTTAAAAATTGTGTATCTTAGGGAAGGAGCGGGGGGTGAAAATTTATCCCAAAAATATAGATAGTTAGGATTAGGAATTAGATTTCAGGGCTTTCGGTATCTATGGCCATGTTATCCCGTCACGTATGAGAGATGACGTCCCTCGGCGATCACACTATCCGAGGAAAGGGAAGGAAGGAAGCCGCCTGGGGCCTGTATGTTAGGTACCATCCCGGCATTTGCCTGGTGTGAATGAAGAAAATCCAGGAAAACCTCACTCAATATGGCTGGCCTGAGAAAAGCTCTTGTACACTTCTTCGACCGAGTGTTCCACCGGGAATCGAACCCACGACAGCTCGCACCAAAGACGAGAACGTTAGCGACTACGCTACGCGGGAGAACAAAATATAACTAGTATCTCACGAGCCCCCAAGTTACCAAAATGATACTTCTCGTTAAAAATACGCGAACATGTGTCTCAGAGTTTTCTAAAATTTCCGTTTTAGTGGAGGATTTTTTTTTCATCGCCACGTTGAAAGGAACCTTGCATATTGTTTATGTTCGCATTACAAGAAAACGATTGAACAGTTTGAAATTAGTTTTTGGAGCATGGTTAGTACCTACCTCTAGCTGGATTTTTGTCTGACACTTTGATTGAAGGACATATTTTACGGGTGGCAGGGAAGATCAAAATGTATGCCAAGTTAGAGTATACGGTATTTATAGGGTTTTATCATTATATTTTCATTTAAATGTGTATCCTAATAGGGAAAAAGAGTTCAAATATTTTCCATAAAACTATATTCCCCGTGGGGGAAAAACGGGAGTTTCTGCTTTTTCTTATAAATATTACATATTTTACCTAAGCTAAAGGGTCCCAAGCAATGTGGAAGTAAAGCTCCACGTTTTCTTGTCCTCAGCCGCCCGTCCCCATCAGAGTTCGAATAGAGATCGTTCGGTTAGCAAGTAGACGCGTTATTGATTCTGTTTCCTTAGATTCATATACTTTACCTAGGGTCCTTGATATTTCCTGAAAATTTATAGTCAACTTCCCGTCCTGTGCATAAGTATAATATATGAATCGTAGTAGCCTCCATGTACAGCACATAGGATCGATTTCTGATACTGGTATAATGGGATTTTGCATGACGTAGATCTTGATCTTTCGAATTCCAGTATTAAATAGTAAGTCATGGGGGTTAGATTTACACAACTACGGTTTAAAAAACTATAAGATGCTCAATGTACAGTAGAGCCTGTCTATTCCACCTGTGTCCTCGGAAACTATGCGAACTATAATTCGGCCCCACCCCTGCCACCCTCTGACGGAGAAAATTCTCCCTTTGCTTAAGGAAAAGAAGTGAATGTCCTCCGCTGTGTTGCCAATTTGTCATTCAATCGTTTGGTCTAGACGAGTGAAGATCGTAGGCTACTTAGAGGGGCTAATAAGACAGAGCACAGAGAAGTCCGTGAAATAATTCATTGTGGCAACGCTTCCGCATCTAACAATTGAAAGATATCGGCCGCAACAACTTGTCCCTCCTCTTTCGAGGGAAGTACGGGAAATCACATATCGACAGCAGCACCAGAAGGGGCACAGTTGAAACAGAAAGGCTCTACTTCTATTAATTTCTCTTATTGGGGAGCACGTTGGCTCAGTGTTAGAGTGCTTACCTCTGGTGAGTGAGGTCCGTAGATCGATTCCCAGCCAAGTAAGTTTATGGTGGACAACATCATATTCGTGGGTTTTCTCGGGATACTCCCACTGTCTCATTCCACCAATTCTTCCATCATCATTCACTTGTTTTACTCATCGTCTCCTTTAGCTTAAAGGGCATAATCGTGGGACGTTAAACTGAAAGATTTCATTTCTCTTATTGTATTGTTATATAATTCCGTTTTCAACACCGAAACTATATGAATCAAAATCTACAGTTCAACGTGACATCTCAATACAATTATGAAGTAAGTCCAGGTTGATTATGTGAGCAAAACTCAAAATCCCTTGTTTTAAATAAATAATATTTCTCAAATTTTTGAATTAATAACTACTAGTACTAGTAATAACTGTAATTCCCTGGAACTCTAATCCTTATTCGAGAGTCCAAGATATTTAAGGGCATATCTCGAGTATAAGTATCTCGACAAAATGAATTTAATCATATTACTTTTTTTTTTTAATGAGGTTATTTCTATTATGCAACTATACTGAATAGTGAATTTATATACCGTATTTGGGTTGTGGCTGGCCAGACGAGATGAGTGGTGATACACGATTGACACCTACTATCGTCTTCGCTCAATGAGAATAAATGTTTTTACTACTTCTAGTTGTATCTAAATAAGATGAAACTTATTTTTGCTATGCTGAATCGATTCCAGAAAATCTCCGGCCAAGTAAGTTTGTGATGGGCAACATAGTGTTCGTGGGTTTTCTCGGGCTACTCCAGTTTCCTTCCACTTTCTCATTCCACCATTTTTTCCATCAACATTTACTTGCCTTAATTATCGTCTCCCTTAGCCCAAAAGGACGTAATCTTGGAACTGAAATATCTCATTTCATATTTCAATTTTTGATTCCACAAAACTGCCTCTTCCTATTTCTAATCTTTTTTGTTCTGAAGTCTATCGGCATAGACGGACGGACACACGGGCGTCTCTGGCGGGGGGACGAGAGGGACGCGTCCTCCCCCAATATTTTGAAGTACAGAATATTCAATATTTTATTCTAATTTAATTTATTTACTAACGACAGAATATCATATAAAAATAATAATTATATTTATTTGGAATATAATATTCAGGCTCTGAAACGATTGTAATTGAGTTTTTGATATACCTTAGGGGGTCCGTGAAGGTAAGCAGAAAGGTAACAAATGGAATCGAAGTTAATAAACGGGTTGGGCTATGTAGTACCATTTAAATAACTTTCTTTGATGTACCCCTAAATTTTACATGCCAGAGACGCCAGTGGATAGACATATCCATTCTATAAGACTTACGACACTTATGCATAGCATAGTTTGAAAGTCTAACAAGGGAGTGACGAAAATTACTTTTTAAAATTGCATATGCTCATTATCATCGAAAACAATTTGAAAATTTACGTAAAGGATCACAAAAGCTCATTGAAGCGGCCTATAATAACTACATTAAAGAAAGAAATTGACATTAATCTTGACAATAAAGAATTTCTGGTCTTTTATACGCCATAAAGGTAGGAAAGAGATAAACAACACTCTCACACATAAGAATGAAGCATTAACTAGCAATAAGAAAATTGCCAATGCATTCAATCAACACTTTCTTTCTACTTATAAATCCCACTCTGCCACATATTACTGTATTCTTCTTAAAGGACACGAAATGAATGCAGTTCTTGGCTAATTTGCATTATATGGTATTTCCGACTTCGTAAGTTGAGAATGCTATAAAAAGGCTCAAACCCCAAAAAGCTTGTGGTCCAAATGTAATCCTACCATATATAATTAAGAGATGCATGCACCTACTTGCTATCACCTAGTCAGGAGCGGATTAAGGTCGGAGCCAATGGAGGCCAGGCTCCAGGGCCCCCAAACTCAGGGAGCCTTCAGATCTTTCTGTTTAATACTAAAATATAGTAATCAACTTATTATATTATAGGCTTCAGACCAGAGCTGTAGTCGAGGGTACACGGCTCTGCTCAATCGTAGTCAATAAAGTGCACCTTCTGCTTCAAAGCGTATAGTACTTTCTACATTTGTTACGTTTATTTATTTAATTGGGCCATGACTCCAATGATAGCCCGGCGTCGGGATGTGGCGGCTCCATCGCCTACTTCTTTGGAACTGCAGTCAGTATAGTCCTCCAGGTTGGGGGTTGTGCCGGGTCGATCAACCAGCGTTCAAAACCTGGAATCGACCACAGTAAAAAGATAAACCTAGGATGTGGACTGTTCTTTTTGGATGCCAACCTTGCTATGGCCTGTTTATGATAAATGGATTTGTGGTTTTAAGACGCAGGACCCGGAGCCATGGGACGGAGGAGGGAAGCGCATGGAATGGTACCGTGAATGGTTGGTGGGAGTCTTTGGAAGTGGTGACTTAAGAAAAAAGTGTCATAAAGAAGGTGGCATGAAATACTTTTAGACTATAAAACAGTATTGTATCCTTTATATTTTAATTGAATTAATACATTCATTTTCATTTTAAAAAATATATCTTGTAGACCACTATGTCTTTTATGATAATCATAGATGATCACAAAACAACGTATACCCTCTGAAAATCTTAGGACTACAGCACTGTTTCAGACCCATGCTATTTATTCTCCGCTTGCTTCGCTCGCGGTATCGCTAGAATTAAGTCTTCTTCCACCAGTGTCTTCGCGATACTTATTTTGTAAGGAAGTGAGCTATTTTGGGCCTCTATTCCTCTGAAACATCTCTGTTATTACTTTAGAGTAAATGTAGGAGGTTTTCCAAATCTCCTTAACAATGAAACGTTCCTATTCAAATCAATTTGGGCTCTCTAAGCTTCAGCATAATTCTCGGTGTTTTGATAAGCCTATGAGGCCCTGGAAGGCAGCAAAGAAAATTTATGCGCTGGAAGTATTCGTAACATAGGGCCCCCTTGAAATAGTTGGCATCGAAAGATCGCCCCTGCACCTAGTACGTATCTTCAATCAGGGGCGGATCCAGAGGGGCGATCGGTCCGATCGCCCCCCAGAAGTGAAAACTTTCTTATTTTATATATAAATAAAACACATCCCAGAATTTGGAGCTCTTAAAAGTAGCTCTAAGTAGCAGTATTACAACCCACCGCCCCCCCCCCCAGAAGTCAATTCTGGATCCGCCCCTGTCTTCAACTTGTCCTTGACAGAAGGTAAATTTCCGACGAAGTGGAAAACTACCCCTGTTTGTCCTATTCCTAAATGCAATGGAACGGCAAAAAGAAAACCACAAACCAATTGCCATATTAGGCACACCGGAAAAGATTTTTGAAAGTGTTCTTTCTCAACGATTATTATCGCACGTACTGCCCATAATCTCCCCTAGACAACATGACTTTTTTTTCTGGCAGATACACCGTTACAAATCTAACTCTTCTTACTGAATTTATGGCCTCGTGTTTTGAGGACAAAAAGCAGGTTGATGTTATATATACAGACATCAGTAAAACTTTCAATCAAGTTGACCATGATGTCCTTTTAAGCAAACTGGAATGTTTAAAACTTTGAGATTTGGCACTTGATTTCTTTTCTTTATATTTTAAAGATTACCACCAAAGGGTATCGTACCGAGGTATACAAACTGACGATTACTCAGTGATCTCAGGAGTCCCTCAAGGCTCAAAACATGTCCCATTTTTATTTTTAAATTTAATTAACGATATTCCCAATTGCCTCCAAAATGCATTCAGCCTACTATATGCAGATGACCTAACATTTGAAAGATGTGTTATTAATGTCAATAATTCGGTACCTTTATAAAATGATATAAATGCTGTTTCCAATGATCTGAACCTTAATATAAATAAATGTTTTATAATGTCATATTCGCGTGAGACCATACATCTAAAATATAACTATTGCATTGGCAACGTCAATATTGAAAGGATCGAAGAGTTTAAAGATGCGGGGTTACCACTGACACCAAACTAATATTTTCCAACCACGTTAAAAAAAAGTGACTGAAGCTTATAGAAACCTATTGTATGCAATAAGAACTGGAAGAGATTTCAAGAAACAACAGACATTTAAAAAAAAAAACTATATAAAACGCAATCATTAAATCGAAACTAGAATGCACTGTCGAAATCTGGAACCCTGCAAGCAAAAAATATAACCGCAAAATAGAAATGATACAATCAAAATTCGCAAGGTTTTTAAAGGAAATAGGCATATATCCTAAATTTGAAACATATCAGTCTTTAATTGTATCCCTCGACAGCAGAAGAAAAGTTTGATTACTCCGCCTTCTATATAAAATTTTAAACAACAAAATCCAAGTGTCGCAATTACTTGAACTTCTGAAATTTAAAGTTCCCAACGTTAGAAGATGTCCAAAGGCTGGCTTATTTCACTGTAGAACATTAAAAATCAATATAATGAAAAGCTCACTTATTTGGAGTATGTGTGACCTCTACAACAAACTTTGTGTGGTTGATCCAAATACTGATATATTCAGGATATCCTTGAATACATTTTAAAAAGTAGTAAATTCTTTAAGTGCGAGGATCGATGATTAACCAGTCCTTAAAATTATCACTTGTCTGTTTATTCTACTGTTATATGTTTATCTGTTTTTGTGAATGCTGTAAATGGGTATCTTTACCTGTAGTATTCGTCTCTCTAAATAAATAAATTGAGTGTAATGATTATACAAGTTGCATTCAACTTTTGTCATATAGTCACATTATTTTATGCTTTCCACAAGGAAAAATTGGATGTACAGTATCTTATATAAAAGTATGAGGATGTCTATTCAGTTAGGGGGAAGATTCGGATCCTCTGACCCCCACCCTTACTACACCATTCTAACGAATATCCAAAGAAAAGAATAATACACAATCGTCTTTGCATGTTTACGTAACATTAACCATTAACCACATACTATAAGAGTTTATTACATATTATTCGCTCCTTACATAAGACATTCTGTCTAGTGTTTTTTTGGGCCACAAGAAAGCATGAATACCCACAATGTTAGCTGTAATCATTTGGTTATGTGTAGTTCTTTCATTGTTCATTTTGATTAGCATAAAGAAAGAAAGAAAAACTAAAGTACAGACTAAGTTCATGCAAAACACATAATAGTCAATTAGACAACAAAATGAATATGAAATATACACTCTTTTAGTTATAAAATATTAGCCAACTCAGCATGAAGAAGCTGAAATGGAACTGTTTCATTGCACACGTTACACAACGTAAGGAGATGGTGTGAGAAAATAACACGTATACTGTGGTGGTCTGTTACAAACAAACAAGTGTCATGCGGTGAAAATTAGCTTGCATTTATATTGGAAAGAGAGATACTGTCGGAAATGGTGTAGTCAGAAAGTTTTCCTACGGATGTCCTCTTGCATTCTTTGTTTTATCATAATTTAATGACGATCAACCGACAACGTGTTTGACAGCTTCTCATTGTAAATTTATTGAAATATTTTTTTCAATCTGGACAATTTATCTTGTAATTTTTAAACTAGTAGATACAAAATGCTGAAATTTCGTTCCATGCAAATATCGACAGGAGAACATTGTTTGGCATATTCTTCAATACTACGAGATTAACAGTGTTGCCAACTCAACGTAGATTTATATATATATATATATATATATATATATATATATATATATATATATATATATATATATATATATATATATATATATATATATATATATATATATATATATATATATATATTTTCAAATAGCACTACATCAGATTATTGATCTACATGTAAAACGAAAACTTGCAATTCCAGATTTACTATGCAGTGTTGCAAACTAAGGACGTTACAGTATCGCAAATAAAAAAAAGAAAAAACTAGCAAATATCAGAGTGTTCTACAATTACGCAAGTGACACGGACGGGGCAACGCACATTGAAAGTACCTTAGTGTCAAATACTACGATAATTATAAAACGTATTTTGAACAAGTAGAAACGAAGTTACAGGGAATTAAAAATGGGATTTTTTTCTAAGGGATTTATTTCGAAAAAGTGTTTAGCCAAAAATGTCCTTTGCCGAAAGTGTGCTAAACGCCAAGTTTGATCAGGATCTATCCATATACCAAAAACCATGCAGCAATCTAGGAGTAATTAGCCGTCAAATATATTTTTACACGTCTCCCTTCTCTGGTCTACTCATACCAGAAATCAAAATAGGTGCACAGTGCTCTAGGAAAATTTAAATGCCTAAAAATTTTTACATTCATTTGTATTTATAAACCATAATACCAGTATGGTGTACAGTAAGAGAATATAATGAAAAACAAGTGAGTTCTATTTCATATATCGATAACTAGACATCTCTTTCCACTTTTACCCCTCTTATACCTGCCAAACGAGACAGACGGACAAACAGTGGCGGATCCAAGGGGGCTATAGCCCCCCCCCCCCCTTGACGCTCAGGTATACACTGGATAAAATGGGCTTCAATCCTACTTTACACTGGATAAAACGGCAAACTATGGTTTAGCCCCTCCCTTGATCATATCCCGGATCGGCCACTGCGGACGAGCATAACCATTATTTAATTAAAATTTCCCATATATCTATATAGAGGGTCGTTTCGTTTTATGGTAACGAAATTGGCAGTATTACCAGTTTAAGAAATACCGCGACGATGTTAGCGTTATGCTCGATGTGCAAGCCCTATAATCGCCCTGCATGTCATTGCTGCTGGAAATAAAATTTAAAATAATAAATTTAGTTTTTTTCGTTGCAATAATTAGACTAACAAACATGCAGTTAATTTTCCAAGAAGTGCGCTTTGTTTCACAAATTATGGTTTTATGCTTCATTTTTTTTCAAAAAAATATTTTTTTATGCTTTTAATTTTATCTGGAACCTTATGTGTAAACCTTGTCTAAAGTGTAGTTATGCCATTCGTGCTTCTGGGTCCTAAAAATGGCGTACAGAAGGTAGGGTTCTGGGTTTAACTTCCTCTCCATGAATAAAGTATTATGTAAAAACAAGCGTTCACTATATCCTATCCCAAATATATAAAACTACATGGACTGACATAAAGAGATACTTCCGGTTGACATGGAAAGTTGAAATTTGGCATAATTGTAGCTATCTGGGACTGACTGACAGAAAAATTGCCAAAAGTGAATATTAAAAAAAAAAAAAAAAAAAAAGGGTCTAAAGAGAGGATGAAGAATTTCTCCATGTTATTTAAATGGGTATTTTTTGGACCTATAATCAAATAAATGTTTTAGGTACTTGGAATTAGAATAAAAACTTGAAATTCGGTATCCTTGTACGTTTTCGTTAGCATTACCTAAGTGAATAAGTAAAAATAAAAATGTTCTACTTTAGAGTGGCTTTATGGGAAACTGAAAAATCTTTCCCATGTTATTTATATGGGACACCTTTTATACCCCAAAATTATTGGGCACTTCCTGTAGGGCTACAATGATTAAATTTGATATAATTGTAGCTTTTCAAACAGAAAAATTGCCAAAAGTGAATATTTTTAATTTTTAGGGGGTCTAAGGGGGAAAGGGAGGTAAAGAAATTCGCCATGTTATTTACTTTTTTTTTTTTAAATATTCACTATTATTTTAAATATTTACCTATAATCTCATATTTTAGGTACTTGGAATTGCAATACAAACGTGAAATTCGGTATTCTTGTACGTTTTCATTAGCGTTACACTGGGAAAAAAATTGTAGGTGGCGTATTTAAAAAGGTATGTTACATGCGTAATTCCTGTAATTTTTGGACTTAACGTACAACAGACGCATAACTGAAAATGCATGTTTTATAATACTTTCCGTATAAGTGTTCCATCCATACGTACTTTCCGTATGAAACAATATACGCGGTCAGGATCTCACAATACAAATGGACGTATATAACACAAGCTGAGGAATGGAACATAAGTATATGCACGTGATATACGGAAAACTGTTAGATGCCAGACATCCTGCAACGGAGTGATGTAACATCTAAGGGCAGTGCCTATGTAGCATAATGATAACGTATGCTTCGTACTGATTTCTGTAGTAAGCAAGAGGATTCTGTATATTTGTACAATATACCGCTGTCCGGATAACGGATTTTTCTCAGTGTACCTAAGTAAATCCGTAAAAGCAAAAATTTCCAACTTTAGAGTGGTTTCATGGGAATCTGAAAAATCTTTCCCATCTTATTTATATGGGACGTCTTCTACGCCCCAAAATGTTTAGGTATATATATCTACTAACACCTGAAATTATATGAAGTTCCTCCTTCCAAAATTTTGCGTAAACTACTGTATTCTTGTTGTCAATATACTCAAGTAATGAAAATATGTAGTTCCCAAAGTATAATAATAATAATAATAATAATAATAATAATAATAATAATAATAATAATAATAATAATAATAATAATAATAATATGAGATGTATTACAACATAGGAAAATAAGCATCTGTGGTGTGCAACTGCCTTCGTATGTTGCGTCACAAACTCCGATTACTACAATTTTATTTATGTTAGTTTATTTCTTTATATTTCGGAGAAACTCATGGGCTAACATTTACGAACACGGCATACTGTGGTCTTAAGATAATCAAGAATCATAATCTTGATCTTATTTCCGTTTAAATTTAACCAAAGACATCACTTTCACTTGTAGCGCTAAGGGAAAGAGAAGACCTTGAACCACTCCAGTTTCCTCATACCTACGAGACATTTGTTTTCAACACAGGATGTTAACCTAGAACAGGTTTCACCGTTCTTCGTCAGGCTTCTCTAACCTTCATTGAATCCATATAATTAAGAGTCCTTCCCGCGAACACCTCATTCATTATAATATACCGTACTTTCTAGTAAGTTGGTTCGTCTTTAAAAAGGAATATTGTTTTTTTTTTTTTTTTTAAGCTACATTCATTAGTAAAAAGTTCATAATATATATGGTTGAGTTTGCGATATATTTGTTGCGACATATGAACACACACACACACACAAAAAAAAAAACATAAGTTACGTTCATTTTTGGGGTCGTGAAAAGATTTTGTGTGTCTTGTGAGAACATTAGTGATGCATGAATCAAGTGAACATATGGACAATCTGTTCTCTACATTTCATACTTTGAAGACGAAATCACACAGTAATATGAGTAAATGATAATTACTAAAGTATGAGACACAGTCTATGGCGTGTGGGCTAGCCGAATGAAACGAAGGCTGTGTGATGCTATGTTGCCGTGTTGTAAAGGAGTGTGATTAAGCAGACGCATAAGAGCGCGAGCAGGTGTCAGATACATCTTGTTCACTGCTAGTGAATAGCTTTCTTCGTGTAGAAACTTATGTGGAAACACGGCAGACCTCTCACTTGTTGACAATATTTAAGGTAAACCCTGAGCGCCATAAACCTTGTCCCTTAGTATAGTAGAACATTCTTCACAATAAGACATGAGAAGAATGGAAAACGTTTCGAACGTACAACATTGTGTCTTCTAGATCGGAAAATATGTTGACACGAACTCATTGGATGTTCCATAAAATTTAGTTCGAGGGAGAGACAATCAAAATGAGACGAGATTGTACTGGAATGATAGGTAAAAACTTGAGAGGTGGGAGGGAGCCAGAACCCACACTATGATAGGTATATCATGAGTTCACAATTTTGCATGAGTCCTGTAGAAATTTCCAACTCAACTCTCTCCCGATGGATATTATGCCTAGGTTGAACGTTGGCATTGTGGACCTCAAGTATTGCTTTACTCATTGCATAACAGAAAAACTGCAACTCAAACTATATCTAATGTTTCAAAAATTCTTCCAATAAAGAATAAAAGACAACGCTTATTATAAAATTTCAGAATGATATAAATAATAGTTTCAATTATTGTTGTCAGTCAAAAAAGACTGAGGGTCTAGGCCCTCCAGCCCCGGGGTAGATCCGTCACTGGATACTTTCAAAAATGTAATTGTAAAAGATCGACTAACAAAAGAAAGTCGTCACAACTTACACCACGAGGAAAACCTATGAGTCTTTGGTCAGGACCGTTGTTTACTTTTGCAGTAAAAACATGTTTGTAGCCAACTCCAGCTTGTTTCTTGTTGTCACTCGCGCAGGTCGCGGTGGTTTAGTGATAGAGCGTCCTAGTGCATGGGATCTTTGGTTCGATCCCAGCTCGCGCCTAGTAAACTTTATGTGAGTTTCCTCAGG
Source organism: Thermobia domestica (assembly GCF_964235325.1). NCBI lineage: Eukaryota > Metazoa > Arthropoda > Insecta > Zygentoma > Lepismatidae > Thermobia > Thermobia domestica. The sequence goes on from NC_137461.1 coordinate 96,972,467, forward strand.
ATTTTCCCATTTCCTCCCACTTTCTTTATTCCACCATTTCTTTCATTTCTCACCATCACCGTCTCCTTTAGCCTAGCCGGCCTAACAATAGGACGTAAAACAAAGATTTTATTTCATTTTGTTGTCACCTGTAAAGATTCTGAAGTTACTTTTGACGCAAATAGGCTATATTCTCTTGACGCTAAGAAACGTCATAAACCTTCTTCAAAATATGTTCTTAAGCGAAGGCCCTCAAGTGGCAATTTTTTGAGTACATTTAATCAAATACACTATTCATTCTGCGAATAAACTTTCTTTTAGTTCTCTCCCTATTTAGGAATCCGTTTACACAAACTTAGCGATAGAACTTTAAGCTAGTGTAAGGGTCTTACATTCCAGCTTTTCCGACTAAAATACCGGGACACTCTATATAAAATTTAGAGTATAGTGATAACTATCCCGTTGCTTTTTTTGATGAAATATCAAAATTATTTACTAATAAATAATAGGTAAATACACCAAAAGTAACAGAGAATGGATTATTTCCATTAGTTAGATATCGATGACTAATAAATGAGAGATTTTCTTAAAATATCTATCACACGAATGGTTTAACTTACGTTCTGGAGCAAAAACTGTGACATTTTGAGTTTTGAGTAGTTTGGATGGGGGCTCCATGATGCTCTGATGCGTTTTCAATAATAATTGATAGGACAAAAACGAAGAGATAGCAAGAAGCAGTTTTCTCTTTAACCGATTTAGCGCTCTAAGAATAGATACGTACCATGTTAATCTTCTATTGAAACCTGAAGTGGCAGAAATCAAACTATTTCCGGTTTTTATAACATTGACCGCTATAGAGTAAAATCTACACTAGAGAAAGGGAAACGATTTTCTACAATCAATTACGTGCCGAAGAATATATTCTATGGCCACTCAAATTTCTATACTAAAACCCGGAAGTTGTAATAATCTAGTACCAGTTCCGGTTTAATTTCAAGAAAACATCATGCCATACACAATACGTGATGTACACGTGACACAGATACTTGTTTAATTTTTAAAATATCCGTTGTTGAAATGGCTGGCTTTCGGTTGTTACTGGAATATGAAACTTAAAAAACAAGAATAAGAAATTTAACTCTTGGTTACAATAAATTGATTAGCATTTAAACAGGTAATTCATATTCCAATAATTATGCTTTTTTGAATCAAAAGATCCAATATATTTCAGGCCAAAAAGTTCTTATAGACCTTATATCTGGAGGACTACATATAGTGTAGCCAAACCCAAACTATCACTTAACTCAGTATGATGTTATAACGACTTATCAAAAAGATAGTCGTAAACCTGGTTCGTTTGCTGAACTAAAAATTCGAAGTGGTAGTATTTCTTTGACATTAAAAATATTAACTTCGATCTTTAAATACCATTAATCTCACCTTTTTAATAAAACTGACAACGTCTATAAACGATGTTAAACTGGTTTATTATTTGATATAATTTATAGTATCCTTTTCTTAAAACTGTTAAGTACACAAATTCACTGACTAGGTAACCATAAAACATGTCCATATCAACCACTATCCCATAATAATCACTTACATATATTAAAAACATTCTTCTTTTGTTAATAGGAAATTAACATTCTACTAAGTATAGTGCATATGTATGAGTACTTTCTGCCCAAGGTACAGGTAAATATTACTCAAGCCAAAGTATTTTGTTATATAAAAATGTCGCTCGACAAAGGGACTGAATATAAAAGTCATGAGTAGGCTTGGCTTTTATCTTCAAGAACCACTGGTCCGTTTACATTAGTGTTCTTTACATTGCTTATGTCCATCATATTTTAATCGCACCTTGTATATCTATTCATTACATTTTACAATTACATATATATAAATACATTCATAATAAATCTTTCATTTCATCAAATACCTATTTTCAACAAGAAAGTTTTAACACAAATTAATATAATGAAAACAATTTTTGTGCTTGATTAATCATGAATTAAATTACAATCCTTCACGTTAATAAGAAAGAATTCAAGTCATTGAAAAATTATCGTTGATGAATGAAAATCAAAGAAAATATAATTGAACAAAAATCAAAAATTAAACACAATCTACGTTTGAATAAGCACATGTAAGTAAATAAATCTATTTTTTTTTACAGAAACAAAAGACACCCTTTTGTTATTATATAAATACATTTTTCATTATTATTATTATTTTTCATTCTTATTTATTTGAGCAAGAATGTCAGGTGCTACTAATTCTTTCACTAGATGCATCCATTTTTCCTTTGTATACGGAGTAGGTTTCCAAACCTTTAACTCATCTATATTGCGAAGTCCAATTGACATCCCCGTTTTAGCGTTCAACAATTCGAAAACTTTAGGATTTATTTCCTTAAAACATAAATAAGGACCTGAGAAAATGTCACAAAATTTGTAAATCTTCTTTAACAACATATTACTTTGCGGATGTTGTTTAACAAAAACTAAGTCATTGACCTTGATCCGATATTTTCCTTCCTGTAAAGACTCTACTTGCGAATTACGTTTCAAAAACTTGTTATGTCTTCGGATCTTTGCCATATTCACTAAACTGGATGAATCCATAATTGTCGAATCTTCTAATTTGACATCAAAATGTTGTTCCACAGGGAAAATCAAATCAGAGCCATTATGCACATTAGCAGGAGACACACCTAAAGTGTCTGATATAGAATGGTTCAAAAGGTACGTAATTTGGTTGACATGCTTAATCCATTCAGCATGTTTATCCTTACAAAAGTGCCGAAACAACATACCAAAATTGCGATGTACATTTTCTACCACGGAGCTACTTGGATGGTACGGAGTCACAAAATGAATTTTAATGTTGGCCTTGTTCATGGCTTTGAGAAACACATCACTTTTGAATTGTGAACCGTTATCGCATAATATATGCTCGATAGGGCCACAATGTGGAATATATACATTCAGAATTTTATTCACGATAGCAGCGGAGGTTGCTTTACGCAAGGGATAGGCTACCACATATCGTGAAAAGATATCCATAGTTGTTAACAAATAAACTTCTCCAGTAGCTGCTCTGGGTAACGGTCCATATAAATCAATCGATAGAAATGAATGTGGTCTCTCAGGTGTTATTGAGAGCATCGGTTTTTGTATAGCCTGATAATTATGCTTAATTTGCATACACTCAATGCAGTCATTGATATAATTTTTGACTTGAGTTCTCATTCCCTTCCAGTAAAAAGATTTATTAACCAAGGCACATACCTTCACATACCCAAAATGTCCGAAATCATCATGGTAGGCCTTTAATATGCGTGCTGTTAACGTAGGTGGAATGCAAATTTTGTTCCTAGATTTGAATTTAAAATCCTTAATAAGTAAAATTCCGTTATTTAATTTAAATCTGGAATTCCAGTGTTTGGGACAACTACATCCCTCGCCACATGAAGATAAATGTTCCATGATTTGTTTATATTCATGATACTTCATTTGATGTTCTCTTAAATCTTCTATCGAAATGGTAGCTATTTCATCCTGTAAGATCTTAAATTCGTTAATGGACAAAATATGTTGCTCTTCTCCAGGAAACAGACGTGATAAGGTATCTACGGGTCCATTATCTACCCCTTTAATGTGTTGTACTTCGAAATCATAAGCTTGAAGATCTAACGACCAGCGAAGTAATCTGTTGTTATATCCTTGTACGCTATTAAGATATCGCAATGAATTATGGTCGGTAAGTACTATGAAATGACATCCGCTAAGATATGGAGCGAATTTTTGTATTGCAAAACGTATAGCCAAAAGTTCAATTTCTGTCGTGGTGTATCCCTTTTCAGCTTTCTTAAGAGTACGGCTAGCGCAATGTATAACAGCTGGTTCCTGAACAGTTGGGTTAGGTTGCCAGAGTACTGCAGAGATTCCAAGTTGAGAACCGTCACACTGTACATAGAAAGGAACGTCGTATCTGGGGTGGTTCAAATGGATGTTTCGTTTTACGCACTCCTTCAACTTATTAAAACTGTGTTCTTGAATCGGACCCCATTGCCATGGTACCCCTTTCTTTATGATCATAAATAAAGGCTGGGCTTTCTCAGCGAATCGCGGGATGGCTTTGCGAAACCAATTGAAGAGTCCTAATATTTGTCGTGTCTGCTTCACATTTACTGGCGCAGGTAGATCTTCTATGGCTTGAACTTTAGATTGACTGAATTGTAAACCAGAGGCATCAATTTGGTACCCAAGAAATTCTATAGAATTCTGCAGAAATTTGGATTTCTGTAGATTGATAGTAAGGCCTGAACTTTCCAATCTGTCTAAAACTATATCTAAGTACTTCAGGTATTCATGTGGATTTTTCCCCATGATTAAGATGTCATCAGCATACGTTATCACGTTGCTACGTAAGTCTTGACCTAGAACTTTGTTCAAGCAGGATGCTAATGCTGCACTACCATTGATAAGCCTAAAGACTACACGATTGTATTCGTACAAGTGACCTTCAAAACTAAATGCTGTGTATGGTTTTGAATCTTCATGTAACTCGACCTGATTATACGCCATCACTAGATCTAGATTTCCGAATACAGTGTTCCCCTGTAAAGAAGCTAGTATTTCTTCTACTGGAGGATACCTCACTTGTTCCAGATCAATGTGACTGTTAGTGCGTCTCAAATCTAATACCACACGTAGAGAACCATTTTTCTTGGGAACAACATGTAATGGATTAAGGTGGACGCTTCTTGAAGGCCTAATGATCCCATCTCTTAACATATTTGCAATTTGCTGCCGTACATTCTCCCTGTATCTATATGGAATTATATAGGGCTTGGTTACGATGGGTTTGTCTGTTTTAACTTTAAAAGAATAAACAAAATCCTTGCAACGTCCAGGACGTTCTGAAAAGACATTTCTATGTTTATATAAGATGTTCTTAAAGTCGGCTATTACTGTATTATCAGCAAAATCAAGGCTGCTTTCGAGTGATTTAACATGTTCAGAAAATAATACATCGTCCTTTATATTCATCAAATTTTGTTTGTCTTCCAATCGTGGATCATTTAATTTATCACTTTTTGCACTAATAGAAACATTATTCACTATAGGAGACATATCATTATATTGACAAGCAAGATTATCTAATTTTGGAAGCAGTTTCTGAACAATTTCCTGAGGTATACCCGGTATCGTCAACGTTTGGTTTTTAAAATCAAGCATGACACGTAATTGGGATAATAAATCTAAGCCCATAATTAATTTCTCGTTAAGATCCTTTATCACCAGAATAGGGATTGATATTTCAAAATCTTGAATAGATATTGTCACACGAGTAATTCCTGCTACTCTCTTTTTATGTTTACCGGTAAAATCAACTATAATAAGATTCTCAGCCTTTTGTAACTTAGGATTCGAATAATTACTAGTAATTGCTTTCCACAATGAATACGATAATAGAGAGGCATTTGCTCCTGTATCAAGTAGGGCTTCGGTACTTAACCCATTGACTTTAATAGGTATTTTAGCTGTACTATATGACTTTAAAAATACAAAATTTTCTTCAATATTAAAACCATCATTGACAGTATCATCTTCAAACCAACAACGATTTACAACCGGTATAAATTGGTACTGACACCTATTAATTGCTATTTCAGAATAATTATTTACCGTGACGTCATGTGAAAGATCATTTTCATAATTAGCATGAACATGTAAATTGGAAGATAAATGTTCACAAAAATTATCACTTACATTTTTAGATAAATGTTCATGAGAATCTACAGCTGACATGGGTTTAACCCCTACCACATCAGCCGCGATTAGTTTAAATTCATACTCGTGTATGGTTCCAATAAGGTACACTGTACAGCACAATCGTGATTATGTCCTGTATTATTGTTCTGTACAGAAATTACTTCAATGCCTGGATCTTGATGCGAAGTGCCATCTCTTGTCCTTCCATTACGTCTATCCGCGTAGTTCGCTGTATTTCTGGAATTTCGCCATACATTACGTCGATTTTTAAATCTATTTTGACTATATGGTCTAATATATGAATTGCTACGATTAATTAGGTTAGGCGTATTCTCTACATAACCTTGTCTATTTGGGTCATTTTGATTGCTAGAGTATACTCGGCTTAGGTTAGGTTCCGTAGTATTCACACTTCGGATATTTAAATTCCGAACAGGCACCAAATGATCTGAATTATTCTTATTTTTACCTATTCCTGATTGTGGATTCATGGCATGGTATTGAGTTTCGTAGCATTGGACAAGCATCAATAAATGGCTGAAACTCATACACTGTGTGGAAAATAAGATCTGTTGCAATTTAAATGGAAGCAAATTTCGAATCGATGCTATTATTCTCGATTCCGATTGCAAAGGATTAACGACCTTTAATTCGTTGTAGACATTTACAACAAATTCTACAAGAGATTTGTGCAATCGAGGATTGAAGTGTTGATTTCTAAGGGTGGCATCTCTATTTGCCAGCAAAAAGTCATTTTCATAATTTGCGATCAATGCCGCTTTGAATTCCTCATATGTACTAATGTGATCACGTATTGCTTTAAACCATAAGGAACAAGGTGGGAGTAATACATGGGGTATTAATTTCATATATTGTGATCACACATTATATTGCATTCGTCTTGGAATTTCTCTAAGAAAGAAGTAGCATTCTCATTACACTTACCACTGAATTTGCTCATAGCTCGGATTTCACTCATCTTAACACTTAATTTTACCTTCTTTTTCTCATTCCTTGTTCTTGTTGAGTGATAGTTCCTATCCGTGACGTGCTGTGTCGTGACACCATCTATGTTTCGCTCATCAGTGCTTTTCGGACAAATTTCTTCTAGTATAATATCTTCATCAGACCCCGGCGAAGGCGAGTTCATCTCTGGTGAGTGGGGCAACTCAAAGCGATCACTACCCAAGTTATTACGGTAAATGTTGTCTTTAGCCTGTAACGTTCTAATCTCTTCCTGAATAGTAGCTAACAACTGTGTATTTACACGTATGTTATTAGAGTTGTTGCTGACCTGGATCTTTTTCTGTTTAATGGAAGATTCTATTACTTCTAAATCTTTTTTTACAGCACAGATTTCTTGATTTTGGTGATTGTGCTTTTCTTGACACTCATCGGATATCCTTTTTAACTTTTCCTCGAACTGTGAGGATATGTCGTTCACCACCTGGACAATTGTTTGTTTCGTTTCATCTAATTTCTGTTCTATCCGTTCTATCCGTCTACTTAATTCTTCATATTGCTTGTTAGCTTCGTCAAACTTCAGTTCTATCTTCTGTTCCATGGTCTTGTTAGATTCGTTGAATTTCTGTTCCATGGTCTGCTTTAATTCTTCATTTTGTTTGTTAGCTTCGTTGAACTTCTGTTCCATGGTCGTGTTAGATTCGTGGAACTTCTGTTCCATGGTCTGCTTTAATTCTTCGTATCGCTTGTTAGCTTCGTCAGACTTCTGCTCTATGGTCTGCTTTATCTCGGTAGACATCTGCATTATTTGTCGCTGTAAAGCTAACAAGATATCTTCCGATGCCAATCCGGGTGTTACACTAGTCTCATCGCTGTCACTAGTATTTGATTCCTGCTGCATTGTTTCGTTGTCCATTTTTCTTATGATTACTTTACCACTTCGCAATACGGTTAAGTTCGTATTCATTAACTGTAGTATAAAAGTAAATTCAACCTTACTCTTCTTCTTCGGGAATTGAATTTACAAAGTCCCGGGTGAGGTAAACCAAATTTTTATAACGACTTATCAAAAAGATAGTCGTAAACCTGGTTCGTTTGCTGAACTAAAAATTCGAAGTGGTAGTATTTCTTTGACATTAAAAATATTAACTTCGATCTTTAAATACCATTAATCTCACCTTTTTAATAAAACTGACAACGTCTATAAACGATGTTAAACTGGTTTATTATTTGATATAATTTATAGTATCCTTTTCTTAAAACTGTTAAGTACACAAATTCACTGACTAGGTAACCATAAAACATGTCCATATCAACCACTATCCCATAATAATCACTTACATATATTAAAAACATTCTTCTTTTGTTAATAGGAAATTAACATTCTACTAAGTATAGTGCATATGTATGAGTACTTTCTGCCCAAGGTACAGGTAAATATTACTCAAGCCAAAGTATTTTGTTATAATGTGCTTATTCCGTGAAAAATACGATTGATTGATTGATTTTGAGTTTTACGTCCCGTTCAGCAGCGAGGCTATATGAGACGTGGACCTACTGATTAACGTGGAATCCGAACCACATGAGCTCCCGCCGGGAATCGAACCCGGGTCTCCCGCGCCAAAGACGCATACGCTAACCGCTTAGCCATGGAGGAGCTCAAATGTGAAAAATACGAAATCTCGATTTAGGGGCCATTCAAAAAATTTTGTGGCCCCCTAATCCAAAAATGCATCATAAGATCCCATATATTTCAATCAAAAAAATTTCTTGTACGCCTTATATCTGGAGAACTACATATAGTGTAGCTAAACTGAAACTATCACTTAAATCAGTATGATGTGCTTATTAAAAAAATTTTTAAAAAAACGAAAACTCGATTTAGAGTCCGTTCAAAAATTTTGTGGCCCCTGATCCAAAAACTAATTGTTGGCCAAGATCACCATCTTTTGATTCATTTTTGGGCCGCGGTGGCTCAGTGGTAGAGCGTTCACCTCTGGTGCTTGGGGTCCCAGGTTCGATTCCAGCCCCCACCAAGTGAACTTTGTGGTGGACAAACACCGTGTGCGTGGGTTTTCTCGGGGTTCTCCCGTTTCCTCCCACTTTCTTCATTCCACCATTTCAATCATTACTCATCATCACCGTCTCCTTTAGCCTAACCGGCATAACCGCGGGACGTAAAACTCACAGATTTCATTTGATTCATTTTTTTTATCATTCCTGAAATTCTTGTTTTGGCGATATAAAAAGCTTTTATACGTTATTATTATTTTTTTAATAGATAAAACTATGCCTTTGAAATTGGTTTTATCTAGACCCTTAGATAACAGGGTACCAACCATATGTATGAGGTGTTATGTTTACCATGCTTCTGGCATGCTCTACTCATTTCAACGTATGTCTAGCTGGACGTCGTTTGTACGAAATATTTTAATTCTACGTATCACTCTACAAGAACGTATTATTTGCCACGATTATCTGAAATTCAGTTCATAGTCACTGATAAGGCCAAGTAAAAGGTGTATCTGAATTGTGTACGATTTTTGCTGATTACTGTACATTTTAAAGATATGTTTATTACGTAATTTATTTACTTATTAATTCTGAACACAACAGCATACTGATTGTACCGTTGCATTCTGTAATACATCAACTACTGTACATAATATTATCATAACATGTTAGGATTATAATAACTAATAATTACAAAAATATAAAAATAATAATATCACAACAATTCATATAATAAACAAGGGTGAACTTACATATGTCTTTATCAATGTTTGTCTGAGGCCAACAATTAAATAATGATGCACAACAACCGAGTTACGTAATAAGCAACTATCAGTTTAGTTTTTTTTTTTTTTTTTTTTCTAAATCATGGCTTGTCTTGTAATGATACGAGTTTTTTTTCGCTTGCAATTTTTTGTTTCTTTTCTATTTTATGTGGACTTTTACCTAGACCTTGATTGATTGATTGGTGATCCAATGGGGTGTCAGTAAAAAAGGCTGTTTTTCCTCGTCACGAAAATGCCAATGGCCGACACACACGCTGCTCATGAAAGGACCTCAAATATAATCATCAATTTCGTTACTTCTTAAAAAGTAAGAAGTGAATAAAAGATTGATAAAATATGATTACGGTTTGCCAACTCTCAAAAATATTCCGCTCAGAATCCTCAAAATATATGAAGAATAGTCGTATTTTAAACTTTGAATTATATTCTTCACGGAAATGTACTTACTGAACAAGTGGCAGAAAAAGTTGGTTTGATATGTGCCATTGCATTGAATTGCATGGGAATATCGAATCATTCTTCCCAGTTTACTGGAAAGTTGAAAAATGTGACATATCATTGTGTTCACTTGAGCCACTCATTTGTGTCTGTTGTAAAAGATTCTTAGTTTAATTCTAGGCCATATGGTACTGTTAGAACATCGTGAACGTGTATTTTGGATAGTTTACGTTTTTTTTTTTTTTTTTCATACTTTTGCTTAACTCTACCTTCTTCTTTCTTCCCGTTTTTCTCCACTTATGTGGAATCCACATTTTTTAAATAAATCTTCTCCATAAAGTCACTTTCAAGAATTCTTCCCCTTTTCGATCTTTCTCCCATATCCATCCATTTCTCCCACATCATAACCATATCCATCCATTTCCTTCTTAGTCGTTCTTTACCTCTCTTCCCATCCACTTCCATTATCATTACTCTTCTGTCCGCAAAGTCGTTTGTTCTTCTAATTAGACGGTAACACTACTGTATTCTTCTCTCTTGGATCTTCTTAGATATCTCTGCAACCATGATTGTTTCCAGGGGTAAAAGTGGATCTGAAAAGGTAGGGTGAAGGTAGGTAGCGGCATGACGTCACGCTATCCCCCTGCCTATCTTTGCCCATTGTAATTTTTTATGAACTGGGGGACACGGTATGTATTTTTTTGAATATGAGGAGACGACGTCCCCCCGCGTTCCCCCTCACTTTTTCCCCTGATTGTTTCTCTTATTCTCTCATTCGTCACTCTGTCTCCTCTTCTTATTCCACACATCCAGCGCAGCATTCTCATTTCGGTAACACTCGTTTAGTTCTTCCAATTCAGGTTAAATACCTGTAGGTAACATGTGTTAGTGAACCCAGTGTTTAATGCGGTAAGTTGAAATGTGGCCACATGATGGATGATACAGAACTAATAGACTTGTGATGTTTTGGTGTTTTTGTCTTTTTTTTTTTTTTTAGATTTATATTACGTAATTTTTAAACATTCTCATTTTTTTCAACATAGACAAGATATCTTATTTAAGATATTGAAAAAACACGTATACACGCTTATCGTTTCGCTGTTTGATATATAATGGTGTAGTATTGTGCAACATGAAATATGAACGTATGAAATTTGAACAATTAATTAGGGTTAACTACCAGTTGGGCTAGATAGTGATTTGGGCTACGCTAATGAAAGAAAGGGAAAAAAGAAAAAAAAGCGAATGCCCTGGCTAAAATTATATCCTGAGGATAATAACCATGTCATACAAGTTTTTTTTTTTTTTTAATATGTCTTTAAAACAAGGGTCAACATGTGCCAAATATTGCAAATTTCGCAATCCTGACGTAATTTCTAACTTCCTGTGCCAGTCTTCGAGTAACAGTGTTTGATAACAATAACCAGTAAGTGTAGTAAAGAGATTGTAATATTTGTCCTGAGGCAAAACCCAATATTATGTAGTAATATTGCAAAAAATATATACCTACCTCTATTCGGTACACTCAGCCAAACAACCTACTTTCCATTTAATATCTTTTGTATCTCGCAAGAAGAAGGCAATTTCAATCACAAAGAATAGCCTATCACTGCTATCAGAACTATATAATGTAACTGGCTTACTTACCAAAGATTTTAATATAATACGTCCCCATTATTCGATATTTGCAATATGATTGTTTTATTTCCAAACGCTTTAATTTTATGAATTCTACAATTCTGAATGTCAAGGTCAATCGTACGCTGGTATTTCAATAGTTAAGAGAATATTTCTCTGTATTTAATATTTTACAGCGGAACCCCGATAATTCGAAGCTGAAGGGAATAAATAAAAATTCGAAGTTGAGATTTTCGAGCAATCAAAGTTCGAGTTATCAAGGTGGCCACAACAAAAGTTCGAGATACCGAGATTCCTCATGAAAAGTGACTATATAACCTCTACAACTCAGTTTTATTCATTCTACCTCTATAACTCATAGTTGTGAAAAGTTCTTTAAATTAAATAAGAAGACCTATAAAAAATAAAATACTAGACATGAGCAAGAAACAATTAGAGTACACATTAACAATAATGACAGCAGTGGCGGATCTAGGCCGGGGCCGGGGGGCCTTAGATCCCCAGTTTTTTGGGTGACAAAGATAATTTAAGCTAAGCTATTATTTATATTTTTTTGAAAGTTCATAGTAAACTCATGATATACCTATCATAGTCTGGGTTCTGGCCGCCCCCCCCCCCAGTTTTTATCTTCTAGATCCGCCACTGAATGACAAGACTAGCGACAATGACAATTACGTAAAATCATTTAGCTATAGCTTTATATTATGGAGGTCACATAAAGAGAAAATTCGACTTTCAGAGGTAAACTTCGACTCGTCGAGGTTCGCAGATAGGAAAGTTTGAGTTACTGAGGTTTTTAAAATATGATTATGAAACCCTTAAAATTCGAGTTATGGAGGTTGTTATTTTTAAACATTAGGCTTACAGAGCTTATTTTAACATTAAATGTTATGGAGAGTTCAAGGGAATGTGAAAAAATTCGAGCTATCAAGAAATTCAAGTTATCGAGGTCCAACTGATAAAAAGAACGTGCATGTCCGTCATCAGATTTTCACATAAAGAGAGTCACCTAGAGGCACTACACCTTGTACATAGATAGATCTTCACCAGATCTAATAGTGTACGAAGCCGTTTTTCTTCGATTTTCGATTCACGGTGTGATTCGGGCAGTGAAAATTTACGCATAAATTACACACAGTGAACCATATAGTTTTGTGAGGTAGGTAACCCAATCGTTATGCTTGTGGTCCAGGTTGCATATCTTCCAGATCTTCGAATTCTTTTGTGTCAATCTTATTCTTCCCGTGTGAAGAGCGGGATGTCAGCTGGCTCCCAAATTGATAGTGACAATGTCAAATGCATTGTTCGTAATTATATACCATATTTTACACATTTCTTTACTTTCAAAGATTTAACGAAAACCGGATATTTCAGCTAGTACTTAATAAAATTGTATGTATTTTATAAAATCAATAGGTTTTTTTCTTTGCATTTGTATTTGTACACTGAATATCACCATAAGGTTTGTGAGAAAAGTAGATACTGTTAGTTTTTGCAGTACTATAGGAACATTTTCGCCTGACTTTATCAGAAACTCAGGTAATATGTCTGCCAGGACACATCAAATGTTGATTTGATTTGATTTGATTTTCAGTTTAGCGTTCAATAGTGAAGCTATATGAAACGTGTTCTTACAGCTTAACGTGGAATCAGAACCACATGAGCTCCCGCCAGGAATCGAATCCGGATCTCCCACGTGAAAGGCGCGTACGCTAACCGCTTAGCCACGAGGGAGCTCGACACATCAAATGCATTCTCGAAGCAATGCTTTGTTCGAGAAAATTCTTCCTTCTCCCACTCCTACAGCAAAAAGTTACATATTATGAGGTGACGTTCTATACAACTTGCAAATTGTCCTGATTGTCTGAGTGTTGAGGATGAGGACCGACCGCTTCTATGCGAGTATCTCCCACAGATTATGTACTTATGCGTATTAAATGGCAGTCCTTATTGATAGCTTTGGCATCGACTGAAAGACGAAGCCCGTAAAGACTGCTCCAGATTTTCTCTAGTACCTGCTGTGCAACATAATGGTAATAAGATCTGTGCACGGTTATGCATTGTCAGGCGTTTCGTTATTCTAAGTACTATTGCCCACGAGATGAGACGTGTCCTTATATCTCGTCTCGTTTTCTTAAATTTTGTAAAATCTCGTCTTATCTCGATTCTTGGAAAGCTTTTCTCATCTCGTTTTTTTTTTAATTCATGTATACAATTTATGAACTTTTTATTAATCTAAAGTTATCACAATCCTGCAACATCACGAGACACACACAAACAGTGTGTTATAACAACATATAAACAGTGTGTTATAATAGATTGCATTGTGCAATGATTTACATATCTTTAAAAGTGAATAAATGCTTTTCATTATGTTCGTATAATCATTTTATCAATTTATATTTTTTTATGCTATGCATCTTGTAACACTAATATAGTGTTTGAGATCTGAATCTTACTTGAACTACTGTTACTAACGAAACCTATAAATTTCGCTTCTCATTTCGTCCCGATTCTCGTCTCGTCTCGAATCTAAAATTTTACTTCTAGTCTCATGGGTGTCACTAATCATGAGCTATTGCCATCGCTCTGAAATGAAAACAGAAAATTAGGAGTAAAATTCTACCGTTGTAGCCATCATCATACTTTTATTTCAGTCAATTAGTGTTTTTTTTTTTAAAAAAAAAAACATTATCATCATAGGTATTCTGCCCTTATATCCTCACTCCACCAATTCTTATATAATTATTCCCTTTTATTAATCATCGACTCCTTCTTCCTAAAAAGCATAAACGTAGCATAAATTAGATATTTTATTTCATTTCTGTATTTAAAAAAAGGAAACTGAACAATAATGAACTTACTTCACTTTTTTAATGAACTCTTTCTCACACTCTGAGAATTTGTATCGATCTCGACAAGGACACGAAACTCAGACACCGAGAACATAATTGAAGACCTCTATGCTCTTCAGAGGGACGCGAACTGCCATTATTTTTTAGGATCAAAAGATTCAATATATTTTAATCAAAAATTTTCTTGTACGCCTTATAATTCGAGAACTACATACAGTGTAGCCAAGCCCAACTATCACTTAACTCAGTATGATGTGCTTATTCCGTAGAAAATACAAAAACCTCGATTTAGGAGCGATTCAAAAATTGTGTGACCCTGATTGGAGATCCAATATATTTTATTCAATTAAAAATTTTCTTGTACGCCTTATATATGGAGAACTACATACAGTGTAGCCAAACCCAAACCATCACTTAACTCAGTATGATGTGCTTATTCCGTAAAAAATACGAAAACTCGATTTAAGGACCGTTGAAAAATTTTGCGGCCCCTAATCCGAAAACTAATTATTGGCCAAGATCGCAATCTTTTGATACATTTTTGGATCATTCCTAAAATTCTTGCCCAGGATGAATTTTTTCCTTGCTAAAATTCTTGTTATTTGACTTTCATCAGACTAATACTTCATATAGCTTGATTATAGCTCAGTCACTGAGCACTTTTCCGATGTAGAAAGGATCAATCTCGATTTTTTGATACTATAGACTATTTTTAATTGTAGTTAACAACCAATATTATTTATACATAGTCTCCAGGCGACTTAGTGCTCAAGTAATCAGAAAACAATGCTTTAGAAAAAATATCCTTCCGTGGACATTTTCTCGGAGTGTGTTCTTCCACTTCTTGGTGAAAAGGCATTTTACGTATGTGCTCGTAAGTGCGGAAGGAATTTATATCATTCTTTGGTTTGTTATTATATGAAGCAATAGTTTCGTCTTTGTCTTGTTGTTTGATATACAACCATGGGTTGCGAAAACTCTCTTTGAAGGACAGTTCTCGTAATACATATGCATTTTCAAACGCGTTTCCTTATCAGTGCGTTTAGTGTGAATCAGCACGGAAAGTGCGAAGCTGGTAAGTAGGTTTATAGTGACATAATTATTAGCTTGTAGTTATATAGTACGAAGGTAACGTAATGAGAAACATATACCAAACCATATCTCTATTGCAGTTATATTATTTTCAGTTTTGTTATCAGCCTATTTCAAGATTTCGAAATAAAATTTTAAGCATCATGATTAGAGCTATCGAATTTTGACATTTTTTTTTTTTTTTTTAAATCTGAGAGTGTATATAAACGTTGTTCTGGGATAGAAAATATTTCAAGAAATAATATATGATTTAATGTTCTTATATTAGTTCGTAATGGTTTCATCTGAGAATCTTCGTTTGACTGTATCATCAAAAATTGGCACACCAAAATAAGTGCGAGAACCAAGATACATTAAATATTATACTCATTAACAAAATGAGAGTGGTTCTAGTAACTAAACCATGTCTGTGCCAAATACACGCAGTTAGATTCGTTAGCTAAACATGTGGTTACGCAAATACTAATGCTTAAATCCAAATATAACAATGAAATCTTTTAGTTTAACGTCCCACGTTTATGCCCTTTAGGCTAACGGAGACGGATGATTAAGGCAATAAATGGTGATGGAAGACAAGTGTGTTGATTTCTCTGTAACTTTGAAGGGGCCCATTCAGATGTGTGTTTGGTTCCAGACAAGAAGGGGGGTTGCAAGAAGGCATATAACGAAGATTTTTAAGAGAAATTGAATTCAAATTATGCCAAATATTGTATATTCGTAAAAAAAAATACATATAACAATAAAAATACATATTCATAAAAAATACATGGGCCCACATGAGCATTGGGGGCCTGGTCCTCCAGGATGGAATAATTAGTAGAATGAGAATGTGGGAGGAAATTGGAGTGCACCGGGAAAACCACGGACACGATGTTGTCCACTACAAACATACTTGGCTGGGAATCGAACGAGGGACCCCAAGCACCTGAGATAAGCGCTCAACCACTGAACCACCGTGCCCCCTAAATCCAAATATGGTTTCGGGCCTTAACCTATTTTGAAGTTAATTAAATAGAAACAGTACAGGTTCTAAACAGCAATTAAATTGTCATAATAGTTTTATATCAGCAAATTCCCCGAGAAGTTAATACTTGATAACATTACATTACATTGCATTAGTAGAATTTAGCGTCCTTTTCAATACCCAGGTTATATAAGACCTGGACCTACAGTTTTAGCGTGAGATCCAAACTATATGTGCTCCCGCCGGGAACTGAACCCGGTTCTCCCGCGCCAAAGATGTGTTCGCTAACCATAGAGCTTCGAGTGAGTTTCAACATCTGAAAGCGAAAGTATATCGCCGTCTATTAACGCCAGGCAGTCAAGTAATAGTGAAAGTAGCGACATCTATCAGTAATTCTTTATTATTACGATTAGCATGACGCATGTAGGTGTTTGCCGTTTATTATCAAGATTTTCCTTATACGTTCATTTTGTTCCACCCTGAGGAAATATATGTGCACATAACCTATATAAATCTTAAACTTTTTTTTAAACATTTTGCACAAAAAATTGATATTAGAAGAGGTATTGAAACAAAGAAAAAAAGCTGCTGAATCCTAGACATTCGATTTGATTTGCAGTTTTGAATCTCTTTCAAAAGTGGAGCCACATGAGACGTGGAAAGCTACAGCTAACGTTGGAATCGGAACCACATGAGTTTCTGCCGGGAATCGACCCCAGGTTCTCCTATGCTAAAGACGCGTATGCTAACCGCTTAGCCACGAGAAAATTCCCTAGACTTTCGAATTTAAAGTGGTCCTTATTTCTCGATTTGCAAGTTTCTTTGTGTGTGTGTGTGTGTGTCTTACTCTCTAAAATGGTCCCATATCAGAAAAAGTAGCCTATGAGAAAAATGAGCTTAATTAAATAATACTGTATTAAATGGTGTTCAAGCGGCCTTCTTTTTTTTAACACTAATGGAAACGTTACCGACGACTGGAGCACATCAGTTGTATTTTAGCGTTGTTTCCCGACGGACATATTAGTATTCCGCATCCTCAGCGTTATACTAACCTGCCATCCTCAACAGCATTACGGGTAGTCTAAAGAGCAAAAATGATATCGATAATAATCTCCATTGAATGCATGGGGAGCCAGTTATTTCGATTGTCTCAACCTTCGGACCAATTGGATGCGTCAGGTCATTCAGCGAACTCGGTTCCTAACTTTTGACCCTATTTATAAAGGCTAAAATTGACCGCGATCCTTTTTCAGATTTTGTGTCCCTCAGACGGACACGCGGACAGACAAAATAAATATATAAAGGAGTTTTTTTTTTCTTTTGTAAACCAACTTCTGTTGATTGCAGTTGAAATCAGTGAAAAGTAAGAAATGGATTCGCCCAGTTTTTTTTTTTTTTATCTTTCGTTCTTTCTATTGCATGTAGCACCACGGCGGAGTATGAACCTACAGTACTTTAAAAGAGCAGTCTTACTGTAAATAGGTGGCAATGTTAAGGATTTTCTCTATGAACTACCTAAGCCGATTTTGATCTTGGTGTAAATTCTAAAGAAGTATTCTCAGTAATAAAATAAAGTTAAATCCACCTTAATTAAAATATACATCCCCAGTTTACTTGATGTTGAAATGATCATACAGATATACTAATAAATAAAATATGTAAAACTTGAGATCAGCGGTGGCTCAGTGGTACAGCGCTCATCTCTCGGCCACAGGGTTTCAGGTTCAATCCCAGCTCTGGCGGAAAAAACACCATGAGCATAGGTTTTCTTGGAGTTTTCCCACTCTTGTCATTCCACCATTTTATTATTCATCCTATCATCACCGTCTCTTTTAGCCTCGGTGCACAGTCATTAGACGTTAAACTCGCGGTGAAAAAAATCTGAAGCCTATACAACCAGTTATACATTGTTGTTAGGTGGGCTGCATAACTTCTAGGGCGAAGTTTTATTAAGAATTCATAGATGATTAATCCTAGTTTCACATATAATAGGCTAGTGATGCTGTACACAATATACTCGAGAAAAGGATATTTCTTGCAGTTGTAAGAAAGGGAAAGAACACACCCCTCTATTCTTGATCGATATCAATTCTAAGCAATAGACTTAATTGAAAAGTCTGAGACAAAGCAAATGCCACATTTCATAAAAGTCAGGACATTTTAGCAAAGTAATGTTAAACTATTTTTTTTAATATATATGCAGGTGAAACCCCCCCTCTTAAACTACTTTTGATCCAAGAAAACACACCATGTTTTATGAAAGTCATAGTATTTTTAGGAAATTTATAGAGAAATCTTTTCTTCCGATTGAGGAAGATGATACCCTAACCAGATCTGTAGCTAGGGGTGGCAGAGGGGTGAGTCCTCCTGCGGTCTCCTTCAGCCTCCTGAAATTTCCAAGTGTTTGTCCTTAAGTATGTATAAATGTAAGGTGAACTCACGTTAACTCCTCACCCCCAAAAACTGGTCTTAGCCCCCCTTCAATGTTCTGCCTACTGACCTGTATCCCACCGATTTGAACATATAGGAAGAAGAACATCGGAGTTCCCGATGGAACCTCACCCTAAACTCCAAATCAAAATAAATATACGCCATATTTCGAATATCAAAGTCAACAGCTTTTACAAATGTTATCGAGGAAATTGTTTTGTTACTTCGTTACCTATACCTTTCAAGTTGGCATTTAACTTCCCTCCTTTTTCACTCTTTATTCTTTGAATACAGTGTAATGATAATTATAATTTTGGTTGGTACGCTTCTATTGGCACCGGAGAAACTTTACAATAGATTTTCATTTTTAAAAATGATAATCTGAGGTTTGTTCAGTACATTTCCTGCTAAAATAAATATCTGTTATCCTTTGAATTTTTCTTAATATATCACAAGGACAATAGATTTATCGTATGCAATCTACAAGTCATATCAATGATTTTCAACAAACTTAGCATAGAAGTAGACTTGTTAAGTATATATCTGAAACTCCGGAAATTGAACCCTTGCTTTCCCTAAATGATGCAACTTCTTTGGTTCCCGAGCTCTTGTTAATCAAATTAGAGGCTTTAGATTTAGTTTGACTTATTGAATTTGAGTTTTAGTGTCCCGTTCAGCAGCGATGCTATATGAGAGATGGAGCTACAATTCAAAGTGGGATCCAATCTACACGAATCCACACCGGGAATTGAATATGTGTCTTGTTCCTCATCAAAGACGCATATACTAACTTGATAGTCAGAAGGGAACTCGGGGTTTGGAGTCGGAGTGGCTATATAACCTATCAGGATCCTGCCGCCTACAGTCGAACAATTTGTCCATGTCGACCAGATGCCGCGGTCGGATTGCTGGCGCCGGACCCCGGTTCTTTTCCGCGCGATTTTAGACCGCGACGAATAGTTGCCTTGCCGAATAGTCGGCAAACAGCCGAAAATGAGCATTAAATGCGTCGGCGCCGCCGTCGAAAAGAGGCCGGCAAAGAATCGGCAAAGGGCATTTTATTTTACGATTTTCGACCGCTTGCTGCCTTGGCAAAAGGTCGGCAACTTTGAACAAGTAGATCGTCGTGCCACCGCGGAAGGGTGCCGGCTACCTCCGGTGGCAATCCCTCTTTCCGACCGCGACTTCCTGATGGGACATCGTATCGATTTATAGAAGTGAAAATAAAACTAAAATTAAATCTTTCAGTTTAACGTCCCATTGTGTGCCCTCTTCTAGGCTAAGGAGGACGAATGATTAAGACAAGTGATGGAAGAATTGGTGGAATGATAACGTGGGAGAAAACAGGAATACTCCCAAACCCACGGACACAATGTAGTCCACCATATACTTATTTGGCCGGGGACCCCACGTACCGGAGGTCAGAGCTGCGTCACTCAGCCACCGTGCTCCCCGATTACAAAAGTATCCAAATTTGACCAAATTTGAGATGTGACTACTGCGCTAGTGACTGTGTGAAATAATTTAGTGTGCAGAGTATTGGCTTCTGAGTTAATCTATTAGGTATCAAAGTTCAGAATTTAGTAATTTTTTTAAATAATAAATAAATAACCAGTAATTACTATTTAGAACAAGAATTAGGGGGAAATATATGGAACAAATCTGTTAAACATTAAGCGAATGTGTAATTACGAGAATAATACCTGTAATCACTTGCTATAAATCAACCAAGGACGATTTTTTTTTCACCAGTAAGAAAACTAATCTTAGATTATAGCATTATAGGTGTATGTTGTAAATATTTTTAGTTAGGATATTTTATTTAATTTGTAGCGAAACTTTGAAAAAATACTCTGTAAATATATGCACAAATGTTACATTTAAAATCTACAACAGTTGATTAGAGTCATTGTGAGTACTTTCTTTTTGCGTGGTCCTCGGTTCGAGTTGCGATAGAGATACTTGCTCCGAATACAAACCCAAGTAATAGTACAGATTTCCACGTAATCTCTATAAAAATCCTTCAATCATATGTTGATTCGTGATCACGTGGTAACATTTTGTATTTTAAAGTACAGCACTGAAATGAATTTGAAGTGTTTTTTCTGCACCTGCCTTTTTACCCAAAATATCACATGCTATAGTTCATATAGGTAAAACACACACAAACACTTTTCTTCTTTCTTTCTTCTTTTCTCTCTCTACTTTTTTTCGTAGGTTTCTTTTTCTCTAGAAGTTCTATTAGGTGCGAAATATATGTACTTAGTGCGAAGGAAACATTTTTTCTTCTATCTTCAAGCTATTAACCGTAACTCAATGTAACTTTTACAAAATACTGTATAGCAATAGCTTACAACATGTAATTTTAGTGCGGTGCCTGAACTAGGGAATACAACACTGGTGTCGAATTTTAAAGGAAATGTTCTTTTTGAGGAAACTAGAATATTTCTCGAGTTTCTCCCAAATTTATGAACTGTGACACATGTGTCTTTGGTTTATTCTAAGGATGGCACCGAGACTGAGACTAGACGAGTCGAAATTTCGAGACGAGAACAAGATCGAGACGTACATTTGTAAATGGAGACGAGACCGAGACAGCATGACTGGGCTTATTCGAGACGAGATTGAGATCGAGACAGACACTTGTAATTCGAGACGAGGTCAAAATGAGACTAAACCTAGTCTGGAAAATCCGGGTTTTGTCTCAAATATTGGCAAAAAATAATAAAATTATATTTCCTCAAAATTCGTGCACTGTTACATTGTATATAAGATGGTGGAACAATTTCACTTGGGTATGGACATATATAGGGAGAAAAGGGAAAATGTGACTTCTGATCACGTGGCAAATCGAAAGTGTTTTAAGCAGCACATATTTTAATTCATGATTCAATATATTTTATCCTCTTTCCAGTCAATTTAGCTACTTAAAGGGCATGTTGTCAACATATTCCGAAACGTAATTTTCTAAAGCAAACACATGAGATTTCAACCTCCCGGGAATATTTTCCCACACAGTTCAGGAATTACCTATTTAAGAACATGTTTTAAAATTCTTGTCGTCTCACTGCTGCTTTTATAAGTAATCATACCAACTTTTCTTTATCCTTTCATGGCCAATGGGAAGTACACTTCCCACCAAAGGAGTCTAAGTGTGATCTTATTTGCTTGACTGGGAAACGATATCCCCATTAGGGCCATGAATCTTTTATACTAAAGAAATGTTAATTGCACTGGAAAAATGCTTGTGTGTGTGTGTGTGTGTGTGTTTGTTGCGTAACATGGAAAAGTCTATCACTTCTAAAGAAAAAAGAACAACAAAAGGGCCATTAAATTAAACTCAAATTAAATTCTTCAGATAGGGGAATAGGAGCAGAAATTTTAGAAAAGGATAGAGCAAGATTATGGAGGGTGAAAAAGTAGACCTATTAAATTAACATAAAGAATGGTTTGAGCTATTAACCAACACTTTATATTTAAAATATGTTAGAAAATGTATATAAATGTACTATTTCCGAACAAAAGGTTTTATTAAGTCATGAAAAGCAAACATTGTCTTTGCCTCTATTTCTTTATTCCTACGCGAACTTTAGTCTAAGATGAACTCCCGATGTCTTGTGAAATTACGAATTCTGTGTTGCGAAGGTGCTCAGTGCTACACAGGGTTACTACTTTATAGAATTACACTATTATAATTTATATTATTATTAATAAACAATCAAAAATTAGCATGCCGTCAGATGTGGTATTCAGCTATGTGTGTCAACGGTCAAAAAAAGATTGGGAACTACTGTTATAATCTATATTTGAAACTTATTTTCCTGGTTGAAGAATTTCAAAGAGGAAATTTACTCCTGCTAAATTAATTAAATAAATAAATAAATAATAAAACACTTAAATAAGTGTTACTTCGTTAATAAACAGATTTGTCCACATCCATGAAATAAAGAAACGTAATATCCTTAATGTTAATCTCTAAATCAGAACAGATACTCGAAAGTAGAATGTGCAGGTACGCTCTCCATTTGGGTGAGATCCTAAGGGCAGTACGTCTTTTTACTTCCATTTCCTCGGTATTGACAGGAACTGATCTGCATTAAGATAATGTGCGTGATTTTCTGTGGTGACGGATAATAAAGGAGAAATAGTAACATTTGAATCTCGGTCCGAATAAGTAGGTACTATCAATTGTCAACTGCTTTATCTGGTTTATGGGATTAAATAAACTGGTTCAACAGGAAGGGTACAAAAATACTATTGAAGTTGACGATTGATTGAAGCTTACTTTTATAGCCAATTCTAAGACTATAAGAGAAAATACCTTGCTTCAAGTTGGATGTGGATCATTAGTCGGGTTTTATCCAAGACTTGATACACTCACTGGGGACTGAATTCATGAACACACACATATAAAGTGAGAGCGTTAGCTAGTTAGGTATGAAGAAGGTCGTGAACTACAGTAATTCTCCAGTCAAGAATAAAGTGAAAAAATAAAAATAAGTACGAACAATAGGCTACTAGATGATGCTATTTACATATTTTTAATTTTTACACAATTTATTTCGAGACTATTGAGACGAAATGGAGACTTGGCCTTCAAAACTGATACCGTGAACGAGACGGCGATTTTCGACTTGAGACGAAACTGCTATTTGTCAACCGAGACGGGAATACTATGAAGTCTCGTCTCGTCTCGATATCATCTGATATTCTAAGGACAATGACATACGAACCATAAATCTGATGTAACTAGGGCACGAGGAGCAGCTTCCTAAGCTTAAGTCTATAATTTCTTCAAGAATTACGAACCATGAATCTAATATAATTAAGGTACGAGCTAAGTTTATGTCTATAATTTCTTCGAGATCTTATAATTTTAAAATGGTTAAAGAGTAGGTCCCGTCTCATAAATTCACTGCTGAATAGAGACGCTAAAATCATATCAACTAAACAATAAAAACATTAAGCTGAAAACAAAATTAACTTCCTTGAATTTTAAAATCCATTTTACTTTTAATTCAATTGTGGCGTCACTTCTCTTTTACATAACCATGCTTACGAACTCAGATTCACTGGTGGTAGGCTATGTATGAAAAAAAATATATAATCTTGATGTCAATATAACTAATGAAAAATATAATCATCATATGGAATGGACATCTGTAAGTATAGGCAGAAATGCATTCTCAACTCCTTTTGTTCTTTTTTTTTTTTTTTTTTACGTAACATTATTCGTAGGTGCTGATTCACCACATTCTTTGAATGTACTGTATGTAGCTTAGTGTATCCATTACACGAGAAATGAACTTCAACGGTTTGGTTTGCCCTACTTTTCTTTACGAATACAACTTGTTATGAAGTATCCTAAGGCAAAGGCATAGCGAATGGTTATATTGTGTACCTGTCAGTCAGTCACTGAGAATATGTCGAAATGCTATCAATGAATTGGGCTACCCTTGTCTGCAAGTACAAAGACCCCTTGGTGACCTCCATATTTAGGAAGAGACAATTTTATAAAACGTTCCTGATTTCAACACTTTTTACTTTTAAGTTATTAATTCATTTAATGTTAAGCGTCAATGAAAGGAAACAACATCTTAACTTTTCATTTTTCTTTCTTTGAATGTTGTAATATGCGTCAACATCTTATATAAAAGAAAGTAGAATGAATTGGCGTGTTGTTAAAAGATAATTATGTAGCTTATAATTTTAAAAGTCATTCAGTATAATTCGCAATTCATTAGTATTCCTCGAGGCGACAGTTATAAGTAGACATTCATTATTCTTTACACATGCGCGTACATGTTCAATTATGTACACAGTCTATATTTTATAATTTAAACAAGTGTAGCACTTGTACTGTATTATTGTATATACATTGAGTCGTACCTGGTCACCTATTTGTTCTTGTTTTTATTCCTTATCAAGCCGACCTATCTGGAAGTTATGACTTAAAGTTAGGTTGTCATGGATTTAATGTTATGTATAACAGAATTCACAAAACTACAGTTTGTCCCCAGGGCCGGCTCTAGGCAATTTGCCGCCTCGTGCAATGGCATCACCCCCCCCTTTCTCTAGAAAGAACAAATTTTAAAAGCCACGATTTTAAGTATGCTACCTTATCACGAACAACGAAGGGGAGAGAAAGAACACTCGCACTCAGAAAGCCCCAAACACTACAAATACCATCTCATTGTGTCTGTTTTTTTTCTTTAAATAATCTATTATGTTAATAAAACAAAGCGAACATACCTGCAAAGGAAAGATGGTAATCTTTTCTATAGAATACAAAATCGAGCTTCAATCTCAATGTATCAGTTTGCAATTCCAGTTTAACTAGCTCTTTTATCTTTATTTCTTGATTTTCCTTCTATATCTGTTAAAAAGTTTTTAGAAAACTTGTTTCCACCTTCAGTGATAAGGAGCTTCTTTGTGACAACGATAAGACTAGTTTTCATATCAAAATTGTGATAACTGATTAAATGGAACAGGAGTTCGCTACTGTTCGAGAATTGAGTTCTTGTATTTGACAAAAATTAAGCAATTCATGATGGATGTATGGTAGATGCACGTACCCCTTCCGGTTTAACCAGAGGAATCTATTCTTGTGACGCTGAATTCGTATCAAAGAACCATTTCTCACTCTCTTATACTTTCTGCTGTGGTTCTTCCACGGAGAGGTCGATGCACAGTCATTCATTTACGACTTCCTGTGCTGTTGTATAGAAGTTTTAAGTTAGTAAGATTCCATATCATGAGAAAAACAAACAAACCGAATTCGTCTTTCTTTATTGTAAATACACACTCCATTTACAAAATAGCTCATAATCGGTCTCATTTTCCTTACGCCTAAAATTTAACGTTTAACAATAAGTTTGCGAACATTTAACTAAGTCTAGACCCTAACTTTGATATTTACACTCGAGAACCATACATTTTTACACCATGATATATTTCATACCATGCTTACTAACTAAGGTAGACAAGGTATATCACTATAACAAAGTTTGGTCAAGATCAATTAAATTTCATAGATCGTGTACGACCAGGATAGCCAAACTTTTTGATTCAATGATCTCTAGTACCTCCTCTATGCAATTGTCACTGACGTTGCGCTTTAATTTCCGTTAGTTCACTTTCAGGAAGGAAGTTGGAATTATGTTTCTTCTTTTCCTTATTTTTAAGTGGAGTACTTCTTCCCAAATTACCTATCTGTATCACAGCAACATAAGAATCCCACAAACAAACATACTCATTTATTCTTTGACATAACAGAAGAGAAATAGTGTTCTCATTCTTCGCTGAAATGGTGTGTTTTCGTCCTTTTATTCGAAATCGTGTTCCCTCAATTGAAACCCACTTTTAAAACAGGCGATTGGTGTGCAAGATTTATTTTCAGATGTTATAAGTTTTTTTTTTTCTAGCGTTTCGCGACATCTAACCTTGTAATTAATTCTTTTTGTGAAGGGGTATAGGAATCAAATAAAGAACGAGAAATGAAATAGTAAATTTCCAACATAAGAATTTTCGGAGCAACAAAAGAACCAATTAAAACATACATTCTCAGAAGTGAATATCCATAGCACTAAATCCAATCATGTCTACACTTCAAGACAAACACAAAGGATAACGCTGAAAATCTTCCACGGAACTGCTGAAATGAACACTGACATCATTACACTATGACATCATCATAACAAAGCCTATTGCACACATATAAGAAGTTGTTTATATGGCAATAAAGAAAAGAAGCTGTTGTAAAATGTGGCAATACAATGTTTAATCTACAATGAAATAGATAAAATTTGACATACTCCATTTTGTGACATTTTCTCATTACTGAATTTATAGAAGAAAATGTAATTACTAAATATTAGATCGATCTCACTATAGGCTGACAACATAACACAATACCGGTCGTTCCTTACTACCAATGTTATCTTCGATATAAATTTCGATTGCAAAAAACTCTTTATTTGTGTCTCTACAATTCAGTATGATCGTTCTAGCAATATTTTACTGTAGCCCTATTATATTCTATCGTATATATAAAAGCATGTTGTCTACCTCACATCCTTTCCTCTAGTTTGAATAAGTTATTTTTGATTGGTATATGGAGTAATATTTATTAACAGAATTGTATTCAATATTTTTACTAAATTTTGATCATTATATCTTTCAGGTTTAAATCAGTTGTGCTAAATATAGCCAAGGCAGAGCCATGACTTTGATAGAGACAAGGCCTGTACAGCTAGAACCATGGAAAGATTCTATGGTGCAACATGAAGATGAATCCGATGTGAACATTATAGCACAGATCAGGGATTGGCTTGCCAAACAACCACACTTACCAACAGCTTTAGGTAAGTAGGCTTAATCTATAGACTGGATATATATAACGTATACATTAATTTAAATGCAGGATTAAAAATGTAAAATAGTAACTGATTAGAATTAAAATTTTTGTCAGAAAAAGGGTAACCATTAGAATAAAAATGAAATTCAAAATTAATAACATTAGGATAAAGTCAAAATTTAGATATTTAAATACTTAGTTTTCAATCCATTGATTTATAAGGGAATGATATTTTACTTCTGGAATGACGATAGTAAATAAAACAAAATCATTTGTACTCACCGCAATAATTGTAAAAATTAAGGAACAGTTTTGAGGAACACTGTCCTCATCGTAAACTTCAAAACCTCCAATAATGGTTAAAATTAAACGGTGAAAAAAACATGTAGAAAGGTGAAGGGATAAAAGTAATTCGAAGTAACTGGACAACTTCACGTCATAAAGTACTACATGAGTGTTAAAATACTATATAATATCTTAATACTCTTATAGTGTTTTGTGATGTTAAGTTGTACAGTTACTTCGAATTACCTTTTTATCCTTTCACCTTTCTACAGTCTTTTTTTTTAATTGTTTAATTTTTAACATACGTATTTCTGACTAAAGCTGGTGATGAGGACCGTGTTCCTCTAAACCATTCTTTAGTTTTTTATAATTATTGTGGTGAGTACGACACATTTTCTTTTGCTAACTATTCTGACTATTGTTTAATTAGTAATTCAAGCAAGAATAAGGAAGAATCATATTGATGAAATCTTTTGGTGAGTCCCGTAGCTGTGATCAGAGTAGCTAATGCGCCAGTTAGAGGTCAGGGTCTTTGGTCTACTAGATGTTATGGATAGTTTTGTGATACTGACATAAGCAATTTCTCTTGAATATAGTGTAACTAAAACTGCAAATACATATGATTGAATGATAGCTACGGTGGATTCTAATATTAGTGGAGTGATTTGACCAACTATTAGGAGTGAAAATATTGATAAGAATGGGGAAGTACCTGTATTACCTAGAAGGGTTAGTAGTAGATGTCCTACAAATATATTTGCTATTAATTGTACTGCTAGTGTTCTTGGGCGAATAATATTACTGTGTATTTCAATACATACTATAAATGATATGAGAGGTATACGAGTTCCAGAGGGAAAAGGTGAGCAAATATGTGCTGAGTGTGAGTAATTCATCTATAAATTGTGAAGTTGAGTGAAAGGGGAAGGACTAGAGTTAGGGTGAATGTAAGGTAGTAAATACATATGAGGATAGTCCTTTAAAATTATTGAATAAGATAGAGCAGAATAAAGAAATAAATAAAAAGGTGCTTCCTTGGTGACTTGTTGGATCTAAAATAGTTTTGAATTCTTTATAAAGAGTAAAATTAATTTTGTTTCACAAAATATTAGGTCGACCAGGTAGAAATCAAAAGGGTATAGGAGTGATGAGTAGACTAATTACTGTTCGTAGTCAATTGTAGGATCAATCTATAATTGAGGTAGAGGGAACAAAATTTGAGAAAAGGATCGTTATCATTTTCAATTTACTACTATTTTTTGATATCTGTAGAATCTAAGGTTGGTTGAGGTTAAAACATATAATAGACTCAATCTGTACTTTTGTGGAATCTTAACGGTTTCATTGTACCGTTTTTTTCAAGTATATTTGTGTGTGTCTTACTTTCCAAAAAAAAAATATTTTTAATTAATATAAACGTCATATTACTTTAACTTATAAATATCATATAACTTAAATATCTCAAAGTAAACTATATTTAAATAAGTCTCAAAATGCAACTATAAAAGAAACCAAGTCCGCGTTCACTTCAAATTAGAAAAAAAAAAGAATATTTTTCGTTATGAATTAATGGACTGATAAACCAAAATTTCGCTGATTCTCAACAAGCGTAAGAAATGATCATTTACAGAATTGTACCATAGGAATTGTCTTTACTTATGCAAGTTAATATAAAATTTAACAAATTAAAATTAAACATATGGAAAAATATTATCCTAATTGACTGTAGTAAAACAGTTAATGTTCATACACAACTATTAAAAAGTTAAAAAGTAACTTAAAATTATCTAACGAAAGGCAAAATTAAAATTAGAATACCCTCTCCGCTGGTCTAATGGCTAGCGTGTGTGTCTTTGATGCATGTTGTCCCTAGCTTGATGGAAGAGTACAAAAATTTAATTTCACTATCATTCAGTTCTGTTAATCATCCGTCTCTTATAGCTTAAAGGGCATAACAGTGGGTCGGAAAAAATGGGCATAACGGCGGAAAAAACTAATTTCATTTTTGTTCAAAATTAACATATAAAATACAGAAACAAGTACTGACTTACGAAACACTTTTACATTTTTTCCTCTTATGTATTCTCCATTCCTAGTTCAAATGGGAAATATTTTGTAAGTTTTTTCCTCCTCGATTCAGTGATTTTATAAACTATACAAATTATATAAGTATAGTATGAAATAATCATAACTGTAATCATCATTGACACATACGCTAATTTAAATCGTGACGGTGTCTATTACATCTTATTGCATAACGATAATAGATAATTCTCATTCATCTACATCGCCTGTATGTGCTTACACAAGTGAATGACACTTGTTTTCTTCTTTCTTCAAAACGCGGTATTGATCCATAACGTAGGAATCTGATGCAGATAAAGAATTGGATAGCAAAATAACAATATCTCTATGATCATAATTTATCATTATAATGAACTATGTATCAGACAAGAACAGTACAGTGTTGTCTTTCCCATATAATAGAACGGTTGTTATTGTTGTTTATATGTTACATATGTTGTCTCTTATATAAAGTTTAATGAGAAATGTCTTCTCGAAAGTTCGACATTATTCTTTTAGGTGTTTATCAAGTTCTTATCATACCTTGCGAACTATACGGCACAATTACTGAAGAGTGATCGGAAAATTGACAACTAAGAAAAAGTGCGCGCTTAACATTCTACTGTATCTGGAAAGCACTTGAATGGATTCATTTATCCCATGACTGCATTTCGAGAGGAGATCCTTCGTGACTAAGCGGTTAGCGTACGCGCCTTTGGTGTGAGAGACCCGGGTTTGATTCCCGGCGGGAGCTCATGGTTCGGATTCCATGGAACTCGGCGGCGGATTCCATATTAATCAATAAGTCCCGTCTCATATAGCCTCGCTGCTGAAAGGGACGTTAAACTGAAAATCAACTCAACTGCATTTCGAGATGCAACAGCCAAAATTTCTTCTCCAAAACCAGATTACTAGGAAAAGAGCACAACACAGTACCTCCTTTTCCATCATGCTATATTTTCCCAGTTGTGTCAAGTTCCAGTGGCGGGTTCATGAATAGTACATCTAGCTGTTTTATAGCATTGTGCTAGGAATATTTTGTTTGCTGTACTGTCTTGTTTTTCATTGAAATAGAAACAAAAAGTGTTCGGTTTATCTGCAGCGTTAATTCATGTAATAAATAGGATAAAGTCACTGTCATATTATGTTAGTGTCTAAGGAGATATAAATTTATTGCAAACTCACAAATTTTAGTATGTGAATTCAATAAATGTATTTAGTATCTTATTATAAATATTTTAATACCAGAACAAAGAAAATAAAATTCTAAATCTACAAATTGTTTATTCAATAAATTCTTAGACTGCATTTTCTATTTTGGCATTCGACGACCTTAAAATTTCTTTAGAGAGGTTTAAATGTCTTTTAAAATATCCTAGTAATACCATTAATAATTTCTTTTTCGCGGTAGGCCCACGATCAACTTCGAATGCGAACTCTTGTAGTTTTGATCCCATGTTAAATTTTAGATCCATGCTTAGTAGGTCTCGGGCTAAAGTGGGACATTTATCTTTAAACACTGTAAAAAGAGATTATGAGGGAGTACATATTGAGAGGATTTTAGAATGTGTACTTTAAGTATACTAAGAGCAGAACGTACCAAATACAGAATATAGTCAATGTCTATGTGTGTGGAACACTACAATTTTGTCGGTGGCTTTCTAAATTCTGATTCACTGACTTGATAATTTCTTTTTGTGTATTATTCTATCTAAGAAACCCACTTAAAAAGATCAACTGAATGATGAGTAAATAAACATCAGAATCTACTGGCAATAGAAGTATAAACTCATAGAAATATTTCAGTATGAAAATTAACCACATTAACATTGCATATGAAAATGCGAATAATTTGTGATTTATACATTTTCTGTCAGGACTTAATATCTTTTGCACGTTGACGATAATCAAGCGTCATCTGTTTTGTATTTGCTCAATTTTGTAACCCTACATAGATTTGTATAGATAAATATTCCAAAACCAGAACAACATAGACATCTTATCATGAGCCGACGAATTAAATTTCAATCGAGGAAATCACATTTTTTTTTTTTTTTTTTTTTTAACCGGATACATTTGTAAAACATCTAAGTGGTTTGATTCTAGAGTTGCCAACTCGAACTGAAGACGAGCTTGAAGATCAGCAGTATTCATGTAGTTGTGAACAAATTTGAAATTGAAAATGTCTGCATGTTATTACCATTGCTACTTCTAACACTTAGAAGCACTATTACTAACGCTACCATAACTATTATCCATATGTATATTGAGTCAAATTAAATGAAAATAACACACACACAAAAAAAAAGTTAGTGTATGTAGATATCTACCTTATAATTTATTTTGGAGCTCCTCGCTACGTCAAGAAGGATCCAATTTTTCAGAATCATTTAGTGAAATGCTTGACAGGTTATTCTCAAGATCATCTGAATACAAATTTCGGTCGTCATAAGTTTTGTTGACATTCTGTTCCTTTCATCTGTCCATAAATCTTTCATTATACAAAGCTCTCGTTCGATATGTGCATTACTGACTGGCATAGCGAAAATTGCTGTATTATTATAAACAGGTTTGTTGCAGATACATCTGCTTCCTTGCAAAACGCACTCCATAATTTATAGCAACTTTATTTTCCTTCTTATCAAGTATTGACATTATATAGTTCAAAACGAAATTCATTGTACAGTTAGTTTCCATCGAAACTAATTTTAATTTTTAAATCGATAAATAAAAACAATATTGATGCTCTGCGAGAATACAGGTGCAACAATGAGAAGAACTAAACCTAGCCCTTTGTTTCAATGGAAACACAATCCTTATAAAGAAATAAGTACAACACATATTATAAGGTACAAGTGGCATAAATGATTAATTATAGGTAATTTAATATTTAAACCTGTATATTTAGGTCTTTGGCCCTTGAAGCCGTAGAATGTATTTCGAACCCCGGCCCACTGGGTGACGACCGGTGATCTGGCAAATCTAATTGAAACTTTCAAGATGATTGTATGAATTGAATTCATTTTTACAATTAAACAGCTCTTTCTTGGGGAATTTACATGCTGTTTATTTTGATTTATTATTGTTCCCTATGACTGTTTCGTTATCATCTTCCTCAGGGGAATATTGACACATTGAGCTCTTATTATAAAGTATATCTTTTAAAGAGCAATGATGCTCGCTCGTAGCTTTCTAACTGAACACTATGATAATTAAATATTAAATGATATCAATATGCGTTGTATGTACATTCAAAATTCTGTTTCTGGCAAGTCTTTACTTTAGACAAGGCAATGACAATAACCGATTTCATCTGAAACAGTTCTCAAGAACGAAAAACAGAACACAACGTGCTCTGCGAGGCACTAACCCGCCTTCACTCGCTCACGCTTGCTCGGCAATAATATGTGTATCAGGAACAGCAACGACATTGGTGAGAAAATATCTATGTGAATAAGGAACAGCATGGAATCACTGACAACCTGTGAATAATATTAACAGTAACAGAATCACTGCCTTACTCGAAGTAAAGAGTTACCCTGTTTCTTATTGTGTTCAGTATTTTTTTTTGACTCCACTATTATTAACATTTTTGATTTATTCAGTTCTCTTTTCGTATTATCCTTCTTTCTATATCATCTTCAACACTGAAAACTAAAGTTTATTAAAACTATATACATTTTCTCTATTAGAATCATTATTATTAATTTTGATTTTTATTGCTTTCCTTATTGTTCTTCTTTGGACTTTACTTTAGACCCTAATACTTTTGTATCTTCAACCAGGACTTTATGTCCTTTCACAATTGAATTTTTCTCAATAGCTGATATCTCTATACAATCATATTTAGACACCATGATGTATTATTTTATTCTTTCTTCAATAGTTCTCTCAGTTTGCCCTATATAACGCATTCTACTCTGTATACGAAATGAGAGGCCGCGGTGACTCAGTGGTAGAGCGGTCACCTCTGGTACATGAGTCCTTGGTTCGATCCCAGCTCGCGCAAAGTGAACTTTGCTGTGGACAAACACTTGTGTGCGCGGGATTTTCTCGGAGTTCTCCCGTTTCCTCCCACTTTCTTCATTTCACCTATTTCTTATCATCACGTCTCCTTTAACCTAGCTGGCATAATCGTGGGACGTAAAAATTAACACTCTGTATAGGAAATGATACTCAAATGAAAAAAGAGTTCAAGGCTATGAAATTTATTTTTACTTATTTCGACTCATGTTACGTGTAAAGATTAAAGCTATAAGAAACATACCTTATACAAAAAAGTCATGGCTAATAATAATGCAAATAGTGTCAACAATAACAAAAAAAAGAAGAAGAAAGTCTAATGAGTAGTATTAGACTTCATGTCGATCTAAAATCATGAGAAAGTCCTTTATTCTTCAAAGTAGCAATTAAACATAAAATGGAAACAAGTAGGTATCTTGTGGTATATAAATCTTTCAAACTTTGCTACAGGGTTTTCAAAGTTACGTTTACAATTTCATTCGTGAGTATTTTATTGAAAATAGCTAGAAACGTTAAGACTTTTAAAAATTTTATATTTCAGAGGATAAATTCCTTATCAATTTCTACAAAGGATGTAAGCGTAGCATGGAAAGAACTAAAAGAAAATTGGACAACTATTTCACAATGAGAACAGCGGCTCCTGAGTTCTTCAGCAACAGGGACCCAACTAGTGCAGAAATGAAGAGGATATATAACATTGGGTAAGTAGTTTCAGTTGCCTTGTAAAATTGCTATAGGATTGTTGTTCCTAGCACTAAAGTGTTCATATTTATAGAGTTACCCACTGCATAACGGTCTAGGGTTACAAGATAAGCTGTAGACTGCCCTTGTGTTATGCATAAAGCATACAATCTTTTATGTTACATATCCTAATACAACATAAAAATTATATTCTTTGACTATCAAGTAGAATATTGCATGTGAAATTCATTTGATACTTAGCTAGTAGTTGGGATTTGAAATGTTATATTTGTTTGAATACGACAGCTGGATGTAATAACAAAAACCTACAAATCCAGAATTATTAATAACAACTGTTTGCTATTAGTTTTAAGCTACGCATATACTGAAAATCAGTGTCGTGATAGATCTAAATATTTATCAAGATAATTAAAATAATGTTGTATACATGATTTTAAAGTTCTTATTTCGAAATAAAGATATGGTTGTTACTTTTGATATTAAACGATACTCTTGATCATTATATTCATATTCTGGTAAGATATCTGTATTATTTTCGTAGTGCAAGTACGTATAATAATTTTCTCCATATATTTAATATGAATATATTTTCCAATATTTTCATCGTTTCACATACTTAGAAGGTTTTTTTTTTTTAAAAAAAAAAAGAAGCTTTCCACTTCATGAATTATTCCATCATTAATATTTTTCTATTTCTTCTAAAAATTGTCATCATTTCTAGCTGTTAATCTATAAAACATAAAAGCAGAACGTTGAACTTTATGTCTTATGTAATGTCTACTACCTATTTGTCTATTATTTGAAATACTCTACTGTCTGCATTGATACAACTCTTAGAATCATCCGTTATGTAAGGTTTCTAATAAAATTGTAAGATTAACGTTGTTTAACTTTATGAATTAAATTATCTCATATCTGTTTTCTTTCAACAAACTACGAGTTCAGTTATTTTAGAAAATAGAATACATTCTATATGATGACTGTCTTTGTCTCTATTCTATCATGATCTGTTTGCTTCTTCGAAATGATGATGAATGGATTTAGATGTTTGATAGTGACATTGAAATAAAAGAGTAAAGCACTATGCGATTTATTTACTTCGAGTTATTTTATACATTGAGTTTGAGGCTATAAGAAGCCCTATCTGATAATTAAATATGACACAAACTAAAAAACTACTATGGTGGGAAATATGAAAGGGGAAATAGAAATTAATCGAAACCGAAAAGATGAATTTCTGGTATATGTTTTCATTATCTAATTTATATAAGCTACATATACCACATATAAGCTACATATACTACATATAAGCTACATATACTATATACTCGGGACCATGTTTTTTATACTTAACACCGAGAAAGTATATTGTATTTGTTACCTTCGCAATCGCGAGATCCCGAGTTAGAAGACAACGATTCGCATCCTGATGAGTTTTTTCAGCGTTTTTCTTATATTCCAGTAAC
Source organism: Thermobia domestica (assembly GCF_964235325.1). NCBI lineage: Eukaryota > Metazoa > Arthropoda > Insecta > Zygentoma > Lepismatidae > Thermobia > Thermobia domestica. The sequence goes on from NC_137461.1 coordinate 97,008,303, forward strand.
CGAATTTTTGTTCACTATATCTAATAGTGAACGTACTATAAACTGTTCTGTTTCGGTGTTCTCAGACTCCTTCCTCAGTAGATCTAGACGGCTAACATGGAATTCTTCTTACTTCTTACGAAAAAAAAAAAGTAACAGAAGTTGTAATACTACTTCATAATAAGTTTGTTAATTCCTAGTAATCTATACTTATGTGTAAAATAATGTATGAAAGTGTGTGTGTCATCAGATTTTTAAATAGAAAGGAGTCACCTGAAGCCACCAATTTGATGCACAGATATATCTTCACCAGATCTAATCGCGTACATAGCCTTTTTATTTTCGATTTTCGGCTTGGTGCGAGATTAGAGGGGATCAAAATGTAAGAAGAAGATAAATACCCGGAACGAACAATATTAACGTGAGTGGATTGCAGTTTAGCATCTCTCTCAGCAGTAAGGCTATACGAAATTTGAACTTACAGCTTAACGGAGGATCCGAACCATATGAGCTGCCACCGGAAATCGAACCCTTTTCTCTCGCACCAAAGACCTGTACGCTAACCATATGCCTACGAGGAAGCTCCTGATAGATATTAGTCTTAAATCCACAGTTTTGGGGGTCACTGAAATGAATAGTGATACTCATGACACCGTTTAAATACACGCTTATGGTCTTGGGGAGGGGGGTTAAAAGTAAAAATGTTCAAAATGAGCGATATTAGTCTCACATCCATAGTTTTTGGGATCACTAAGTTGTTTGATGACATTACCGATGACATAAAAGTCTAAGAAGGGGGGAATTAACAGGAGCAATGCTCTTCGTTAATTATTTATTTCATTCAAACAAGCAAGGATAACACCGAAGTTGTTGCTCTTTGTTATTGATTTCATTCATTTCTTTACCCGTTTTTTCGAATTTCAGCTTCGGGGATTAGCGGTGGTCAAAATCTATGCTTAAAATGAGAGAATATATACCCAAGATGAAGGATTTTAGTGTCAAAGCCATAGTTTTCAGGATCGCTGAGAGGAATAGTGAGATTTCTAGTGTCGTTCAAGTGCAATTTTATCTCCCATCGTCGTCTGGGAGCAGTGAAAATGACATGTCCAAAATGAATTATATTCGTGTCTAATCCATGGTTTTGGGATCGCGAAGCTGATTGCTGACAACTTGATGACATTTTAGTCCAAGTAATTTAGACAAAAAGGGACATGTCAGGTGGCCCCAGAATTCACAAGGATAATGCCAAAGTGATTGGTCTTCCTTATTTACTTATTTCACTCATGTCTTTACTTAAAATTATGATATTGTATAAATCTTGTCCTCCCCGTGAAAAGAACATGTATTTCACCTAGTTCACCGTAAATTGGTTAAGTATTTATTATACAATGCAAATATTTGTCATGAATAGTTCCTATTAATTCATAATAAGTTGATTAAGTATTTACTATGCAATGTAGATATTTATGACATAAATAATTACTACCAATTCATAATACGTTGGTTAGATAGTTATTATATAATGTAAATATTTATATCTTTAGTGATTCCATTGCATGTTAAAGAAGTGTTTAATCACCTAAATTGAAAGTACAAATAACATTTAATGTAATTTTAAAATTATAACAGCATTTTTACAAAATACCTATTAGAAATTAACTCAGCTTCTACAGAAAATGAAATGAAATCTTTGAGTTTTACGTCCCACGGTTATGCCGGTTAGGCTAAAAGGAGACGGTGATTATGAGAAATGAAAGAAATGGTGGAATGAAGAAAGTGGGAGGAAACGGGAGAAACCCTAGAAAACCCCTCACATGGTGTCAGTCCACCAACCAAGTTTTTGAATTCATTTTCTACTGAATATAGATTAATGCAAGAGACATTCCAAGAACTGAGATGGCTTCCATATGAGTTGTATGATTGCCACTTATACCAAATTAGGAGGAATATCCCGAATTTTAAAGAAAATTTTCAACGTCCCGAAATATGCCTAAGAGGAACACATATAGTGAGATGTTAAATAATCCAAAATAGTTACAAAATATGCGAGTGACTTACAAATTTTTACATACGATGTGTACTTATGACTATCGAGATATCAATATGGTTCTATCGTTAATTTTTTTCCTGTTGACGGCAGTGTGAAATCACCACCAATAATGTTATTCGTTATTTGTACCGGTTCAGTGGTTCATAATTTCTATTCAATTAACCACCAACAAGCTGAAGCTGTGTGTTTCCAGTTTCATATATTTTTCGTTTGAATTTTTTTTACAAGTTTCATTCATGAATATATGTAAGTGTTTCTATTATTCTTAACAAATTTTTCCATGAATGTAAAAATTTGGGTATGATGGACCGGCGATCTTACATGTTCGATAACTGTATCCCGCTTTGGGTTTGCCAAGAGATGACAGCCCTAGTGAATTACATAGATATCTGAGAAAAGTGTCAGGTAACTCTGAAATAGTACAGTTAATAGCACATTAGATGCAGTAAATTAGAGAGTCCATTTACATATTATTTTAAACATTCATTTCAAATCCTTAAATAATTATTATTGTTATTATAACTATTGTTAATTGTTATTGATTCCTGTATACACCGATACACATTCACATATATATCTGTATGTTCTTAATTACAGGATATAGATAATATTAAGTATCAAATTTGTTGATGTCTACTTTATTGGCTTTTCTATCTCCGCGATTATTCATTTCTTCTCTAATAACAGTAAGTTATAAATAATATTCATTAATTCACCACTTGTAACTTTTATTAAAATCAATATTTGTTTTACAAAAAATGTTTATATTTCAGATACGCATTTGTTTTGCAAAATCTCACACCAAAAGGATACCAAGTAGCATATGCAAAAGTGAAAAATGACCTCGATCCGGCAAAATTTGAGTTCTTTGAAGCTGTTAAATATATGTTGCTTGGTGTAGACGTTGTATTGAAAGAACAAGACATGAAGAACGGATATATTGCTGTCTTCGATCTATCGGGGATCAAAATGTCTCATTTGGGGAAATTTACCGTTGTTCACGCAAAGAAGTTTATCACTTGCATACAGGTAACCCACACTACTTCAAATTAATATAGCTTATTTATTATTATCTATTTATTTTATATTAATAGTGGATTTTGGATCTTTTTATGCTGGAATATATAGTGTAAATTTTAGATAACAAACTTGATAGAAATAAATACAATTTATTTACTTATTTTATTCTTTACAGGGCCAATATGTATATATCCGTATAATCACATACATATGTATACATATACGTAACTATATTTCGTTATCTTTCGTTATGCAAAATATTTGATGATTTACTATGTAGCAGTAAATTTTCTTCGGTATGGGCGCAGGTGTATGTTGAGTCGGTACATAAGTCGAATGATCGACGCAATAATGTTTGTTAAGCATTTTAAATGTGTTTATATCAGTTGTATATATATATAATATATTAACTTCAAAAACTGTTTTAAATGGATAACAAATTATACGAGGATAAACCAAATATGGCTAGTTTTAATCATTTTGCTATTTTATATGCCTTGTATTCAAGAATAAATTGAAGTTGATGCAATACATATGTAAGTAAGTAAAATATGACCTTCGGATCTTACAATCATCTTGCTCACTACCATTACTATAAACATACGATTCCAGTATTCTACCAGGTTTGAATGTGTACGAATCGTATTTCTTTTTTATTCCATCATTCTTTATCTTGGGCCTTTTTTCATCTTACTCTTCTTCTTTCTACATTCTTCTGTAATTCATTCTGTGATTAGTTATTTGGTCTTCTTCGTGGCGTTTTCTTGTCATTTTCACGTGTAGAAACTTCATAGGTAAGCATTCTTCTGTGATTATTTATACACGCCCTCACCAACGTAGCCTTATATTTCCTAATTCCTCTGGATACACTCTGATTATATCAATTCTTACTTAATCAAACTTTTCTTGTCATTCTGAGAATTTCTCTTAGGAATGCTATCTCTATTACTTGTAATCTACTCCATCCTCTTTTCATCATTATCTATGTTTTCACAGCGTGGATTATTATGAGTACGAAGCATTTATTGTACATGGGTAACATATTGTTTTTACCAAATATGTTCTTATCCCGTATCAGATATTTTCTATTTTTGATGAAAGTTTCCTCCTTGTTGTAGTTTCTTGGTAATTCTGTCTCTCATTACTTCCATTCTCCGTTACTTCTCAATCACAGTACTTTAAATTTTCTGCTATCTTTAAATGCTTTCCTTGTAACTCAAATAAGAACAATATTTGCTTATATCGCGAAGTAGTTGTAGTTTAATCAAAACAGTCTTGGTGTTCCATAATAGTCTTCAAATCTAGTCCAAATCGCAAAATATTTAGCAGATTACTTAATATTTCCGTCTTAGCATGGAAAGCATAACGTTTATTGGAAACATTTGACATATACATACAATTTTGTGTGGTTTCAAAATACTAAAAGTTGCTGATTCAATTACATACTTTCCAAAATTATCATATTGTTTGTATATTTTATATATATTAACAAATAATTAATCTGTATACTTTTTCTTCTTTCCGATTATGAATTTACATTGCCATAATTTAACATTTCATGTACAGCGGAGGACACTTCTAAATGGTACACCTTAGCCGTAAATCTCCATATGGCTGTACCATTTAGAAGTGTCCCCCGCTGTACAATGATATACCCATATGTATACTTATTTCCATGCAACTTTCATGTATTTCCTTGTATTTATTCTTAACATGTGTCATATATTAATTCTGTAGAATGAAAAACAATAATTGTAGAATATTCCACATTAATATTAAAAGGAATTAGAAAGTCTTGGTGTGCGCTGACATAACATCTGAGCGTTGCTAAACTGGAAATACATGTGAAGATTCCTGTCTTCCTGTAGAACTTTTCTAAAGGAAAAGTAAACAAACTCACTTCTCAAAACTGTAACGAACTCTACTTCCTCGAAAGGCCTATTACAATATATTAGCTTATGGTGTATTTAATTTGTTGTCCATTATGTGGTGAAAATTAAGAAGAATTTCTAGATAGTTGTAATTTACTTTTCACCCAGTTGTAGGTTTTAAACAAAAAATCTGTTAATAGTAAAAGACTGACATAAAATTAAGGTTTAACAGTTGATAACAATGTGTAACATTAGTGTGCTTCAAAATTTTACTCGCTGTCTTGTTTAACCCTTTTAGGATTTATAGTATATTTTTATACTATGGCGTAGTATCGTCTTTGACCGCTTATTTAGGTTCTATAACAGGTATTTAAGCCGGGTTTCTTTTATTGGTCAAGTCAAAGATGGACCAAAAAACATCCTAGATGCGTTTTGGAACCAGATGTTTGACTTAGCGGCGTCAAGTAGGAGCGGAGGGACATGACTTTTTTTTTTCTTAAGGCAAATTTCAAAACTTTTTCACGCCTTTAGTTTCCAAGATATCAGATTGAAACTTTGCGTACGGATTATGTGTACTTTCGTTTTTTTTTTTTTTTTTGATTCCTATGTGAAACCGAGGCCGGGCCCGAGGGGCGCAAGTGTTCCGCGAGGGTGATTTTTCAGAAAAAATCCGATTTTTTCTGATTTTTCCGGTTCAAATGTATGATACGGACATGTGAGTGGTACCGTTGGAAAGGTCTTGTTATACTCAAGAAAACTGTGTTTGAACCATGACTCTAGGCCAAATAGTAATAATGCAGTAATTTTTATAATATATATATAGGGCCTAAATTCAGACTTTCAACAATTTTTTCTGCCCTTTGTTTTCAAGATACAAGATTGAAATTTTGCACACATATTATGTACAAGAACTTTTTTTTAATATCAGATCCCTACGTGAACCCAGGCCCGAAGGGCAAAGTATTTTGACGGGATTTTTCCAAAATAAAATCCGGTTTTCTCCCGATTTTTCCGGTTCAGGTGTATGATATGGACATGTGAGTGGTACTGTTGGAAAGAGCTCGTTATACTGAAGAAAATGGCATTTGAACCATGACTCTAAGTCAAATAGTCATGCATATACAGTATATATGAAAAAATGAGTCACCTTCAGACTTTCAAAAATTTCTCCTGACCTTAGTTTACAAGATACAAGATTGAAAGTTTGCACACGTATTATGTACATAACAACTTTTTTTTTTTTTTAATTTAGATCCTTACGTGAACTAGGTCTGGGTCAAAGGGGCAAAAAGTTTCGAAAACAATTTTTTTTCGAAAAATCTCCCGATTTTCCCATTTTTGGTGTACAATAGGGACAAGCAAGCGGTACCGTTGGAAAGTATGTTCTATCCTTAAAGAAAAAAAAGAACGGTATGAATCATGATCTTACGATAAATAGTGAGAAAGCAGTAGCTGTTTGAGTGAAAGTCTAAAATTTACCTCAAAAAGTGGAAATCCTAAAAGGGTTAAGACCTCACTTTACTTCTCGACCATTATTCTTTTCCTAATTTTTCTGCACTATGCACTGGTAGTCTTTGTAGAATTGTTAATAGTACTGCCCATAGTACAATTACGCCATAATACTGTAGTTCTTTCCATATGTGCTTTCTATTAACGTTCTCATATGCTTTCTCTAGATCTATGAATGATGTAATAACTATTTAGTGTATTCCCAGCTATTATGAATTAGCTATCTTAGTACGAATGTAAGATCTATTGTAAATCTTCTTGCCTTAATACCATATTGCTCTTTGGACATGTTATGTTTGATTTTGTCTTCGAGTTTCTGCTGTAAAATTCTTTGAAAAAATGTTGGTACATTGGTTCATTAATGTTATTGACGGTAGCTATTACGTTTCTTCCATTTTTTTCCTTGAATATTGGCGCGAATTCTTTCGGTATTATCCCTTGCATTCAAATGCATTTAATCACCTTGTAAAGAAAGTGTATACTATATATAAATTAGACTTGCTGCTCGTGTAATTTCTAACATTTTTTCCTACTTTTTAGTGATTTCTTTACTTCTCTCAGATTAATCTCTTTTGTTGATTGTACTGGTAATTGCTCCATCTTCTCATTTTATTGTATGGAATTATGTTTAAGAATTTCTCAAAATATTTCCTTCATTCCTTCTTAATATTTTCTGGTTTCTTGGTGAATGTGTCTCTGTCATCTTCATTTCGCCGAGCTTGATATTTCTAACTTTGCATGTTCTTTACTACTCAATACAGAATTTCTTATTTTCTTCAGTATCTCTTTCTAGATTTGTACAGAATTTTAACCACGCCTTTACGTTCTTCTTTTTTACTACTTTCTTATAATCTTTCTTTCTTTTGTTTATATTTGTTTTTGATCTTCGATTACCCACGTATTTCTACGTTATTCTCTCCACTCCGTAATCTTTTTCATTATTGTTCATTATACTTTGTTATTCATCATGTAGTTTACTTCTTATTTCTTCTTCTCAATGTCCTTCCGCGTATTTCTTCCATTTCTTTTAACAAGTTTCCTTAAATATCTTTCATTCCTCTTCCACTGATTTAACTTCATGTTTTGTTATTTGGAAACTTATTTTTCTTCTAATTTCATTTCTTAATGTTTCCTTCAGAAGTTTGAATACGTTTCAGTTAAACCTGTCTTGAATTACATGTTTTTGTTCAATTGTTTCGTTTTTATTAGAGTCTTAAATCAGTAGTCATCATCGTTTTTGCTAATAAGTTATTGAACACTAGCTTGTCTCTCTTATACGACCGTTAATTTGAAAGCTGTTTGTGCAGTTAAACATTTTAATTTAAACATAATCCCATATCTACTAATAGTAAATCTTAAAAAAAAAAAAAAAAAAAAAAAAAAGTATACCTCTGTATAAGAATCTCCCTAAGGCCTATTTGAGTTTAATACTTTATATGTGATCTTTCAGAAAAATAGCTGTGATTCCAAAACAAGCTTTTTATGTGTCCAACAATGAGATACTAGACTAATCAATGAGTATTCTAAAGAATTAGTGAAAAAATCATCCTCTCGCTACAGCAAGATATAAATAAGCATAGCAACATGTAGTGTAAAATAACTTGCTAGAAATTAATTGTTATAAAACAATTTTGTTTTCTTACAGCAACAAAATTCGATATTATGTCAGTAAAAAATTGAAATAATGATGTAAGAACAGAGAAAATGAGTATTTTTAAGTACATAGAAATTACATTTTAAGGTTAGCTCAATTTTAGCTTAACTTTTATGGAAAACCGAATACAACACAATGTTTTATGATTCTACTAGCAGCGTTCACCCCGCTTCGCTGGGGTCACCCCGGAACGCAATAAACTTTGTTACTTAGATAATTTTTACTTTTTCGCTTTCAAGTGATATGATAAAAACCATAGAAGATTGGAGTAAATGTTAACATTATATCGCCTGTCATTTATGTTAACCCGCCGAGTGACACGGTCATGTGGGTTGCATATAAATACGGTTAGATTTAGCTATGATGAGCTAACAAAGGATTTGTACGTTATGGACACTTGAATGGTCAATTATCTCAAGACACTGGTAATTGAAAATTAAAGTGATATGATAAAAACCATCTAGGGTCCAAATCTTAATAACCCCCCAAAAATGAAAGAAATTGGTTCAGCCGTATTAGCGTGATGAGCTAACAAAGGATTTGTACGTTCTCTTTTATATATATAGATTATATTTTAAAATGAAAATGGTATTGGTATTGGTATAATTGTTCAGGCAATCTAACTGGTAGAAAAGTCAATAATAAAATAGTAATTTAAAATGAAATATTTGATGATAGTATTACTTAACTTTATTAACGTAAAATTAAACTGAGATCATAGTTATAGATCTCAAGTAGAAATTAGAGAACTACTGTATGGAAACTGATTATTTAGGATGCTTCAAATTACTTGGTTCAAAAGAAAATAGAAATCAAAATTTTGTTTTGTTAATCTCCATTGCTCTAAGCAATTGTTTTAATTTTTATTCTCGTATAGCATTCATTTTTGTGTTTATTTATATTGTAGGAGGCTTATCCACAGAGAACAGCGGAAATTCACATAATCAACGCTCCATCTTTTGTTCACACAACAATAAACATCTTCAAATCTTTCATGAAGGAGAAATTGCGAAGTAGGGTAAGTGTTATACGCATGTTTGATTAATTCAATTTATAAGTTATGTGTATGATAATTTTTAAAGCACCTTACTATTATAATTTTCATATATATATATATATATATATATATATATATATATATATATATTGGTTAAAACAAAAGAATCTTACCATAAACATAAAAAAGAGTCAAAATAATGACAGAAAGTTAACCAAGTAGTAGTTTTTTGTAATATATTAAAAAAGAATCATTTAAAATTTAGAACTTCAATCTGATTTGCAGTATGTTTTGAAACATTTTGAGCCGCCTCTAGAGGTTTTTGAATTACATTGGAATTTAGAGTTCCTTTCATTATCAAAGGCTGTTTGAAACGTGAACTTACAGCTTAATGTGGGATTCGTACCACATGAGCTGCTCCCGGGAATCGAACCTAAACTACAGGCCTCAATAGGTGTATATATGAAACAGAAGTGGCATTACATTAATTATAAATTTTCTTATGGAGTATTTGATTATTAATAAAATATATTATAACTTTAATATGTCTACGAAACCTCCATCAATACCAGCTTCATTCATGTATCTGTTGTTGTTTACATGTGCCACTTATATATATAATGAAAAGTGTTTATGCTTGTGTTAAATTGAAGCTATTAATCCATACTAGTTGCATCCACTTCTGCTCCCTCTTAATGTATTTTATTGTTGTTTATTAATACTTCAAGAGGCAATAGTATGAGCTACAAGACCAACTTAGAGGGATTTATTGCAGAGTTTCCCCTCCTTTTTTCCCTCAATTCTCACGTTTACACTGGATAACAGGATAAAATTACTTTCTAAGTCATTTAAAAGTGTACTTAATATCCTTTTAAATAAAGTCATCGTCTCACTGTTTATCTTAATTTAAGCCTTGGTCATTTTGTGTAGGTACATTTACAGATGAGATGACTAAGAGCGCTATTTTATTTAGGAAGTCAAAAATAACTAAGATAAAGCCGAACTGTTAACTGATCATTCCTCGACTTGAAAATCTATCTAATAGATCAATCTCTTTCAGTGAATTTTAAAGCCATTCAGTTTAAATATTTAAAACGTTTAATTGCAGTTTATATAATATGTAAATTTAATTACTTGTTTGTAATCTAAGCACAATTAGTTGATCGAGACCGTATCCAAAACAATCGTAAAGATTAATTTGCCTTAAAGAGAAAAAAAAAGCTAGAAAAACTTAAAAATTACTTAGAAAGCCTTCGGGCTCAGCATACATATGAGAACTAAAAGAGGAAGAGAGAGAGAGAGAGAGAGAGAAGTGAAGAGGGTCTTTGAACCCCAGTACATTTTCATAAGTTGATCTCATAGCTCATCATTAGTAATAGTTGTGATAAAAAAAATTAAATTTTTGAGTTTTACTTCCCACTGTTATGCATGTAGGCTAAAGGAGGCCAAAGGAGACGGTGATGATGAGAGATGAATAAAATGGTAGAATGAAGAAAGTGAGAGGAAATGGGAGAAACACGAGAAAACTCAAGCACATGGTGTTTTCCACCACAAACCCATTTAGAATCGAACCAGGGACCCCAAGCACCAGAGGTGAATGCTCTATCACTGAGTTATTGCGGCACCCAGTACTAGTTGTGTTAAGAACAATCAAAAAAGTGTCAAATAAATTGGAATATGCATGTTTAGATGTTTCTTTAAACAACGCATATTGATTCTGCTAACCCATTCGTTAGTCTTTCTACAAATAATAAACTAAACCGCTGGTGCAACAACTCTAGGGTAACTATTGCGTAGCAGTCGACTTTTGAGATGATGTGTGGTCAGAACATCGGCTCCCCTCGTCATTAACTCTAGCTTTTTAGACTACAGTTTGCTATCTCTTTCTTTTAAATAGCTCCACAGTTGTCCTCAGGACTCTGGGTGGACACGTAATAGCAACACCATATAGTAAGTTCGAATGGTTACATATATTCACTTCGATCAGATCTGACACTGTCTGATTTCCAGTGATGCTAGAACGGCATTTTTAGTTCTATATAACAAAATATTCTAGTGAAGTTATATTTCTTTTATTATTTCATTTGATGTTAAAATGAAAACACTTTGAGTTTGAAATGTAAGCACAACTGAAAAATAATTAAACGACATATTCTTTTCTATATTATTTATTGGGTTAAAATTAAGATAGATTTGAGTTAATATGTTTTTAACAGTCTTTCAAAAAGTTATAAGAAGGCAATGGTTTTTGGAGTAATTTGTTTTTCAGTATTTACATATTCTTTCTTTCTTTTTATTTATTTATTTTTTTTTTTTTTTTTTATTTTAACAGATTCACGTATATGGAAATGATTTAACGAAACTCTACAATAGTGTACCACGCGAAAGTCTGCCTAAGGAACTTGGAGGAGATGCAGGAACGCTAGAAGACTTTTGGAGTAAGTATAAATGACATACAAAAAAAGTACAAAATTCAGTTTCAGACAAGGGGTTAACTTTTCTGGCTTGCTTTCCCAGCATGTGCGAAAAAAGGGAATAGGTATCTTTAATTGCAGTTGTAGGATACAGGTTGACATTCAAAAATCCGGCTATCAATAATCCACTTCCTTTAGATTTCCGGCATGGATTTCGGAGCACATTTTCGAATTTACCGCGTTGAAGTGCCGCTATTTTTGGAGGCGCCGTTTAGTTTTTGATGGCGCTATAGTCGATATTTGCTCAAGAGACAAAGCTTTGCTTCCACCTACTAACAGACATTTCTGCTCATACCTTTTGATTTTATCATTCATTTACTGAATTTTCTCTCTTTAAAAGATTGTATAAGTAGTCATTTTTCTTAAACATACATAACACATATAACCATCCAAATTCTGACATTTTCAAAATCCCGAATTCTTTTAAAACTCCAAGATAAGTTTTTCTTCTAGAAGCATAATACTGTCTTTCTAGTCAGTCGCCATGCTCATATTATGGACAGAAGAGTTCATTACGATATACTTCAAATTGCAGCTCTTACAACAGAAAAGTGAAAATAATATTTATAAAATTATAAATATAATGTTTCCACATGTGGAACTCTGGAATAACCAACATATACAGGTAATTTTGTTCCAGAAGTAACGTTCTGCCTTTACAGACAATAAAGAGCATGTATATGAACGCGTAGTGTTGTTTCTTCACCTCAGCGCTTCGAAGTAGGAGAAAATTACTCCTTCTCGCAAGAAATACATTATATTATTTTTACTTTATAATTATAACATTATAACGATATTTACAAACATATTACTTGATATCTAAACTATTTGTGACATTCCTTGTGTATGTTCTACTTAATCAAGAAGAAGCAGATAAAAACTATATCCCTAGAAAAGAAAACTTTTTTTTTAAAAGATTTTTTGAAGAGAAACTTCCTCTTCAACTCCCCACAACCTCATGGTACCTGCATGATACACAGTTTAGTTTCATTACAAATTAGAGATATGATTGTCATTGTGTTATATGTGACATGATGAGAGTTATTATATCAAAAAACTACGGTCCCCATGGCAAAATAAGGTATAAATTTTATTTGTCATTTTTGTTTCCTCAAACCGTAAGTTAAAAATCAAAATAAATAGATATGTTCAGTAATAGATATGAGTCTGTTTCTCAGATTTTTTAAAGAATATTTGCTCAAGAGACAAAGAAACTCCAGAGCTCTTCCAAACTGTAAAGGAGTTTTAGATGGGAGTTTATTTTAAAAGTCCCTCCGATAGACACAGAATACCGAAAAGTAAGTCATTTAAAAGGTATTAAATTAGAAAAAAGAGGTATAAATAGTTCTTCTGTGCTAATCACAGTCGGACAGATCGAGAAAATATGAGACAGCAAAATAACAAAAACTCCCCAATATGAATGGTTAAAATTATCAAACTATTAAATACAGGAAACTTTAATGTAAATAACATTTACTAATTCAATTAACTGAAACTAACAGCTAAGTCAATGAAGTGTGAAATTACTTTTTAAAATTGTGGTTACACTTGGATACATAAAACAATTACAAAATAGAATAAAATTCCAATCTTGTTCACATGATCCTGAAAAGCAAGAAATACTAATTGTTTAAAAGCACCTACGTCTTTCCATCTAAGTACCTCTTCATCTTCACATTTGAATATCTAGTTTACTTTTTTTCTTTAGATAGTAAGGAAGTATTGTAGTAGCATAACTATGTATGTTACATGGAAATGTATGAAACATTGAGAACTATATATTCATGAAAAGAGGAAACAACCGATTTTAGACTTATTTTTACACATCAAATCCTCTGTAGTTGCGAATTCAATAACATAGAAAGAGTAAAAAAGTGATTGACTGGACCGGGAATGGAATCTGGGACATCTGGCATACCGTGCCGTAGTTGTTCAAGCATCGGTATTGTATGTTTGAGGTCCCGGGTTCGAAACTCGGTCCAGTCAATCACTTTTTCACTCTTTGTATGTTATTGAGAACTTACACGTACATTCCTATTACTTATGAACTGTTTGGACTTAACTCAGGGAAGAGGGTTTTGAAACGGTATGTTTTTACAACTTTTTGTTGTAATAGAAGAATAAAGACAGAAATGGAATCTATTTTTGGAACACAGGATCCATATCAAAATACCATTTCTCAGTATCTCTTACTTTTTTTTTCTGTGATAGATAGAACAAACAGAACAAAGGAATAGACATAGCCAGTCTGTGTGACTTTCAATACTTACGTATAGCACAGTTTGGAAGTCTAAATGGTGCTTGTTCAACTTAATTTCAATAGAGATATTGATAGACATATCAGTTTCTTGAGTTACTGCTTCCAGATGTTTCTTACGCGTATCATCTACTTATAACAGTAGGCTTATTTTCTTTTAGGCCTAACGACATCTAAACTTTATTCTATATAAATAATGAGTACCAAATAATTTAACACCAATTAGCTAATACCAGACCTACATTTTAATACCACTTTGTATTCCCACATAAACTGATATAAATTATAACGTATATATAAAACTTAGATAAGAAGCAATACATTTTATTAATCTGCAAAAGCTACAGAAAACTCAATATATTCTAACACATTATCTACCAATTCTTTTTCTTCTTTTTACATGAATTTACACGTTGTCATAAGCAGGTACTTATTATTGCAATATTCTCCAACATCTTCCTCGGGTACTGCAAGTGCAGTTAACTCGAACAGTTACTAAAGCACTTTTATTTTCCAATGTCTCACTTATTAAGTATTACTGTACTGTTTTGCCATTATAATCATAATCATTTTATTTTCTAGAACGGAATCTAAATTATCTTCTATTGACTTGATTTAACGACCTAGCTCATTAACCCATTACACTCTCGCGATTTTTTTTTTTTTTTTTTTGGTAAAGTCACTCTTCTGTTTTATATTAGTCTCGTTATGGTTTGTAATCTTACTCCGTTCTTTTCGTTTCATATATTGTCTATGTTTTATACAAATGCCTATTATTTTCTCTTCTAACATAAGAAGGATAAAAATAGGAAAGAATATACAATATAGATTTATGGAACCTGTATCCGATTACAATCTTTCTATGCTCTGAAACGATGTAATCGGACGATAATAAAACAACGAACATAGCTAAATAAAAATATTTAAATTTTCGTGGTTGCCTTAGTTCTTATATGTATTTTAAAAGAATGAAAGAGTTAGAAAATGAAAATTGCATAATTAACTTGAATATTTATGTTCTTCACTTGTATTTCTATTAAAAATTTATGTGTAAATCATGTTTAAAAAGATATTATCATGCTTAAAAGTATTATTAATCTTTCTTTTCTTATTTCTGTTTTCTTCTAGATGACTGGGTTAAATTTTTGGAAAGCCACAGAGACTGGATATTGAAGCAAGAACATCTAAAATCCGATGAATCAAAGCGACCTGGAAAACCAAAAATTCAAAGCGATCTTTTCGGAGTTGAAGGATCCTTCCGGAAATTGTCACTTGATTAAACTGTGATATATATCACCTAATATCTTTTCCTTAGATGTGATGTTAAATCCAAAGTATTTGGATACATTTTAATTTCTCTAGGTTACTCTGTATAATAAAAAGGCACTTCAGAAGTGATCTGTTGGTGATAATTTAAACAGTTCCATCAATTCTTGATACGTAAATGCGTAATGTCATTAAATCAAGAGATCACAATATTTATTTTTGGTCAGACATGACTTTAAACAACATTTCTTAGCAAATGAATGTATTTCTATAATTGAGAAGAAAGTAATATAATACCATACTGTAGAATTTCTGTTCGTATTTATAATTTACATGTTACCTCCATGACGAATCATGCTCTTGTTTTAACGTAGTTTAAAGTAGACATTCTGTAACATATACCTTTTAAACCCTTAATACAATAATCAAATTTAAGCCAATGTTCTTTAAATGTAATGTACTTAGATATCAGTTCTTAGGTACACAAAGAAACCTTGTCTGCTATTTATTTTATACGAACACTTCTACGAAGGAAGAAGCGATGTTGTCCAATTCATAGACCATTGAACACAAATACAATTGTTTCTGTTCAACTGTACTTCTAAACTTCATGTTCTAATGTTTAATCGCAAATGGTGATCAGATCTCGAAGGTTTTAGATTAGAACGTATAACCGTATTAAATCGTTTTGTACAAAGTATAATATTTAGTTTGTAAGATTTAAGATATATATAAGATATATATATATATATATATATATATATATATATATATCATTATTTTATTGTAAAAGTAAGTGTTTCTGAAACAAATGTTTTTCAAGGCAAATGGAAACAAATACATATTAGGTAATAAACATATTTGTTATCTGTTAACTAAATGTAAGTCAACATTAAAATGTATTAGTTTCATTTGTTAATATTTCACCAACTTCTTTATAAAGTGAGAAAATTATGTAATTAAGATTGATACTTAAACTAAACAGATTAAGCAAAATATGTGTTACTTATTTTCCGGAACTCCATGAAGTTACATAAATGAAATAAATGCCTTTGATTACAAAATCTCTCTGTGAATGAGGCTATATATATATTTGTGTTCTTTACCTCAATTTCGTTTAAAAAAATCACTTTTTAATATAGTAATCGTATGTTAAGATCATGTTCTTATGTACAACATTCTCATTGAAATATAAAATTCTCGTAAATATTTGAATTATTGCTTCACGATTGAATTAAAACCCTTGGTATATCCAATGATTTAAATTTTAAAAAAAACAGTTTCTATAAAGGTTGGAACTAAGATCAATACATACCAGTATTTTATGTAAGTTGTGAAGAATATTATAATAAATGCTATTTGCCTGAAAACAATAAAATAAAATGTACAAATTTTCGGAGTTTTTATTTCTTAAACTGTTTGTATTTTGCTTGTTTGAATCCATGATTGCAAAAGACCCGAGTTACTTTTGTCAACCTTTCAGATATTAAAGAGAAAATATTTAAATCAGTCACTTCCAACTTTTCTTGTGCTCAACCAATGTTGCTTTTTCATCTTCGACACCTGCTCTTTCCTTTTTACCACCAAGTTGTGTATAATCTTAGAGAACCAGAAAACTTTACGAACTAAATTTCAGAAAAATGAGACTCTAATCCTTTCTACAAACATCGATTCAGTTATTTTTAGTAATTTAATCGAGAATTGACAGAATTATTTTGTGTAATTAATATTCAAGGAAATTTGAAAAAAATCTTGAAGATACATTTAGTGTGAAGATTTGACAATAACATTTTTCTCCAAGCAGTGTAAATTTCAAGCTAGAAAGCATAATTTTAATTGTTTCTTCGATTGTTTTCGAAAGCTATATTAAGATATCTAGTATTCATCTAACAGAGATTAGAGGAAAGAGTTCTGTATTTCTTTGCGTAACAACCCATCAAGATGTATGGCAACGAATTTATCAACTGGCCGATGTATAATATCAGACTACACTTTTCAATTGGAACAGGAATTTGGAGAACTAGAAAGAGTTATGGATGCGCGAGAATGGAGACATCGATAAGTGTTTAGACATGTTGCCAATGTGCGCAAAATCAGGAATCAGCGAATGGTTTACCTGCAAGATAATTGACTCTGCTAGCGATGTTTTCCAATAGCAAAGTTGGCGGAAATCATAGTTATTGGTACGGCAACTTGGACATTAGTTCCAGGCGTTGTCAGAGTGACTTTAACAGCTGGAATACTGTGGGGTGGAAGTCAACGGGAAACCACTACTCTGTTTTTCCCTAGTTTGCTGACAGCAGAAAGAGAGAAAGACAAAAACATCATGTATGGAACGAAGAAGACGGTGTCAAATATAGAAGTAGAAGGGGAGAAAATAGAACAGCTGACTAGTTTCCGATACCTGGGTAGTATTATTAATGATGATATGAAGTGTGAACGTGAAATAAAAGCAAGAATAGGAATGGCGAAAGAAGCCTTTAGGAGAAAGAAAAGATTACTTTGTGGGATTTTGAACAAAAAGACTTATAAAATCCTTCGTGTGAAGTATTGTCCTGTATGGGCCAGAAACGTGGACACTACACAAAAATGATAAAAAACGACTGGAATATTTCGAAATATGGGTGTGGAGAAGAATGGAAAGAATTAGCTGGGTCGAGCAGAAAACGAAATGTGGGGAAGGAAAGAACAATTTTAGATTGGGTAAGAAGGAACTGTATCATGAGAGATGTGCTAGAAGGTATAGTGGCAGGAAAGAGAGGGAGGGGGTAAAGGAGACTACAATTAATGGACGACACCAAAACAGAGAAATTGTACGTGAGGACGAAAAGGTTAGCGGAAGACCTTGGAGCATGGAAGCTTCTCAGTTGCAGCGGATGACCTGCCAATAATGGCAGAAAGCTATAATGATGATGATGATGATTGATGTTTTGTTTGCCTGCCGCCATTACGTTGACAAGCGTTCTGTCTGCTGCTGCTACGAATATCTGCTCGTTGGGTCTCCTGGAAGTGAGAGATAAGCAGACTATGATGTCAGAGAATATAGAGTTGGAAATGACTGCTTTTAAATGAAAAAATAGAAAATTGCCTATCTAGTTACGCAGTGATTTAATTTATTGGGGGCATTATTACGGTTACTTATCTTCAGGCCCACCTCAGAAGCAGGTTGGAATCATTAGTTTATTTCATTTCTTGCACAGTTAATATTCTTAATGCATAACACATGTATACCCCAAGTACAAAGCGATGAAAGTAAAAAAATCACACTTACCTTCACTGGAAATATGCTGATATGTTTGTCAAGGCAAATTAAATCATTGCATATATAGATAATCAACTTTCTGAGTCTTTCATTTACTAAAGGATCCGTACTTCATAAACTTTAACTTACTATGACTGGTTTTGTATATTTGATTTTGGTCTAATTGTATTCATTTCTCATAAAATTTTCAACTAAAATATTTCACTACGTAACCTACTTCCATGCATTGGTGAAGTAGTGCGGCCTGTTAATTTTTATATAATTTATTTCTTTTATTTTAACCTGAACAATGTAAATATTCTTATAAATCGTTATTAGTTAAAATTGTTTACTGCTCTGGTAACAAAAATTGCTAGTTGACATTACTGATGGAAGCCTATTTCTCTGAACTTTGCAACAATTAAATTAAAGAAGTCATAACAGTTTCAATAACGTAACGTTATCTTCATCAGATTATAATTGGCATATATATGTCCATATTAATGTAGGTAATACAAACATCATAATATTAAATTATTGATATACAATTTCAATTGTTATATATATAGCATATATATATAGCATATATATATAGCATATATATATAATTTTAATTTTTTAAAATATGTAACAGTCTTTTATTACAATAGAAAACTAATCCAAACATTAACAGAATACTATGTGAAACAAGAAACAAAATAGTACCTAGGTACAAACAGGTGGAGAGCTTCCAACAACATACAGGCTGAAGGACATAGACTGAAGGCTGAGGATTCGAAGAACGTACAGTATTTTTGTAACAAAAATGTCTATCAAACACAATCAGATTTTCAACATTATATATATATATATTATAGCAACTGCAAATTGGAATATCAATAAAAATCCTAAAACACAAAACAACCTTTGCTTAAGCCACCATCTTCAGCTTCTGCGTCTGCTTATGCAAGATGTATTTCACTTGCTAATCGGTGTACACTAAACCAACCTAAGACAATTTTGATTGTTACAAATTTCAAATTGTTCTAAATTTCAAATTGTTCCTTCTTCGTTACTCTTCTTCAATTACTGTTAAGATATCTTAGCGATGTTGGTACTCAGAAACTAAGTCGTTCATATTCGACTCTACTTTTATGAACTCCATCTCGTTGAATAAAATAGAAATTCTTCTGAATAATTATGGGATTCCTTATATGAGAAAGACCTCCTCTAATTCGTTACCGCTGGGTAACGTACCCAAAATGGCTGAAACGTTCCCCGGTTAATAAGAAATTATTTAGACAGAATTTCTAGAACAAGATTTTACATAGTTCTTCCTTTCTCAATATTTCAGTTTGTCATATTTCTTTTTTTTTCTTTCTTTCTTCATAAGTGACTTCTGAGTTCTTATTTTAGATTATTCGCTTTCTTAAATTTTTTACTGAAGATGGAACGTATAGAATTATTGAAAAGTGTTTAGTTCATCTCATAGCCAGTGATTTTATTTTGGAAGAAAGGGAAATCAACGCATAAAGTATGTACATATTTCTTTGATACTCTAGGTAATGCTACAAAAAATATATGAGTTTTTATTAGAAGTACAGATCTAAGAGCTCGGGCGAAAACAAACTGTCTTTTAAAAAAATAAATAAACAAGTTCTTTAATTGGGAAATGTTGGCCTTTTTTATATATATATTTCAATTTTAGTGGAGAAATAACAAAACATTCCACCTTTGTTTTCCCATCATAACACGAGAAGAACATTTAATTATTGCATTCTGAAGAGAAAATCCTGGAAAATTTCAAGAATCAAAGAAAATCGGTCAGTCTAGAGGAAATAATGACCGATTTTCTTTGATTTTTGATATTTTTTTCAGGATTTCCTCTTCAGAATGCAGTAATTAAATGCCACTCAAGAGGAGAGAGAAAGTGCAAATCGGTGGAAGCAGTGAGTTGTTTATTCCAACGAATTATTTATAGAGTTGTTCGATTAATGTTCAATGGCAAAAGAATTTAGTAAAACGTTTAATAATGTTAGCAGTAACTGTTCTGAAAAATGTATTAGACTTCTGAAAATATATAAAGGAACCAAGAAACTTCTGTCGCTTTTTGTAGAGGTCTGTGTTCAATTGGCCCTCACACCGTGAGTTGAATGTGAATGGAGATAAGGCGAAGGTCAGTTGTTGGTGTGGGTATATCCAACATACTACCTGGTTGTGACAGTTCAGTACACGTGAATTTGGTTAAGAACAGAGTAAACATGGGACCTCCACAGAGAGTTATAAGGGCGTGTATGCTGTAAGAGTTCAAACTGGGGTCAAACGCCATGCAGCGGGGCGGAAGATATACCAGGCTATGTGGACTATGAGGGTGTCGTGACTATGTGGACAGTGCAGCGGTGGTTCAACAAGTTTAAGGACGGCGTCGAAACACTCGAAGACGCACCACGTGCCGGAAGACCAACACGTGTACAAAATGAAGATCTTCGGACAGCAATTAAGGCGAACAGTGTCTAGACATGTGAGGAACTGGGACTACAATTCAGTGTGAGTGGAGAAACAATTCGACAGCACCTTCATCAACTTGGGAAGCACTACAAGTTGGGTCGATGAGTCCCACATGATTTGACTCCGGCCCAGAAAGCAACACGAGCAGACACATGTGTTTCTTTGCTGTCTCGTCTGAGGAAGGAGCCATTTCTAGGACATGGTGTTGACATGTGATGAGAAGTGGGTCTTATATGAAGCTCCACGGAGCCATCATCATTAGTTAGCATCCTATGAACCGGTTCAAAAACAGCCGAAACCAGCACTGCACCAGAAGAAGGTCCTCCTGTGTATTTGGTGGTCTGCTCGCGGCATCGTGTATCGGGAACTGCTTCCAGCTGGTCAGATCATCAACGCAACTCTGTAGACTGTCAGCACTTGAGCCGTAATTAAGAAAAATTCAAAACGCTGGAGCCAGCACTTCTGAATCGCAAAGGGATCCTCATGTTACAGGACAACGCTAAGCCTCACGTGGTTAGGATGACTCGGGACACCATTCTACGCCTTGGATGGGAAACTATTGCATCCGCCAAACTCTCCGGACATTGCATCGTTTGATTATCGCCTGTTCCATTCCTTGGACTATCACCTTAGAGGGTGCCAGTTCAAATCCCTACTAGAGATGCAAAATGCACTTGATACCTTCTTCTCTTGACGGTCCACAAAGTTCTACCGCAATGGAATCCATGGTCTTCCAGAACGTTGGCAGAAGGTCGTCGATGCTGATGGGGGCTATTTTTGATCTTCCAGGTACATCTTTAATATGCATAACATTTATTGAAACTGCTACGATGCGAGAGGAAGAATGTTTGAAACGCTATACATAAGTTTGTTATTTTAAAATTATGACACGATACAACAGTAAAGAAATACGTAAGTATTCTGGGAAAAATAATGTTAAACTAACCTCGTACCCAAAATTTATGGCCTTAATTTTGTAAATTGAACTCTTTGAAGCTCAGGATAAAATGTTTACCGAAAGGAGATGTAAGCAAGATTTTATGCAAAAACGAAAATGTTCTTGTATTTATTTCTTGATTTATGGTTCCTTTTTCTTGTCTGCTAAATTCAAGAAGACAATACAGTCAGAATGGCACGTACCGGTACCAAGCAGACACCTAGGAAATCTACTGGAGGCTAAGCTCCTAAAAAGCAACTTACCACCAGAGCTGCAAGAAAGAGTGCTCCAGCTATCAGTGGAGTTAAAAAGCCCCATTGTTACAGACCTGGTACTAAGGATCTGCGAGAAATTCGTCGTTATGAGAAGAGCACAGAATTGCTTATCTGAAAGCTGACCTTCCAATAACTCGTTCGCGAAATTCCACAAGATTTCAAGACAGATCTTAGCTTCCAAAGCTCAGCTGTCATGACTTTAGAGGAGACAAGTGAAGCTTATCTTGTAGAGCGTTTCGAAGATACCAACCTGTGCGCTATCCACGCAAAGAGGGTCACAGTCATGCCTAAGGATATCCAGCTTGCATACTGTATTCGTGGAGAACGTGTATAAATTTGAAGTTTTGAGATTTAGGCAACCAATAAAACACATATATCAAGTTGAACAACATCCAAGTACTTGCTAAGATGGTTAGGCAACCAAAAGGACACTTGGGATGTGAATGGTGAATAACTTACAGTAGCTGTCAATAAATGCAATGACCAATTTGAAAACCAATCAAGACAACATGAGACCCTGAACCGAACATAAGACTTAGAAGATGTTGAAAACGCACTTTCTGAATTGTAGAAATCCACTACAGGTGAACAAAAGTGATACTTGAACAAGGAAGTCATAGAAAGTCAAAATAGCGAAAATTTGCGTTTTTTCCAAAAAATATCTGGCTTTTATGGGGAAAATACCTCCAAATCAAAAAAAGCCGTCTTTTTTGATCTTTAGTTAAGAGTATGTATATTACTCTTAGGCGTATGTGTACGTCATTGTTAGGAGTACATACACCGTTAGGAGATGATAAAGAACAATAGATACAATTAACCATTAACTGTATATTTTTAATGCATAGATAAATAAACAATCCGTTCTAGTAGCAGAAAAAATATAAATTATTTTTGATAACAATTAACATACTTTTAGCATTCTTTTTGCTGGATTTTCTTGAAAAAAAAATTACATTTACTCTTAAACATGTCAGTTTCTCCAGTTCGATATCATCTACCAATGGATACAGCTCCCATCTTCGTAACAATGTTACAACTAAACAAACATTACATCTTAAAATTAATAATAATTTTTGATCATATTTTATTACCCATATTATGAACTTTCATTTTGCTAGTGTGACAATATAAAATTTGATGGGGGTAAACTGTAGTATCAGTTTCAGCTTTGAAAATGGCGTGGTTATCGTACGCATTTATTTTTAGCTTTTCGAAACAACAACTGGATTTTCTCGAAAACTACGCATAAGGATTTACGCATTTTGTTCATCTGAATGAGATCTATCGAATGATATATATATATATATATATCTATATTATAAAAGAGAACGTACAAATCCTTTGTTCCCTCATCACGCTAATACGGCTGAACCAATTTCTTTTATTTTGGGGGGGTTATTAGGATTTGGACCCTAGATGGTTTTTATCATATCACTTTAATTTTTAATTACCAGTGTCTTGAGATAATTGACCATTCAAGTGTCCATAACGTACAAATCCTTTGTTAGTTCATCATAGGTATAAAAATAAACGTATTTATATGCAACCCGCATGACCGTGTCACTCGGCGGGTTAACATAAATGACAGGCGCTATAATGTTAACATTTACTGCAATTTGAAAGCGAAAAAGTAAAAATTATCTAAGTAACAAAGTTTATTGCGTTCCGGGGTGACCGCAGCGAAGCGGGGTGAACGCTGCTAGTATATATATATATATATATATATATATATATATATATATATATATATAGTGTTGTAAAAAAACGGTTTTTTTTCTGTGAAGTTTTTTTTCAATAAAAAACATCGTTCTTTTTCATGTTTTTTTTCAAAAGTCTGTTTTTTTTCTGGCAACTATTATTTATTGATTTATGTTGCAGATTATTGAAATAATCAACAGAACCTGAGTCGAAGCCCTCGTAACTTACAAATCGTTTGTTTCTTTGAACCTATACGAGCAAAATTGTGTGATTATTCTTTTCAGCCCCAGGTCATTTTTGGCGTTTTCCTACATTTCCAGTTAGTGACTTATTGCTCAAAAACTATTCATTCGATTGATATGGATCAGGCCTTGCTTTTAAGAAAATAGATGTGGCTATTTTTTGGTGTAAGTTGTATTGCAGTGTTGCCAACGGGTGGGAAATTATTGAGGGAAATGTAGGGGTGAAAATTTACAAAAAAATCCCTAACCGATTTTCAAATTTTTTTTGTATCTAGCACCACTGCTGCTATATGGGTTCAAGTCACCTAAACAACTCTTTGGTGTGTTGACAAGGTAAAGTGAAATCCTGAACTCGCTGGCTTCCATTCAAAGAGGGAAAGAAAAAATTCTGTCATACCCATGAAATTTTGACACTTTTTACGCCTCAGAAGAAAAAATCAAATATGCCGGGGTACAGCTTCTCTAATTATCCTATTGAAACTTTTTATGGTGCGTTCTATAGGGCAAAGAGGAAGCTTTCAGGTAGTGGTACGTTTGTTTCAATATAGCCAGTGAGAGGGTAATAATAGAGGGGAAAAGGGAAATTTTCCGAATTTTTCACCTAATAGCGGGAATTAATTGTTTTGGCTGGAAACGCTGCCATCAGACAGACGAAATCTATCTGAAAATAAACCGTAGTGCTCCAAAAATATATCCTACAAGTATCATGGCGATATATAACAAAGTAACCATGAAATTAAAAAAAATCTCATTCTACCTCAGAAATTCACCATTTTCTTACCATTTCCAGAACATGGTTTATTATAAACCTCAACTGTACTTCCCCTAATTATTCTATTGAAACTTTTTATGGTGCGCTGTGTAGGCTAAGGATGAGGCTGTTACACATTTGTACATTTGTTCGAATGTAGCCAACAAGAAGGAAATAATAGAAATAAAAAAAAGGGAATTTTTCCCAAAATTTGCCCCTAAAATCTGGAATTTATTTTTTTTTTTGTAGCTAGCAACACTACTATCAGACACACACAAACTATCTTAAAATAAGCTTTGGTATCCCTCTAATATATCATACAAGTATTGTGACAATATCTAATAAAGTAAGCATGCCAATTAAAAATATCTCATTCTACCTTTAAAAAAATCACAGTTATCTTTCCAATTAGAGAACAAGGTCCATTGTAAACCTCAACTGTACTTCCCGTAATTATCCTATTGAAACTTTCTATAGTGCGTTGTGTAGAGCAAAGACTAGACTTCCAGATACTGGTACGTTTGTTTCGATATAGCCAACAAGAGGGAAATAATAGAGACAAAACATATAATTTTTCCAAAATTTCCCCCTAAAATCTGGAATTAAAATATTCTGTACCTGGCAACACTGCTACCAAACAGACGCAAACTATCTTAAATTAAACATTCTTACACCACTAATATATCCTACAAGTATTATGGTGATATTTAAGGAACAAAGCTTCTAATTACCAAAAATATATTACGGTAAACAGAAAAGTAAGGGAAAACTAGAAAAATCAAGGGCTAGAACCTAAATACGAATTTTACGTGCGCCCCCTAATTACCCCATTGTAACGATCTGTACTTTCGTTTGTTAAGTAAGGACAAATGTTCGATTGGCGTAAGTTGACTTGCACTCGGACGTATAAGTATGGATTTATAAACAAAAATTTCTAATTGTTTGCCCAAATATAGGAGAATTTTAATTTCCCTAAATGGCAACACTGCCCGCAGGCCCGTCCAATTGATGTCAACAGTTAGGTATCCATCCGAGGTATCTACCTCGCAAGTCTTAAGGATGTCTTTGTACAACGAAGGAAGCTACAGGGAAAAAAAAGTAAAGGAAATTCGAAATTCGAAAATTCTCGAATTTTTGACTGGGGTGAAATTTGAGAAGGAAGTTCGACACCAGAAGAAAAAGAAATTAAAATGATAAACTATAGTTTAACCACATTTTGCAAGAATAATATCCCGATATCTTAATTAGTGTCCACACTGGAGCGGATTAAACAAGTGACACACCCGTGTGTGCCACTTTGGCCACCTGGACCACCGAGTATACATTTGATTACACTTTTTTGACTACTAACTGGTGTTGTTGTTGTATTCATAGTCTCGACTAATAATAATATCGTTGTAAACAATAACTTTATAAGGAAAATTTTCTCTCCTTTTTACATCTTAGTTCCAACACTGTTGGTGAGAAATGTAGGGTGTTTCAAAATAAATTTTGGGGTTTTGAGTCTTCGTAGTACTTATTACATTTTACGTACAATTATAAGCAATGCATCAAGTAAAAGAGCACCTCAAACAGTCTTTGCTACAAGTGTTCAATGTGAGATTCATTCGTCACACGGCACACATCTAGTCGATAGGCGAGAAAGGCCCATAAACTTTCCGCCATATGGCACAAAACACATTCAATTTAGGGGAGTTTCGTTTCAATTGTACCATCTGCTGAGGATTTGCTGACGGTCAGATGCAAACATTATGAGTGTTCACATTAGCTCTTAGGTGAAAAGTCGATTTATCACTGAAGGCGACACGATCCAGAAAATCTTCATTGTTATGCAGGAATATTTCACTTGCGAAATTGGCACGTAAACCGTAGTCTGTAGGCTTTAGACTTGTAGCAACTGCAAATAATAAAGACGTAGTTGCAAGCGTCTCCTTAATATTTTTCACACAGACGGTTGCACTGTACAGGTTCTGTCTTTATTAAAACACAAAAAGCTTTCTGCTCTCTAGTCTCCATCTTTGCTACTTGCTCTTTTTAACGGCAGACAGAAGAAACAATGCATGTACATGCGTGCGTACAAAACTGTTTGAGTTGCTCTTTCATTTGATATAATATTTATAATTGTAAGTTAATTGTAATAGATACTACAAAGTTTCAAAACCCTAATATTAATTTTGAAACACCCTGCATTACTTCAAATTCAGTCATCCTATATTCAGGTCCTAGTCAATTTGTCGCCTCGTGCAATGGCATAATTTGCAGCTTCCCCCTTTCTCCAGAAAGAACAAATCTTAGAAGTCATGATTTTAAGTATGCTACTCCAGCATGAACAACAAAGGTGAGGGAAGTGCAGTCGCACTCAGAAAGGCTTAAATACTTACTTAAAATGCAATTCCGTTCTGTCTGTTTTATTTCTTTAAATGTTAATCTATTAAGATAGTGAAAGATAAAGCAAACACACCTGCAGAGGAAAGATGGTAATCCTTTTTATAGAATTCACTATGAGCTTCAATCTCAATGTATCAGTTTGCAATTCCTGTGCAACTAGCTCTTTTATCTTTATTTCTTGATTTTTCTTCTACATCTTCTAACATTTTTAAAAAAACTTGTTTCTATCTTCAATGATAAGGAACTTGCTTCTGACAAAAACAAGACTACTTTCATATCAAAACTGTGATAACTTACTAAATGGAACAGATATTCACTACTATTCGAGAATTGAATTCTTGCATTTGACAACAATCAAGCAATTTGTGCTCGGATTTATTCGACCATTTGCTTTAGCATTGTCTATGTAGCCTTAAACTAATGCAACCTAAACATTATTTATGAATGTTGTATTCAAATGAAAGGTCAGCTTAGTAAATGTAACTACCATCATCATGAAGTCTGTTTCCAACAAGAAATATTTAATTTAAATAATATACTTATGACAGATTTTGCCGGACCATCCAAGCTTGCCATTCCACGCAAATGCACGTGTTGCATATATACAGTGGCGTATTTAGGGGGCTTCCGGGCTTAAGCCCCCCCCCCCGAAATCTTACTTACTATAGTAAAGTACAGTATATGAAATATCTTGCAGAGTTTTCACATTTTCAGGCAAATGCCCCCGAAAGTTAGCAAAGCGTCTCCCGAATCAAAATCGTAAATACGCCACTGCATATATGGTAGAGCCGGCTCTGCATATCATATATATCTAGTCGACATATTATTTATATATGACATTTAGAAAAATACTATTAGGCAAATTAGTATTAGTTTTTACCTTTAGACAAATTATTGGAATTTTATACTGTTCGTGACATTATTTTCGTACTTATTAAAGGCCTACATTCACGAAAAACAAATTTCCATTTCTACTTTTATTTCTTAGTTGATATTGATAAAAACTGCTGAAACTCGAATTGTTAATAGGTATGGTATTCATGTAAATTGTAAAATATTTGTAGCGTATCAGTATGTAGCGTTTAATTTATGTTGCATTTTACGGTGATTACACCTACATAAAAATATTTCATACTTAAATAGACGTAAGATGCATTACAAATGACCATTTGAAAAAAAACGAAATTTAGAAAAAAAACGAGAGGCAATGTTTTTTTTCTAAAAAAAACGTACATTTCTGAAAAAATACGAACCGTTTTTTTTCTATTTACAACACTATATATATATATTGTAGTACTTCACAGTAACGTGCACATGGTTGTTGTTTATAAATAGGAACATGTGTACAAACATTCAACACATGTTCCTATTTGTAAACAACAACCATGTTCACTTTACTGTGGAGTACTATAATTGCAGGCGACGGAGACAGCAGCAACACAACCAGTCACATGACGACGAAGGAACAGCAGCGCCATCACCTCACCTGGAGTGCCTATGTAACCAAGAAGATTCCATGAACAGCTATCAGCCTCGGCTAGTCAATCCCTCCTTTAGCTTGCCCGGAGCTCTAAGAGATACCCAACCAAAGCCAATAGTTTGCTTCGGCACTTTAGGCTTTCCTTCCTCCCGCTTACCTTGCTTCAGAGCTCTGTCGGAATTCCCAGTCTCAATCACTTAGCTTTCCCGGAGCTCTGTGACTCTTAACTTCCTCTCTGCTTGCTTCGGAGCATTAGGAATTCCTAATCCACTCCATCTAGGAGATCCTGCCCTAGGCTGCTCGGGTCTTGGTCATTTTTCTCAACCTTATATTAGAGAAAGTACATTATTGTACTGTTCTTGTAAAATACTGTTTATAGAAGAGTTTTATAATAAAACCGGTAGTGGGAGTCCATTCTGGACTATAATTTACTCCATCAAAGCTCTACCTACCCCTACACAGGGAGAACTATACAATATATATATATATATATATATATATATATATATATATATAATCTTTGGACATTTTCTCTCTATTTATACAATGATAATATTATAGAGTTGCGGAAGGTTGCGTATAAAATAAAACAAGGTTCAAATTATCATTAAAATTATGTGATTATTTCATAGTTGATATACATTAAATAAAATTATATACAATCTTTATAATTCAATTTATTTATTTCTATCATTTTCTATTAAGTATTGGCTTATGATATTTACATTTTTTTCATATTTCATTCTTATTTTAAATAGATACCACCTTGTCTTCTTTTGAGAGTTGACTTTTAATCCAAACTGAGTCGTCTAAAACTTCCTTCCAATCCAAACAGTTGGTTGAGATTTTTAGGTTCTCCTACTCTTTTAGATTCATCTGATACGAAGCTTTCTTGCTTCATTAACCAATCCCGAAATGTTGCTAGCATTTCACCCCAGGCTTCTGTTAAATATTAAACACACTACCAATAATAATGGATTATAATATTACATTTACAAAAAAATGCTTTATTTTGTAAAAAGAAAAAAAATGTATTTGATAGTTTTGATTGGGGTTAAACTATATAATGAATGCAAGTAATACATAACACAAGAAGAATACTAAAAAAATAGTGATGGTCGTTCTAAGAGATATTTGTGGAAATAAAAAGTACTATAAATGGTTACTTAACGTTGTAAGTGGTCTTCATTATTAGATGACAGTAGCTAATAGAAAGAACAACCAAATTTTATTAACGAAAAATAAAATAAAATAATTCTACAAATTTTCTAAAATTACATTTATATAATCAACAGTAAAAGTAATGCACTTGTCCTTTGTCCTTCGGAACGAATAGACAAACTGATAGGTGATCAATACCGTGTCATTTACTAATAAATATATAACTTGAAGGAAAAGACACTCTTAATAGTTTAATATATACACCAAGGTATATATATATATATATATATATATATATATATATAGTTTAAGTGTTCTAAAAATGGCGTACACGGACAAGAGAGCGCTATCCTTCAGGTCAAAATAAAGCGAAAATGCTATGGGCCTCCGGGCCCTCCTTTAGCCGCTATGGGGAATCAAATTTTGACTATGTGGCAACGTCGCAGATTCACTTGGAACCATTACATTATTCTCCGAATTCATCAATCAGTTCCATTGATTGCTACACTCATAAGTGATGCTATTGTCAATGTATATTGATTTTAATTGGCATCTGGAAAGAATTGATGTAACTATTTGATAGATTGGTAGGGCTGCTCTATAGTTCGTTATCTGCGACGTTGCCACATAGTGCAATTCGCGTCTCCAGACGAGGACCCAAAAGATATACAAATACATATATATATACATATATAGCTTTATTTTGACTTGTAGAATAGTGCTCTGTGGTCCGTAGGCGCCATTTTTAGAACACCCAATATATATATATATTACATTCACTTACTGTAAATTGAGAAAATTTATGCGGATATTAGGCAATTATTTAGTAAGCAAGCAAACATATAATGCAAGCTTTTTAATGTTTATTTTTGTTAAGGAAGAAAGTTTAAGAGAGTTCATACATGTATTTGTTTGTTGGAGGATTCCTTTGAAACGTTACAATATGAACAATTTTTAGTTTAAATATTGAAAATTTGACTTTTGAGGTTTTGTTACAATTTCACTGTGTCCATTATTGTTTTGTAGTATCACTTAAGGATCATTATATGATACTTCATTTCTATTGCAGTTATTAACTTTTGATAAAGGCCTTCATTTAAAAGTTACAAAAGAAAAGGAAGAAAAAGTTAAAAATTTATTTTTTTAAATTTAATCTAAATAAATTATAATTTATTTATAATAACTTATTATTATAGTTATTAATAATAACTTATTTATTTTGTTACTGATTTTTCTAAAATAATTTATTCTACGAAGAAGAAAAGTGGATTTAAAAACAGGGGTTTCAAGTAACTTTCAATAAACATTCGATTAAAGCTTTTAAATAAAAACTGTGCTAATATGTGTCCATTTCTTTCAAGATCTTTGACTATAAAACATTTGGAAAAGTATATGAATTTTAAGTGGTTATTGGATATTTAGGTACAATATCTCAATATCTTACGAGATGATGTACTCTCACAATGATCTTTTTTCACCCTGGAAATAATACGATAACTTCTGTTGTTTGTCCACTATATTTATACTCGTATAAATAATGCATATGTATTACTGTGATTGTAATTAGCACTACAGTAGAAAATAAGAAAATAATGGTGGAAAGAAAATACGGTTGTTATGTTCTAATTTTAATAATATATCTAAACTCCCTTATAGGTTTTATGTAAAAGATATAAATAACCTAAAAGATAAAAAAAAAAAGAACTTTACACTTCCAGTACTATTTTTTAATATTACTTTATGTATTAGTGTTGATTATTTATGAACTATTAATCTCTTAAATAATTCCACAGTAATGAAAGAAATGAGCAGTCTACTAACGTTGAGAATATAATAGCATCTTGAAAATTGACCTTTATTTACCAAAATTAAGCCATATACGACAATTCTGAATACGTAATTTTCATTTTTATAACTATTTTGCATCTTCATATATATTTCGGGACTAAATTTTGCAAAATACAAACATTTATTGTTTTTGTAAAAATTTTGTGTTTTTTCAAAAATATTCTTATATCTAGAGCTTGACTGGCGACAAACAAAACAAATGATTACGACAAAAGATCCTTTTTAATAATTCAGATGCCACATTGAACGTGTATAGGTTAATAGTCAAAACAAAACATGAATCTTAATGTTTCTTAATGACCAATAATAATCAACAATTTATTATTTTACCATATTTAATTTGTATGAACAAGTCTAAAGTGAAGTTACTGCAGAGAAAAAGAAACATAGCTTAAGAGATTCTCATGTGTTGTTAATGTCTACAAATCTCTCACAGAGCTAGCGTTGAAGTGTCACTTCTTTCAC
This sequence comes from Thermobia domestica, assembly GCF_964235325.1. Lineage (NCBI taxonomy): Eukaryota > Metazoa > Arthropoda > Insecta > Zygentoma > Lepismatidae > Thermobia > Thermobia domestica. The sequence continues at coordinate 97,040,353 of NC_137461.1, forward strand.
AAAGAAATGGTCTTAAAACAAATTTCTACATAAACAACCAATTTAACAAAAGATCCCTTTACAACTTTAAACTCTTGCACTAAAAGTACAAAATGTGATCATAAAGTGATTTGATCTTAAGATCTTAAATTGAATAACTTTCCTGGTGAACAAGGCAACAGTTTAAGTGGCTGTAACCGCTCAGTACTAATTTGATTAAAAATGCGTTGATTTGGCACAATTTCTACCGATTAGCACAAAATTGCATGTCTTATTTAAAGAGAAAATGCATTAAGTTTTACGACAAAAAGACTCAAAGAAATAATGTTCAACTTCAAGAAATAAACATTATCACAATATTTTTGGCCTAATTATTTATAATCGTGTAAGAAATGAGATGAGTTACTTGTGAGTTAGTGGCGTCACTAGAGTTGATTTTACTCCATTGCGGTGACTCAAAATTTGCTTTGTTCGTTAGAGTTTAGTATCCTTTTTTGAGCATTGAGGGTATATAAGAAGTGGGTATACAAATTTACGGTGGAATCTGAACCACCGTAATTCGTTCAAAGTTAAAGATTTTGCCACTGTGAATCGAACCCTGGACCCCGTGCACCAAAGGTAAGCACTCTAGCAACTTGAGCAGCAGGGAGTGAGATATCTCATGATGTCACCATCTTTCTTCAGTAGCCTACTATAGGCCTCTTTCACCTACCAGACTACATGAATACTTAGTACTTTTCTTTTAAAAAATTGCTACTTGCTACTTTTCTTCTATTCATCATCGCTAAATTAGAATTTTACTTTCTTCAAACTTACAAATCATTCACTTCATTAAAAAAAAAAAAAAATCGTTAATTAACTTCTACTTAATAATATGGCATCATACTACGTAGCAAGTAATTCTTTTCAATTTTAAATCTTTTTGTTTACAAGAAAAAATATTAAGATGAAATACAAACCATGTAGCGTGTCTCTTGGTGGGGCTTTACCTCCCAAATCACTAGGAAACATTTCACGAGGTATATAGTTATACATTGCAGATATATCCTCACGATAAACAAATATCTGTAAATAAAAAGGGAAACCTTATTTCATTATTTACGAACAACATTTTCTCATTATATTACAAACCATTTTACTCCCTGGTTCGATTCCAGTTACCACTAAGTAGGTTTTGTGATGAACAAACACTATATGAGTGGCTTTCTCACTATTCTTACATTTCTTTCCACTCTCATTGCTTCATCATTATCATAGTGCATAATTATGGGACGTTAAATTAAGCTAAACTGAAAACAAAAGCTAAAAGAAGAAAGAAAAATCAGTGAAGGGAACAAGAACATGTTATGAGCAAGTTAAAGCTGGTATAAGTTTTAGCCATGGTTGAAAATATGTACAGGTACATATATAAGTTTGTATTTATACTAATTGTCACCAACAAAAAAAAGAAGTTCTTTCAGTCATATTTTAGATAGTGATACATATTCTCTATTCCGTTACTAGGTATAATATGAATCAATAATTTCTCAACTTCCATTTTTAGTTACCATAAACTAAAATACATCATATTCATTCAATAAGTAAAATGATACGCACAATGTTCAAAATTGTGTTATACACGATTCCAAGTTCTTCCGTAACTTTTCTTCTGGTAAAAAGGGAAGACTAGTTCTAAGTTTGAAAATTCTTTGGAAAGTAATACAAGGAGCGAATGATCGGTTGCATCTTATGTGCAATTATTGTACCACACTTCAAGCAGTTATTATTTGCATTGTAAGTGAAGATAATGTGGCATAGGAAATCTGTTTCACACTAGTTCAAAAGCCTTCCTAGAAGGTAATAATTGTACAGAGTGTACTCGTACAATTATATTAGATAGGCAGTAGCTTATAACAAGAAATTGAAGAAACAATATGATTTACCTTGTATACAATTGTATAGAAAGTTGAAAAAAAGTTCATTCTCCTTATTTAATCACAAAGACTTATTAAAATCCTGTTGATCTGTTGATCTTTTAAGTGTTTTTATAAACTTCATTAAATAAGATTAGGATGGCCATATGCACCGAAGCAGAAACGCCATGCAATTTACACAAGATTGGAAAGAGATTACACATTTATTATCAATGAATACTAAAGTTATGGTTACTTTATTCTGTTACTAAGTTGTAGTTAGTTATCTGAATTGCTACGAATTTAAATAAATAGACTAGTTAACAGATAACATGGTAAATGCCTTAGTTGGGTATATCAATCTGACAACTGAATAAAGATTTATGTTATTAGAAGTTCATGTATTTGACTAATTTGTACGAGCTAAGTACCGAGAACCGAGAAAATATTACGCAAGAGAATATATAAATATTCATACAGTGCAGTAAGGGGATGTTAGTCAAAATGCAAGATGGTTGCCAAATAGACATATCTGAAATGTTAAAATCTTGAAAAATCATAGCAGTGAGGCCTTTCAATCATAATGAATTTCTATTGCTGATTTTTGTTGTCATTTCAGTCATTGATATAAAGAACATTATAGTCCTTCACTTGGAGTTAAAGAAGGTTATATAATGGCGTTAGTACAACTTCATGAATGAAATTATAAGATACACTCCAGTGCAGACAGACTGTAATCTATTTCAGATAAGCTGATAGGCAATCCAAGAAACTAATCTTCTTCTTACCTCTTTCCTATTGCAAAATGGAAAAAGAAGTCGCTAATCTTGACAGAAAGTGACATTTCTATAAGTTTTTACCCAATTCACTTGCATCTGATGTTGAGAAGGCATTGCTGTTCCTTTTAGCTACTGTCAAAGCTCCCTACCAACAATTGCTATTAATTTTTATTTGTACGAATATTCACTCTGTCTAAAACTGAATTTCTTTCCTAAATATAACAGATGATTTGAGTTTTCTTTTCCTGCTGAATTCGAAAATGATACTCGTTTTCCCATATCAAGCCAGTCTCAAGTTTTGGATAAAACGATAAATGTAATTGAAACTTTCCATTTCCCTGAACTACCTTGAAAATATATATTAAAGTTTCCTGATTATAATAATGTTAGTCATAGTTATTCATACACTTCAATATACGAAACACAAACATTCTTTAATATAAAATAAATTACTCCTGCCCCTCCCCGTCACAGATAAAAGGTTCAGAAACTTTTACGTAAAAGCAGGAAAAAGTGACCGTCGAATGGAAGCTAACCTATGCACACTTGGCAACACGGACGACATTGAAACAATTGAGCATCAATATTACGTGTTTACTTTCTTGCTTGATCATATGATGAGCAGATAGAAGATAGCAGATAGAGCAGATAGACAACACTGAAAGTTGTGTTCTTACAACACATTGACATATGGATGTTTCATTTCGAAGTAGCTAACATTTGGAAACGTTCTTTCGAGTTGTGGAAATACAATGCTTCATTTTTGACAATGTCTAGGAAGTGCAAGAACCATCGTGACAAACTTATATTATGTGTGTGAACGAATAAGTCCGAAACTGAAGCTCACAAGGATAACACCTGTTGTTAGAAAGCGATGAGTCACATTTTTCTTTGGAGGTTGACATAGGAAAACTTTGGGAAATTTTGCTGTGTATCCTTTGCAGTGAATCTAAGGATATGGTGCGAGATTCTCACAAATGTATGCCATTCGCTACATCAATGTTATGGTTTGAATCACGTGATCATTTACACGTCTTTGAAATGTAAAGGGAATAACGTCCAAGGGTAAAATATCAGTTGAATATCCAGATCTACAATGAACTAGAAGATCCATCCCGCATGGTGAATGTTTCCCTGCGCCAGTGCCTCTAGAAGTATGTACAGTAGACACCAGCGATGTTGATGACAGTGAATGCGGTATGAGTAGTGAGCGTGAGGATCCTATATATAGGGAACGTGTCAAAGAACCATATTTTATTGCTCAGGAGGAACTGAACGACCTTATTTGAGACTTGAACTTATCCAAGAACAAACTGATCTCCTAGCTTCAAGGTTTCAAGGTTGAAATCTTCTTCAGAAAGAAACCAAAGTGACATTCTACTGTGATAGATAACATGAGGTTTTTTTTTCTTTCTTTCTTCTTACAGCGTTAGTGATGATTGCATATAGTGCACAGATAGTATGGGACTGAATAAAGCATTGTAAATACTGTATAAAGGCGATGGATGGCGTTATTCTTGGATTCCTCAAAAGCAAGTATAATGTGTGTCTTCCTCCTCAACGAAAATTGTTATGGAAAGCAAATATTGTTCTGTGAAGACTGTATACTGTGGCTTTGTGATGGCCGATCTTGAAAGTTTACAGACTTGAAATATATATACTGTGAATTCGCTGTTTTGGTTGTCACTTGTTTTTTAGTAATGAAGTAGCGCCTTGACAACAAAATTGACTGCAAGCATATTATACGTTTCTTTTTGTATTCTATATAAATATTTTGTAGCTTGTTGGTTACTATTAAATACATTTGAAACGTCCTTCACATTTAAATCCATGGCCCAACAGGTTATGGGCCAAGCGCGTGTGGTAATGTGAAGGTGTAGTTCCGGTTTTCTTTTGAGACTGCTTGTTTTTTTGGTGGAGTGCCATTCCCGAAGGAACTGTTTGGTGACTGTTCAAGTGGAGTGTTTTTCGTTTTGATACGAAGATGGCAGATTTAAAAATCCAAATAGACAAGTTGACGGGTGCAGAAAACTGGACCAAGTGGAAGCACCAAATGTTGCTTCTGTTTAAGTGCCATGGACTGGTGGGCATTGTTACCGGTAAGTCAAACAACCGACATACGTGGCTGAAACGGAATCAGCGGATGCGTTGGCAAAATACAGGAAGGAGCTTGGTGACTTTGAGAAAAACGATGCACATGCTCAGTTGCTGATAACGAACGCTTTATCAGATGATGTGTATAATATGCTAGGTGTTGTGCAATCCGCGAATGATGCGTGGCAGCGGTTGTTGTCTATTTATGAACAAAGTTCAGGTCATCGTCTTGATAGACTGGCGGAAAAGTTTTTTGGCGCGAAAAAGGATCCTACCGTGAGTATGTTAGAACACATTTCAGTTATGCAAAGAGACTTCCACGATTTGAGTGACGAAATGAAAAGACAGTTCGATGTAGCATTACCGGAACAACTTTTGATGTTGCGTATCACATCAACGTTACCGGCTGAGTATAACAACTTTCGTCAGGTGTGGGAAGCTAGGCTCTTAAAGATAGGACGATGGATCAGTCAGTAGAACGGCTACGAATGGCTGAAATGCACGACTCGGTTGGGAAAGATTCGTCTGCTGTGTTCGTGTCCAAGTCAACTTTACGGAAACATTCCGGTAAACGTGATAAGTACAAGAAAGACAGTACAAGTGCCATAAAATGTTTCAGATGCGATAAGGTAGGACATTTCAAACGAAATGCCCTAGTATGAAGTCTGTGAAGCAAACCAAGACTGAACTTTCTTCAAGTCAAGACAAGGAGGGTTCGGCATTTGTATGTTCTGCTTTTATGTGCGGTATACGGAACATTGATCGAGATCAGTGGATTAACGACAACCGGGAATACTTTTCAACCTATGCAGATTTTGCTGTCCCGAAGAATGTGGAGGTGGCAAACGGTATGGTAATGAAGGCTGTAGGTCATGGAACTGTAAACGTTGAAATGTTAATCAATGGAAAGTGGGTAACTAATTACCTAGAGGACGTGTGGCATGTACCGGAGGTTGAACTTTCGCAGTCGGTCTCACTGTACAAGGGCTGTGAGTGGTTTACAAGTGCGAAAGAAATACAGTGTAAGAAAAATGGACAAGTAGTTCTTACTGGACAGGCAATCGACGGTTTGATGGTTCTGAATATGCGTGTAAAGCCATCAGAAACACCAGGGAAAGTGTTCATAGGGCGTGCATCAGAATCGTTACAATTGTATCACGAACGCTTGGGTCATCAAAACAAGCGTCACGTTTTAAGTGTTCTAAAATTGCATGGCATTGATGTTAAAGATGGTGAAGATGTATTCTGTGAAGGGTGTGTTTATGGGAAACAACACAGAAACAGTTTTAGTTCTCGTAAAGACAGAGCTAAGGTACCAGGTCAAGTAATAAGTGCAGATGTGTGTGGAGCTATGTCTGAAAAGTCGCTAGGGGGTGCCAAATATTTCGTGTGTTTCAAGGATGACTACACAAAGTTTCGGCGGGTATTCTTCCTACAACGCAAAGATGAAGTGGCTGATAAACTAAAACAGTTTCTAGCAGAAGTTGATCAGGTAGGACATAAAGTGAAACAGTTTGTATCGGACGGTGGTAGAGAATTTGATAACAAAGAAGTACGGAGAATTCTCGAGCAACGTGGAATTGAAGTACGGATGTCAATGCCATATACACCAGAACAAAATGGTGCAGCGGAACGCGAAAATCGCACGTTAGTAGAATGTGCTAGGTCTATGTTACACTCGAAAGATCTACCAATCAAACTCTGGGCTGAGGCGGTAAACACCGCGGCATACGTACTTAACAGAACGGGTCCAACAACAGTTACAACGAAAAGTCCGTATGAACTTTGGTATGGTAAAGACAGGCCTAATATAAATCATTTAAAAGTGTTTGGAGAAGATTGTTATGTGCACGTTCCAAAACAAACACGTCAAAAATGGGATCGAAAAAGTGTCAAGGGAGTGCTAGTTGGCTACTGTGGAGATAGAGATGGTTATCGTATTTTTGTACCGTCGTCAAATAAAATATTATTAAGTCGTGATGTTAAATTTGTTCCCGAAAAGAGTTTTGAACTGAGAAAAGCGGACACCGGTAGTGAATCAGCTACATTGAACATCAAACACGAGGTTTCTGCTCAAGAGGAAGTTGCTGAAGATGGAAGCTCAGTAACTAATGAGTCACAGGAAAATGAAAGAAAAGTAACATGGAACTTCGTGACCGAGAGACGATCAGAAGACCATCCTACTTTAACGAGTATGTAATGGTGGCTGCTGTAAATGACAATCTTCCAAATTCATATGAGGAAGCCATGAATTCTCGTGACAGCAAATTCTGGAAAACAGCTATGGATGAAGAAATGACTTCACTGTACGAAAATGATGTTTGGGATTTAATCGAGTTACCAGAAAACAAGAAGGTAGTGGACTGTCGTTGGGTGCTGCGTGTGAAAACCAAAGCTGACGGTAGCATTGATCGTTACAAAGCCAGACTTGTGGCAAAGGGTTACATCCAAAAGCCAGGTGTTAACTATGACGAGACTTTCAGCCCTGTTGCAAGGTACGATACAGTGCGGACAGTGCTAAGTGTTGCTGCAAATGAGGGTCTTAAGCTTGAATAGTTTGACGTAAAAACAGCATTTCTATACGGTGAACTGGAAGATGAAGTGTACATGAGACAACCAGATGGTTACGATGACGGTACCGGTAGGGTTTGTAAGTTAAAGCGTAGCCTGTATGGACTGAAACAGGCACCTAGATACTGGAATGCACGGTTTGTACGGTTCTTAAAACAGTGTGGCTTAAAAGCATCGGATGCTGATCCGTGTCTCTTTATACGTGAAAAAGACGGACAGAAGTTGTTGGTAACCATATATGTAGATGATGGATTGATTGCAGGGACTGATGGTGAACACATTGAGGAATTTCTAATGAACCTCAAACGTGAATTCAAAATTACAGTTGGTTCCTTGGATAGCTTCTTAGGAATGCAGATTAAAAGGGAAAGTGACGGGTCAATCTTTCTGCACCAAAGCAACTATAGCAAGAAGATTCTTGAGCGTTTTCGGATGGATGAAGCCAATAAAGTTGCAGTGCCTATGGTTAAAGAGGAAGCTGTAGATGATGCGGAGGACATCTCCGGTAAAGTACCCTATCGGGAAGCCGTAGGAAGCTTGATGTACCTAGCAATAGCTACAAGACCGGATATTGCTTATGCTGTGGGTCAAGTTTCGCAAAAGTTAGAAAAACCTACAAAAAGTGACTGGGAAGCTGTGAAACGAATAATGAAGTATCTACGAGGTACAACGGACTATGGCCTGTTTTACCGGTACAAATATAAATTCGGAGTTCTCGAAGCATACACCGATGCTGATTTTGCTGGGGACAGCAGGACAAAACGTGCGACGTCTGGGATGGTGTGTAAGTACAGTGGTGCAGCGATTACGTGGCTGAGTCAGAAGCAAAAGTGTGTAGTACTCTCAACCACAGAAGCAGAATTTGTGGCTGCCAGTGAAGGCGCAAAGGAAGTGATTTGGTTGATCCGTATGTTGAGTGAGATTTCTGAGATCACCAAAATTCCAACACTCTTGATTGATAATGCGAGTGCAGTGAAATTAATAAGAAATCCAGAGTTTCACAAGCGATCCAAACATATTGATGTTAGATATTACTTTGTGCGTGAAAAATATCTAGCTGGTATTTTAAGTGTGGAACACATAGATGGTCAACATCAAGTACCTGACATTATGACCAAACCATTAGCGCGTGTGCGTTTTGAAACTCTTAGAGATGCAATGAACGTGTGCGAAAGGCAGTGAAAAAAAAAAAAAAAAAAAAACAATATTTGAGAGGAAGTGTTATGGAAAGCAAATATTGTTCTGTGAAGACTGTATACTGTGGCTTTGTGATGGCCGATCTTGAAAGTTTACAGACTTGAAATATATATACTGTGAATTCGCTGTTTTGGTTGTCACTTGTTTTTTAGTAATGAAGTAGCGCCTTGACAACAAAATTGACTGCAAGCATATTATACGTTTCTTTTTGTATTCTATATAAATATTTTGTAGCTTGTTGGTTACTATTAAATACATTTGAAACGTCCTTCACATTTAAATCCATGGCACAACAAAAATATTTAACCTTCCATTCCAGTTGGATATTCACTAAACTTTAAGAAATCTTATCAAAATCTGAAACTTGCTGCAGAAAGTGAAATATGATGAGCAAAATGAACATACGTGGAGACTTGAAAGTAATAGTTTGGTATTAGGGTTAGAGTTATGCTACACATAGCATTGCTGTTTTCTTTGTGAGTGGGACAGTAGAATAAGGAAAATGCACTACACACAAAGGAAATGCCCTATTTGTGCGTCTCTTAATCCCGAAATTAAGAATATAAAAGAGCAAATATAGAAGAATAAAAAGATCTTGTCAATCTGAAGAAAATTTTCTGCCTCCTCTCCACATCAAATTGGGCCTTTTGAAAGTATTTATAAAAGGATCAGAAAATGAAGGACAATGATTTAAGCATCTCCAGCAAAAATGATGGATATACTGCATGCAATACTAACTTACAAATATTGTTTATCTTTCTGTAATTCAAATGTGCCATATACATAATTTTTCACATCTAGTTTGCATTGTAGATAAAAATAATTTTCTTAACAGACGTAAATGTCAAGTATATCTAGTTTTCTTTAAAATTCATTCCAACATTCTGAAAAAAATAGAGCTAATATAGCATATGTTACTTCATATTCGTAATCAATAAGTCAAAAAATATGAGAAACACATACTTCCGTTCAGGAAAGAGAGAAAAAGAAATTAAAATTTGTCGAAAAATTTGATTTATGTACGTAAGGTTTGATTTGAGTCGTATTTTTTAAAATGAATTTCTAGAAATAAAGAATTAGAGTTAATTTCCATGATTGTTTCATTTAAGAGTCGGAAAGGTTGTAAATCAAACCAATCATGTTGAAATTCTACTTTTTCTTTTTTCTTAAATCAAAGAAGAAAATCTATTTAGAAGATGGCCAAATTAGACACATTATTTTTCTTATCATTTCAAGTTCCACCGTTATTATGTTAGTACTCTGATACTTTTTTCATACAGATTGTATTTGCTCTTCGATTGCACATTAATATGAAGCTATTGCATTAATACAGTAAATACCCATTCAGTTCTTAACCCAGTCATTATTACTTGTTTTCTATCATCATTTCACAATCCCGACTACCTTAAAAACAACATTTGTTCATTTAAATTTGTCATTATACTAAAAGATGTATTCCTTATGTAATAAAGTGTTTTAAAATAAGTTGAGCTATTATGAAAGTTATAATGAACCCTTTAGATATATTTACATACATTCTATACCTCCGTGTGAGGGAGCTAATGGTGTAAAGAGAAACATCAAAGTTGACATTTATGAAATTACATGCATGAGCGTATCAAGGAGAAAACTTGTTTTGATCTCCAATCAGCTTATCTGGAATGAACCATAGGTACAACGCCCAGTGAAAGTGAGTGTGGTATAGCTATATGCTAAACTATAGGTTTACATAAGCTGGAAAAACATACAAAAAAACTAACAAATATATCAAATGCCTTGAAAAATTTCTAAATATGCTTAGTTTACGTTAGTTGTTATACAAAGTATCTGAACATTTTTTTTATTAAATGTCGAAATGCAATTAATCATGTTAACATTGCATACTTAATTAGTGTGAAATAAAAATATATATATAAATTGGACAATAACATTGGATTTTTGAAATACTTCTATTGAAGTTTAATGAATAATCTCATCGTATTTGTATTTTTGTTTTATTCTGTTTTCAAATATCAAGACTAAATAAATAATATTTTAAAGGATTTTGGGATTATTAATATCCAGTGGCGTATTTAAGGAGGCCTTAAGCCTCCCGAAATTTTATTTACTATTTTCAAGTAAATTAAATATCTTGCAGAATTTTCACATTTCCAAGAATGAAGTTAGCAAAGGTCCCCCGAAACAAAATTGTAAATACACCACTGTTAATATAATTTATTCTTGGTGTGCTGCGAAATTGCAAGCATAGATTTTATTTTAAAATATAATTAATTATACTTACCCTGTTTCTCAACTTCTCCTTCATGAACGTCTTAAAAACATTTATAAGTCCATAGATAAATGTTTGAGCATTTATCACATGTACTTGTTTTAAGCTTTGTGGATAGGCCTCCTGGAATATAGAATGAGAACAATGTACATATTATGGTAGAAACGAAGAATTAAGTAACAATTTTCGTTTCTGACTTATTATTACAATAAAATAATTAATTTCAAAAATTTTTCTATTTATTTGTGATATCTGCTGTAAATTATCTGGCTTTCCAATTCAAACGGTCTCATATAAAATTCAAGACAACATAAAACTATTACCAGGTTTTGTTCATTTTATATTTACTTCGATGGCTAAATCTCTTCTATTTCAATTTAGAAAATAAGTCAACTAATAATAATAAACTAAAATTACTTTTTCAGTGTTATGTTTTACTTGCTATCTTAGCCTGTTCTTATTTAATAATTAACGTTTCTTGTTACTTTTGTATTTCGATTGTAGATTCTTAATGTTTCATACTTATCTTTCTGTGAATTGAAAATTAAATGTAATGTATTCTGCAAGTGCTTAAGTAATGCCAAACTTTGAAGGAATATATGAAGATGAACTTTGCGAGATATCCCATTACATAAGGTTATTATGAACATTGGACGAGTAATAAGGTACTTTTAGAGGTATAAAAGTCACCGAGAATGAAAATACATTTACTGTTCGCCCATTCGGCTGAGACCTCTAGTTAGCAGAGTGCCAAGGAGAGTCTATCTTAATGAAAGGAGAGAAGTATAAAAAAGAAGAGGAAGAAAGGTGTTGGTTGTTCGCGTCGACGGTAAAGGTATTGTTTGAACAGTGTTACCGACCCGACAGTAAATCTATACCTGATAAGATTTTATAAATAATAATATGAGAATGAAATCAAAGTGGGCCTACATCACTGAAAACATGATAAATAATCGGTGATTATTGTCCGTAGGGCATGACTGGGGATCTACGGTGCAAGATGAAAAAAAAATGGAGGAGGGGATAAGCACAATATTTTGCCTAAGATTTTACTATCACTGGCAGGGGCAGCTTTAGAATTTTAATTTTGGGTAGGCCCGCTCCCTCGCTTATGGATACATATACAAATTTGATTGATAATGACAGTAGGGAATTACTTTTACAAGTGGTTCATGCTATTTGTTAAATAATTATCTACCATTAATATAAATAGTGGAAAATATATTTACTCTTTATTGTATCTTTTAGAATTAATATATTTTTCAAAATTTGTGGGTAGGCCCTGGCTACCCGCTAAAGCCGCCACTGATCACTGGTTGACGGTATTGGCTCCATCATAATAACATATACACAAAACGACGCACGTACACATACACACACACGCGCGCTCTCACGCAAGCATAAATACGAAACAGATAAGAGAAAGAACTAGAAAAATACAGTAAACTGCACAGGCACAAACGTATGGCTACTGTAGAGAAAGACAATAACTTATGCCCTCTCGCAAGTTGTTGGCGCAATCAACCGAATATCGAAGCCCCTAAAACATAATGCTAGGCTGCATTTAAAATGCGCGCGCTCTGTTCACTGCGTGATATCATCGCCTGACCAGAATGTACTGCTGACCTGGAACCAATTTACGTAGGCTGGCAACTATGTTTAAACTTTCAACTTTCTTTCTCTCACTCCCAGAAGAGAAAACAAACACTTGTTGTCCGTACATACACATACCTATTTTTTGTAATGGACTCTTCTACTTTTGTCATGCGCAGAAGTGTCGAGGGACCTAATGCCCGAGGGTAAACAGTATTAAGATAACTTAATTAGACACCTTTATGACCTAGGTATATCAGTTTGAAAAATTATGTGGAAAATATCTTCACACTCGCTTTCGCTATTGCTAAGCAAAGTATTATCCAAAACTGTAAGGGTTTGAACGATGGATACAAATTTAATTAAGTTTCAAATTATATTTTTCTTTTTCTCTCTCTTTTTTTTTTTTTTTTTTTTTTTTTTTTTTTTACAACCAATAACTGCTCACCTGAGTTACATTTAATTTTTACTTCTAGCTTTTTCTGCAGCTTATAGCCTGAAAGTAATATTTGTCCACTCATGCTTGTTGGAACTATTTGTAATGTCTTTTATGAATCACTTACTACTATTACTACTACTACTACTACTACTACTACTACTACTACTACTACTACTACTACTACTACTACTACTACTACTACTACTACTACTATACTACTACTACTACTAATAATAATAATAATAATAAATAAGAAAACTGCAAAAAGAGAGGAAAACTAACATGAAACATAATGAAGATAAAAGTCAATTAAGCAGAAATAATTGCTTGTCAACACTGTGAAAATTGTCAAGCTCTCTATCTATCTAAAACAATCAAAGATAAACTAAGGACAACAGTCTTAAAATTACATTTTAGCTTAATGTTGCTAAAGTTATTGCTTAAACAATCAGTCAGGTCTCATAAAAATTTCAGTTGCTTATATCGTAAGTCTAAATCTGTATGCTTAAAAATTCTGTCAATATTTTTTTAAATATCACATTTCCAATATAGAGAAACAAAAATCGTACTGTTCCTTATGCTTTGATTTGGTACTTTAAAACGTATGTTTCGTAAATATCATTCACTGTTATACATATGTTTTATATATTCGAAATACAAGCCACTGTTTAAAAACAAAACCTACTATCTTTCTGGCACCTTGTGTGCAATGGAATTTATGTGGTAACAAACCTTCAACTGACTGTTATATGTAATACCTAAATCTTTAATAGTGTTTATTTTCTCTAATTGTATACCTTGATCTCGTATTTACTGACATAATATTGCGTTTTATTGTGTGTCATAAATTTTGTTTTCTTACCATTAATTTTAGTAAGTTTTCCTACACCACGTATTTACTGTATCTAAATCTTGCTGTAGTAAATAGTTATCATACTCATTGTTGACTAATCTGAACAATTTTGTATCGTCAATATATAAAATAATGTTGAAGTATTTGAGTTTTTCCAACAGATCTTTTAAAAAATGAAGAAAATAAGAGGGGCTCCAAGAGCGACCGTTGCAGTATCACATTTTTTTTACATAATTTGCACGAAAATATACAGATCCAATTTTCACTTTGTGCTTTCAATTTGACAGATAGCTTTCAAACCAGCACATGTACAAGGGTGACAACTTCCTAATAAGATATTTATGACTGACAGAATCAAATGTTTTTGAAATATCTATGTATATGTTACATCAACCTGCATTTTGTTCTTGAATTTGTAGTAGGTGAAGTCTATAAAATGGATTAAATTGGTTATAATTAGTCTGTAAAATGGATTAGATTGGTTATAATTGACTTGCCTTTATAAATGTTGAAAACCATGTTGAAAATCATTTGAGATATTTCTTACATTAATATTTAAAATATTTCTTACATTAATATATATGTGTGTATGTGGAATTAGTTTAAACATATTCGAAAATAATGAAGCGTTAAATATATTTGCCAAGTTAGTTGAAAACTTAGTTGCCTAAGTTGTTGTAAGCATTTTTACGTGGAGAACAGAACAATATTGAGTATTATCAGATGTGTCATCAAGTCGCTATATTACATCATGTCTTGTTTTCACTATTAAAAGTGCTTTTGGGAAATAAGGGCACCGGGAAATAACCATCTTGTGCCATAAATGCTCAAATAATGTTGTTGTAAGTTAAATAATTTGTTTGTATAGTTTAATTTATTTGTACAAAATCGTGCAAATGGCGGAATCCGCCATTTGCATTGTTTGGCCGACCAACTGGCCGAAGTGCCTGTAATATGTCATAAAAGAAGTATAGATTAGGATATATTATTTAAAAGTTAAATTATGTCTTAGTGTAAAGAAAATATATGTGAAAAGAACAATTAGTCAACTCCGAGAAAAAGTAAAAATGTCATAATCAGGTAAAAAATAGTCAAAGTCGGGATGGAGTTCCAACGGGCAGAAGAGGGCCTGTTACCCAGTTGGCCAGGGTGAAAATATTGAATAAAATGGAAAATATATGATATGAATACGTGAAAATTAGATGTAATTATGTATAAATGTTTTCATGAACAAATGTGATGCGTGTAAATGATAACAGATGAGAATTTTCCACTTTATACACTTCCTCTTCGACAGCTCACTATTCTAGGTGTTAACACTGTCACAATCACCGTGGAACTCCTATTACATCAAGAGTCCAATACAACACGGACCTTGCGTTTCTCAATTATTGACATTTTCATTAATATGTGACTTTTCTTTTCTGTTACTTCTTCTTCGTTTACTGTCTGATGAAGCATCAGCGAAAGTAGTTACAAGAAAATAAGTTTTATTTGCCTGGTAATGGTGATTCAACTAGTTTCTGCTAAGTAAATCGTTTTCCATGTCCATTTTAGGATTTCTTTGTCCCACTTAAGTACATATGATCCAGATAAACAAATAAATAATATATTGATGCAACAATGAAAAAAAAAATATAGTCCTATTATGAAATCTTTATGCTTCAATCTGTCAGTCACGATCCTAATAATTCACATGCAGACTAATATTTATAGTATTGCGATATCGAACTAGCGTGTATGTGAACTATGTCGGCTGTCTTATTCAGTGTATCCATCCTGCTAATAATTCTACTAATTACCTTAAGTGGGCTTCATCTCTACACTGAAACGTTTCCGCCAAAGTAAAGATATACTTTTTCTTGTATTGAGGTCTTAAACACGTATGCGAAGTTTATCGGTTTATTCCAGGAACACCCTGTAAGAAGGCAGCGGTTCTCGCAAAGTATGACATTGAACTTTTAGATTCGAGGAGTAAAGCAATAAGACACTTAAACCAGCTAGCAGATTAAATTTGTATACAAGGGCAACATTTTTTACTGAAGACCTAATACCATGAGGGAAGATTAATGAAACTGAGAAAACGTAAAAGAAAATAGATATTGTTTTCATAGAACAGTTTTTGCAGTAAACAAAATACATGTTTCACTTTTACCTGTATGCATGCTAACAGTTTTCTGATTTGCAAAACAGTTATCTTAGTCAAGTGAGACATTTTCACATCTTTAACGTCAAAGATAATAACATAGCCTGGTCGTATCTCTTCCTTCACCAGCGATATATCGATGTTTGTGACGAAGTATTTAATTACTTCATTGAAATCAAACTTTGCCGGTTCAACGTCCTTCTTCAGTGCATTATAAACTACTCGGTATCCTTCTGGAGTAAGAGATGGCAACCAAAATGAGTACCTGAAATGATATAAAACTATTACTAATATGAGTAGTAAAAATTTTTATGTTGCAAAAATGTGCAGTGAACATTACTAAATATTTAGGAATGGACTCTCATTTACTTTAACACTCTTTAACTGTTATACCGTAGTGCTATCAGAAATGTTTCCCAGCTTTATCATCGTGATAATCGTTACATATATGTGCATGGGGATCCCTGGTTCGATCCCAGCTCGCGCCAAGTGAACTTTGTGGTGGGCAAACACCGTATGCGTAGGTTTCCTCGCGGTTCTCCCGTTTCCACCCACTTTCTTCATTCCACCACTTCACTCATTTCTCATCATCACCGTCTCATTTAGCCTACCCGGCATAACCGTGGAACATAAAACTTAAGGATTTCAAAATCTTTGAGTTTTACGTCCCACGGATATGCCGGTTAGCATAACCAGAGGTGAACGCTCTACCACTGAGCCACCGTGGCCCTTCAAAGATTTCATTTACTCTCATTTCTGTTTTATATATATATTGAAAAAACACTAAGTTATGAAGAAAACAGTACTATATATCTATTACCACTCTTTGTATCCAATCGCTGTTTTGTATCTACAAATGTCTCGAGGGTAAAAGGAAAAGCTAAACGGGGAAGAGATGCCGGGAGAGAGAAATCACAACTTATGCGAGGACAACGATGAAATGAAATGCTCTTGTCAGTAAACTAAGAAGAGGAGCTGGAGAACGCTTGCGTTTGTGATTCCACTACTACTAGCTTGGAAGTTTCTTTACTAATTTTGAGTGACAATAGGAGAAAATAAAATTTTGTGACCGTGAAAAGAAAAATCGAATTCAAGTTTTCAATGAATTTACACCAATATTTCTCAACCAGTGTGCCCCGAGATTCTACGTGTATGCTGCTAAACGTTTGAGGCAATGTGATAATGAAGTTGAAACATAAATAAAAATAATATAAGTCAATATAAGTTTGGAAAAAGAAAAAGGGACAAGAAAAATATTGCAATTATGTCTAAGAATATTTATTTTCCAGAGACGTTTAAGAATGGATACTAGTAATTAATGCGAAAGATGAGCTTTTTGTTTTTTACACAAAAGTTTAATTGATGTTGAAATCGATGAGAAACACATCCCTATTTCTAGATCACTAAGAAAATCTCTCATGTTTCTTTCTTTCTTTCTCTCTCTCTCTCTCTCTCTCTCTTTTTTTTTTTTTTGTGTGTGTGTGTGTGTGTGGTGTTTATCAGTGTCGAAGAACTCACGTAGCACAAGTAGATATTTGAAAAGCATACCAAAGTATTCAATGTTTATTCCCCTATTTCTGGACATTCTTCATTCATCAACAGTCAAAAGTTGATAATGACTCATCATGTTTCAAACATTTACTGTTTCAAACTGGTGAATTCTGCAGACATGTTATAAGAATTGTGCAACCAGTCATACTGAGTGATGGAGGCAAAAATAGTTATCCTGAAATTCTCGGAGATGATTTACTTATAAAGTTAGATCGGAGGTCACATTTCCGTGTGCATCTATTTCGAAAATCAGAGGAAATATCAAAGAATTTTCTATTCAATTTGTGGTCTCCATATTCTAAGTTATTCTAAGTATCTACTGATTTTATCGCTTGAAGCTAGCACATACTCTTGCTTTCCTAGCATACTCTCCTTTAAGTGATTTAAATGACTGAAGATATCATCCAGTTTTACAAATCATTCCTTGTCCTTTAACTCAGCAATAAAGTATGTATTTTCAGTACTAAAGAAATTTAATAGATCACTTTCCAGTTTAAAAGAAATCTTGCAAGCACTTTGATAACCAACCAACAAATATCTATATGAAGAACTATTGTGTCGTGAATAGTTCGTGGCAAATTTATTTGAGTATTCTCGACCTTTAGACAAATAGTTCTAAGTTCGATAGAGAATGTCTTTGCCATTCTGATCCTCACGATATATGAAGCAGTGTGTTGAGCCAATATTGTGGAAATCTTTCTTCAGTCCACTTCCTTTCAACTTTTCAGTCATTGCATGTTCCCATCTCTACAAATAGAATGAAATTCTTCCAGGACAATCCATTTAGCTGCAAAGTGCTGGATTTGATCTATGTATTTATATTATTTGGATCGTATGTACTTAGTTGATCTAGTTTTAATTCTATATCTTGATCTAGTTGAAGTTGAAAATAATTCACTGCATAATAAGTAATGTTCAATTACTGAATCCTGATCAATAAATCTCACTTAGCTTAGTAACGGGCTGTTATTTCTTATATCAGTTGATTCATCAAGCTATAGCGTAAATACTGGGCCATCACTTAGCTTTTCATCCACTAGGCTCTGGATATCTAAAGACATGTGATCCTCCTAGAAATGGTATCATTTTTCAATGGAAACAAGGATATTTCTTGTTGTGCGTTCACACGTATAATCGATTTTACTACGATATTTTATTACAGGTATGTAAATTTACTTCCTTAACGATAATATGGGATTGCATTCTTTTGGCTACGATCTCAGCAGCTTCAGAGCTGGCTACTTGGGATTTCTTAAAATATAGTTACAGTTTTTACTTACTTTCCTTCTGATGACAACGATCGGCGAAAATGGTTCCTGTCTTTTCCGGATAAGTGATTATGTTTGGTGTTGATGTAATGCGCCGCTAATCTATACCTACACCTCAGCGCATTACTTAGTATTTGTACAAGGGAAAATTTGACACTGGTCTGTATCTTCAGATACTAAAATTAAAATATACATAAAATTAATATTTTTTTCGAATCGATAATAATAAAAAAATAAAAAAATAGTTGATGAATTCAAGAAGATTGAAGATTAATTAAAACATCTCCTTTAAGAATTGCTGTCCAGAATTAAATATATCTTTTGAAGGTAAAAATATGTTTAATGTTAATTATTTATTTGTGGCAGGAGATATGAAAGAAATAAAAATGTACTAATTTTAAAGTTTAGGTCGGAGAGACTTTTCTCTCCCTGAACCGTTTCTTCCTCCGATCAATAACAATGATAATCTAAATGTTAGAATATAAAGTAAATTTTATATGTAACAAAATTTTATGTCTGCGAATATATCCATGAAAACTAATACTACAGAAATCCAATATATTTAATAACGAAGTGAAATGGATCTGATTTTATAGAATGTACATCGTGGCGAGAAATGTTGTTTCGTTATTATTTTCTGGAACAAGTTTATTTTAATGGTTCCAAACTACATACTCTAGACTACATATGACTCTAGAAAGGACGCGATGTGCAGAATCCTGTCAAAATCAGAAGACACAAGGATCATTAAAATATATGTTCAGGATATATTTATGAAGTATTTATAAATCAAATTTACAATAATCATAGTGCAAATTTTATTTCAAAAAATTAAGAAAATTTAGTATAACATATCCATTTTCTCAGTTTCGCCGAGCTACGATGTTTTCATTCACAGATGTTATTTCACATGTTATCCATGAACTTGTTTAATCTTTTGTATGCTTCAGGTATTTTCCCGTAACACAAGCTAAACGGGATGGCGACCGCTGCGTGATGGGCCAACGCTTCAGACGTTTCCAACGTTTGTCAACATTTAAATATTCTTCAACACAAGTTATTGTTGTAGTATAATAATAATAAAGGAATTCCGCATAACAACAAATCACATCGATATAAATATAATATATATACCACAACAAGTAGCGAATCAATAACAAAGTATAGGAAAGAGCTCACTCAAGAGAGGGTTGATTTCTTTTGTCCTGTACATTGAAATGTATTTTCAGTTTACTAGTGTCCATGCATTCGTTGCTTAGTTTTTTTTTTTTTTTCTCCATACATAACACATTCTGAAATAAGATGGCATTCAGGCCTACTGAACGCAAAACTGATGTTCAAATAACTGTCTTGGTACATATCAATTATCTAGTAAATGTTGTGTCCTTCTGTATTGCCCTTGCTAAGTTTAAATTATTGCTAGGATGTATTTCGCTCTTATTTGTGTTGCTACTATCAGTTTCTATTACTGATTTATCTTCAACCTTTCTTCTCTTAATCAAAAATTTATCCATACTTAGCTTCAATAAAATAAAATAAAAAAAAATCTACAGAATATTGCAACCCAACTCAACTATATCAATTCAAATTTTATTCTATTACATGAATCTCTTTCAATATTATTGTGAACAACCCGTATCAGTGACTCTAGTATTTAATCTGAAAACATAGTACAGAAAACCTCAAACAAAGAAGTTTTAGAACTTTCAGCCTATAAACAACTGAATGATGAAGGCAAGCTGCATGCAAAGCAGTCTGAGCAATGTTGCCAACTAGTATGTTAATATGTTGCGAGTACATTCAAGAAAGTAGGCTGTGTCGTGACCAAACAAAAGTTGAAAACCATAGATTTACATGTTCCATGGCCTCTATATCTGAGAAAGTTATATATCGGTATCCGTTGTACTGTTCGTCCGTCCATCTTAGTGTATGTACTCACGCCCAAAGGTAAAATCGCTCAACGTATCTGGCCGAATTTAAACTGAAGGTTTTTTAAGATTCTCCAGTGAATTTTCAAATTTTCTTCCAACTTCAAAAAGTAATAGAATTTTGTAGAAGGTTAAAAAAATGTGATCTCAAAACCGGCTTAAATAATTTTACTTTTATTTCATACATTAATATTTCATAAATATCCCTATAATATGGTATAAGCAATTTCTCTAGGACCACGGTTATTTAAATTTAAAGTGAGTTTTTCCAGAAGATTTCCTCCAGAAGAGGAAGGGCTCAGACGACTTTTTTGATATTTACTAAACATAGCATGTCATTTTATATTTAGAAAGCTAAAACGGGTAGTTTACAGGTGAGATGAGACAACAATAATGGAATCTTGATGTTGAAAATAAATAAATAAAATCTAGATTTCGACGGATTTACATTTCATGATCAGTTCGTGTCTAAGTGTTTTTCAGGATTACGTCCTTGTGTTCGTTCCCATGTACAGAAGTCTAAAACCACACTATTTAACGTATGGACACCAAATTTTAAAAGGGAAATTCATAATTTTTATCCTACTCATAAAGATAAGGAAGCATTACTGGAGGATGAGAATCAAAAATAATGATTTTCTTACAAAAATAAATAAAGAAAAAATCTATTTATTAAGTTTATATTTTAAGTATTGCATAAGTATTAAAAGTCCTATAGAACAACTATGTCCATCCGTCCGTCTATCGACACGTATCAGAGCAAAAATGGTAAGAAATATCTCCTCCGAGAAATCTCTATTCAAACCGGAAGTGGTTCAAGTTTGCCATTTCTGTTTCAACGTTTATTTTCATAAAACAAAAACAGCGAGAAGTTGTTTTTTGCAAGCGATTTAACGTCTCAAGGCAATTTACTATAACTATACTGAACACTCTATCAAAACCGGAAGTGGTTCAAATTGAACATTGCTTCCAGTTTCAATACTGATTTCCGTAGAACAAAAACGGTAAGAGATATCGAGATGCGTTTTTTGCAATTGGTTCAGCGTCCCAGGCATAGTTTTCTCTCCTCTGTGAACCCTCTATTCGAACTGGAAATGGTTTAAATCTTTTCAGGTTTCAACATGTATCACCATAGAATAAAATGGTCATTAGATACCGACAAGCGTTTTTTTTTTTTTTTTTTTGTTTTTCCAATGATTCAGGGTGTTAAGACAACATACCATCACAACCCGTAATACTCTACCAAAACCAGAAGTTGTTGAAATTTACTACTACTTCTGGTTTCAATACTGATTTTCATCGAGCGAAAACAGTAAAAGATATCGAGTTACAGTTTCTTGGAATTGATTCGGATTCCCAAGAATAGGTTCCGCCTTCTCCATTAACCCTCTATTCAATCCGGGAGTGGTTCAATTAACAATTTCCGGTTTCAACATTTATCGCCATAAAACATAATTGGCAATGTATAGCGATAAACTATTTTCTACAATCGATTCAGGAGGTCAAGGGAACATACCATCAAAACCCGCAGCACTCTACCCAAAGCGCAAGTGGTTGAAATTAACTACTGTTTCCGGTTTCAATACTCATTTTCAGAGAACCAAAAGGGTAAGAGAAATCGAGATGCAGTTTTTTTGCAATCAATTTAGATTTCTTAGAGTATGTTCTATCTATTACATTAACAATATATTCAAACTGAAAGTGGTTAAAATTAACGATTTCCAGTTTCAATCTTTATCGCCATAGAACAAAAACAAAAAAATGAAATGAAATCTTTGTTTTACGTTCCACGCATATGCCGGTTAGGCTAAAGGAGACGGTGAAGATGAGAAATGAATAAAATGGTGGAATGAAGAAAGTGGGAGGAAACGGGAGAGCCCCGAGAAAACCCACGCACACGGTGTTTGTCCACCACAAAGTTCATTTGGCGGGGGCTGCGATCGAACCCGGGACCCCAAGTACCAGAGGTGAACGCTCTGCCACTGAGCCACCACGGCCCCTAGAACAAAAACAGGAAGACATAGTGAGTAATGGCTTTTTGATATGAATTCAGCGTCTGAGGACCAGATTCTATCTTTGATTTTATTAATCTTATGAAATTAGTAGTTATAGATAACTACTTCAAGTTTAATTATTCAATTCCCATAGTTTGAAAGTCTATCGTAGTTTTGCAGTGTGAAAGGAAACTCACTTGTTAATTTTTGGATATATTTTGTGTTCAAGGGGTTACCTACTACTACGCATTCGTTTTGAACAGCAGGAATGAAATATAAGTATTTTTGACATGTACAATAAATAAGATTAAGTCAACCTTATTACTGGTTCATTTTTACAGAAAAGATATAGTTCAATGAGTTAGCCTGTTGCATAAATTTTTTCTTGTACTATCTTCTAGTGGTACATATTTTCACCATTACATCTTATTAGTTTTCATCTACTATTTCCTTCTTTATCATGATATTTAGTGAGAGTACATTTGAAATATTCCAACATTCTTTTCAACCAAGTTCGTCTTAGTGTTTCGTTCACTGATGTGGAACATATGTTTATTATGAACCTATGTTGAGGGTAATCGTCTTGTCTTCTTTCCTTTGATTTTCAGAAATACAAAACAATTGAAAGGGGCATGAATTCTTGGAGGTTTCGAGGGATTTAGGCTCTTCACGTTATCTACGTATCGATCTGCAGATACAATTGTCCTTCCGTACGTGCAGAAGCTGGCAGAAATCATTCTTCGACAGGTCTAAATCAATTTCTAATTTGAGATTTGAAAAAGCATCTTTTCAAATCAACTTTCTATCTTATAATTGAGATAAATAATCTTATCAACAAATAAGATTTTCAAATATAGCTGTCGAGAGTTTGATACTAAATTGTCCTTACAGATCTACATTTTCTCTTTCTTTTCTAATTTCTAACTGCTAATTTTTGAATTCAGTCGAGAATCTTTTTACGTGTCCAATTAAGATAGAATAATTCAAATAAAACATTTGAAACCGATGGAATTTAATGAACCAACGATTAGATCTATAATATTTTGTTTTATGTTTACACTATATATTCGAATTTCGTGTTGCTTGGTATACATCAAAGAGCATACGCATAACTCTTACCACGTACCCAATGGAAAAGAACTTCTGTATAGAAGTTCCTAAAGGATCCCTGTCTATGAAAAACTCTGGCGATGCTGTCTTCATTGTAAAATACATGTCCAGCTTTCTTTTAGTTCGCTCCATACTTCCTCTGCATCCTTTGAGAAAATTCAGGAGGAATAATTCATCTGTTATTGAAAGAAAAATCATATAGAAACTGTTAGAAAAACATTTCTTACATAGAAGTCTTCGAGTGATTTCCTAAAAATATCAGGAAAGGATTAAAAATATGGAAAACAAAATTAAAATATAAAACATGCCAAAAAAGAAAAAAAAACTATGGAATAGAGTATTAGATATCTAATTATATACACGGGAAAATAGTAAAGCAAGGAAAGTCAATCTTACCTTAGTTATTTTGAACTAAGAGTTTGTACGGGGGTCAGTCAAAAAGTTCAGAAGTGTTGTTCTAGTTTTGGCATTTGTGACGCAATCACAGTGAATTTTGCACAGTAGAGTCCTTAGGTTGCCTAATTATGAATTCGACAAGTATTAACACGTCATAACAGACAATGTACGAGTAATGTACCTGAACGAAGGAGTGATGATGATCAGTTGATGTAATTTCACAGATTGAGCAACACACATGAAGTTCATATGCAGATTGGGGATAGTAGCTTCAGAGACTTTGATAGCCTTAAGAACAGTTTTTCATCACCGGATGTTTGGCTCTTCCTAAAGCTGAAAATGGGTCTTTACCGTTTCGCCAACGTAGAAGAGATCAAAACCAACGCAACACCTGTACTTCGGAAGATACCAAAATAGGGCTTTCGTCAGTGTTTTCTTCAACCTCAGGAGCGACGGAACAAGCGTGCCAACTATGAACGCGATTAAGTACATGTGTACTTATATTGTGGTAATAAAGAGCTACAACAGAATTCCGGGAACTTTTTGACTGCTCCTCGTATATTGCAATACTAATTCATATATTTTCAGGAAATACTCCATACCCATCCTCAGAATAAAGGCAAAGAGAGATTAAGAAAATAAAACAAAATTTCATTACGAGTATGTACAGGGACACAAAGTAGAATAGCACGAAAATTAAAAGCCAGATAACTAGATAACTAAAAATTGTCTGAAAAAGTCAATGATAAATTACCGAAAGTGTAACACAAGTTACTATTAATATAAAGCTTTGATCAGATTTTATTCGTTATTCTTAGTTATCAATAGAACCTAAACTAATGTAAATAGGAAATAAACAAATAAATAAATAAATAAATAAATAGAAATTTGTCTGATAAATGCAGTTATAAGTTCCCGAAACTGTCACATAATTATTGTTAATATACAGTTAGTGCTTTGGTCAGATCGACAGAACAAAAACAGTATAACTAAAGAATAAGAAGTAAATAACTAAAATTATGACTGATAAAGACAATAACAAATTACTGAAACTGTAATACAAGTTATTATTAATATATAGATAGTGTTTTGATGAGATTTTATTAGTTATTTTTAGTTATCGATATATCCAAAGCAAGTACAAATAGTAAATACATAACAAGTTAAGAATTAGCACATATATATACAATATTTTAAACATGGTACCGAAAATATATGCTAACTTATAAAATGATCTAATTTAAGGGTATCATTGCACTTACTGACAAAGACAAATGTAAATTTTTACACAACACAAACTCCTATTAACTTTAGAATTCTCTAGTTTCTGGTTCTTACTCTAGTGGCTTACCAATATTCTGAGGAAGATGTGCCTCCTTCGAGAGCCATTCTCTCAGACTCTGTAGAGTTAAAAGGGTCTCCTCATCTTCTTCAGCTTCTTTCGCTGGTTCATCCCATAGATCACTGTGATGAATCAATTCTGGTCTTATCAGGGTCATCGCAGTATCATCCAACTACGTTCATTGACTAATGAACTAAGATTTTCAACTCTTTTTAAGTCCAATCTATAACAAAAGAAAATATGAGCTTTAGAAATGAAAATAATTTACTGTTACAGGTTTGTGATTCTTTTGATACCAGAATGTTCTTTCACTTGTAAGGAAGACTAGTGTTTTATTTTTATATTTTAGTTTTCATAGTTGAATGAAATACGAAAACAATTAAAAAAAAATCAAAATAAGTATTAATTTTAATAATATTCAAGATGGGGTTAAATATAATCTTTCACTCCAGGAAGCATTTTACATCTTAATCTTTTAGAGTGACAGAGGACTTCTTGTATAATTATAATCTACATGTTGGGTGAAAGATTGCTTGGCGTTTTCAGTCTCCCAGTTTTGTCTGACTTTGTTTCACGTTCAGACGAACGAAACCCTTCATGGAATGGCTGAATTTCCGATTTTGTTAAGGCTATAAGAATGTAAAATGAAGGGAGCGAGCACTTCTTTCTTTGTGAGAATCGTTTTAAGATTAAAAAATGAAAGATTTGGTAGTTTTTTTTTTTTGTATATTAGTCCTTCATTTGATAATGTCTAATAAAAATCAAATTTTTGCAGTTGTATTATTGATAGGAACTGTCGTTTAACATTTAAAAGTTTATAAAATACGAGTTGTTGAGCAGTCTACTCAATATCGTAGTTATTGAGTAGTCAAGTGGATTAGGCTAACATATATTGATTATGGTTGTGATAGTTGCTCAGTGAGAGCATAAACAAGATTACGGTTTTACTGGTGAACATGTCTGTGAATATTTGTTAGATTAGGCTTCAGACGTGCATAACGTTCGTAGACTACATATTAGGCATATCACCTGGTTTTACTTATGATCGGGTCTCTCGGCTATGGAGACCCTTAAAAATACAGTACAGTGCGTTCAAAACGTTGCTCTGCAGTGGATGTAGGTACTTGTTATTATAAGGAAAGGATTAGAAACATTCACTTTTCTCCTTATGTGTGTGTATATATAAATGTCCGACGTAAACAGGAACAAAGCTAGACTTTTAACTTTCAACTCAATCGAGACGTATACTGCACAATAAAGACATTTCGCGTTACCATTTATTGTGCTCAAAGGTTGTGTTGTTAGAGTTCTGTTGAGTATGAACTAATATAGGTCAGTGTTAGTATGGTAACGATGGAAAAACAAGTTTTCTTTTTTCTTTTTTTTCTTTTTTTTTGTTTCGTGTATAAACAGAACATGTAAAACATTATTCATTGAAAAGTAGTTCAACAGTATTCGTTGAAGAGCATCAAGATCGACCTAAAACTCTATTGAGATACTGAGGGATGCTATCACATATAAGATATATACAATTTATCGATCCCCAATCTTTACATCGAGTGTAAGCAAAAAAAAAAAAATGTGTATAAGTATTGAACTGTACCTTCAACCTAGGATACACCATGTTCAACATTTACTGGAGTGGAGTGTTTCTATGTATCTCTTTACCATGATCCACTTCGGTGCAACTTCTTGATCGCATTATATTACCCTGGAATTTATTAACAGATCCCATCCGATTCTCACAAAACTTAGCATAGGCTCATTCCACGTCAATTCACTCAGGCCATGTCACCCACCAATTCAGATTTTAATGAAACTTCGTGTACTTGTTAACACTACTAAGCTATGACGACCTGTAAAATTTCTCTTCCCAATCCTAATAGTTTGGGAGAAATACAAGATCAAAGTTTCGGAATTTCAGGCATCCTGGTCGTTCTCGAGGCCAACTAATATTTCGTAGAGCTTAATACAAAAATTTATATCTCAGTATCTACGCAATGTATCACTTGGAAACTTCTACCCGAAGTTTATGTAAGTCTGTAAAGCTAATAATAATTAAAAAACACCATCAAGATTGCTGTATAATTAAGGGTGAAAAATGCATCCTTGCCTTTTAAAATAGTTATTTTTTTTTTAATGTAATTTCTAATTTTACGTAATATGCATTATCTCTGTGAGGCAGACCAATTACCTTGCAGCTTTTTTTTTTTTTTTTTTTTTTTTTTTTTTTTTTTTTTTTTTTAATTGAACCTTAAGGTGTGTTCTAAGAGACTGCAAAATAAAATTAGTGGTTTTTTGAATGCTTAACCCTTCAAGGTCCACGCGCCAGTTTTTCGTGTCGTCTGTAAAGTGTTATTGCCATGGATACGAACAAGGTGTTGGCACATTATTGCTCGATTCAGTCACTCAGGTCTCAAGTAATCCCTAAGTATACATATTGTTTGTGTTGAAGTGTGTGTGGGGTTCAGAGAAGCGGGACAACCAGGCTAGAAACATTCATTTTCGAAATTTATAATATTGTTTTTTCTGCTTGCCGAACTATTATATAATTAAAGTGAATTTAATGTTAAAATTGAATTAATTTTCCAAATCTACAGCCCATTATCTTTCAAATAACGTAGAGGTAAAGGTTATATAACAGTCAAGGGAAGCCAGTGCCAGATATAAGTTCTGCCAACCTAACTTAGCCTAACTGCAGAAACTAAAATACAAGCTTTTAGTCATAATGCAAAGTTCTGTATAACTTAACGAGTATACATTTATTTAATATATTTGTTGATGTATGTATTTATAGTGTCAAAGATCTTACGTTCGTAGTTGTTAAATATACAACAGGCACGTAGCCAAGGGGTGGGTCCGGGGGGTCCGGACCCCCCCCCCTTCGAGACCAGAAATAAAAAATTAAGCAAGGACGAAACAAAAAGAAACAAGAAATAGGAAGAATCAGCGTTAAAAATAAATATAAAAATAAACCTAAAAATAAAAATAGTTTATCATCGCTTCTCTGTACTATCAAACATGTTATTTCAGAAACGGTTTTCTACTGCTCCTTTAACTTGTCATTTGGAACAGACAGTAATTGACGGAATAATAATAATAATAAAAAAGTTATGTGAAAAGCAAGTCCTGTTAACATTTGATTCAACAGAGAAAGGAACGCAGATATAAAATATTTTACAACACATTATTGGATACGTACTTTTTTTAATAGTTGAGGTCATAATGAAAGGAAAATTGTCATATTTCGATGAACAGAAGAAGGAACGTAGATATTGTAATTTTAAAAAAATATATAAATATTCTTTTATTCGAGATTTCTTTATAGTTTGTTACTAAAATGCTCACTAACATGCATGGGCGCCGATCCTGGGGGCCGAAGGGGGCCGGCCCCCAAAGTTCATGAGGGCCCCCCTTGTATTTATAAATATATAATATATTGGCATAATTTGAATGCAATTTGTCTTAAAATCCTCATATATGCCTTCTGCATCTGAATGGACCCCCGAAATTTACAGAGAAATCGGCGCCCTTGCTAATATGTCCTAATTTTAAAGTCTTAACAAACCAATATATGTTGCTAGTAAAATAGTTTAAATTGATCAAGCCCCCGGTGTGATAACCACAATATTTCATATCAAACTCCCCCCCCCCCCCCATCACGAAATCCTGACTATCAAACCAATATATGTTACCAGTAAAATAGTTTAGAATAATCGAACTCTGGTGTGATAACCACAGTATTTCATGTATCGGACCCCCCCTATTACGAAATCCTGGCTACGTGCCTGTATACAATATGTCTCAAATGTCCCCAGACATAGAGTAACTCTGTTATTATCAGAGTTACAACAAAATGTAAGAGGGAAAACCGTCTCCAAATATGATGTTTTCAATCTAAAGTGAAAAAGTTTTAAATCGGACTACCCGTTTGGGCTGTACATTCTTTATACTCCCATTGTAAATGAAAATGCAACGTTGCCATCGACACGTTAGCTAAAAGACAGTAACTTCAGTCACTTATGTTGTGGGTGCAGGTAAATGGTAATGTTGCGGTTTCATTTAACATTGGGTGCATAAAGTGTGTACAGGCCAAACGGCTAGTCCGATTTAAAAAATCCTTCACTTTAGATTGAAAATATCATATTTAAAGACGATTTTCCCTCTTACATTTTGTTGTAACTGATAATCACAGTTTACCCTGTCAGGGGACTTTTGAGACACCCTGTATACAAGAACAAATGTTCGTTCCATGAGAACCCGACTAAAATATTTTCTCCATTAGAAATTTTAAACTCATTGTTATTAGAGTTATTGTGTAGTTCTCAGTGTTTGAGACGAAGTGAGAATGACCGAATTTGCAACTGTGTGAGGGGAATAAATTTCATTCCTTCCCCTTAAAACTTTTACTGTGAATGTACACGATGCACAATAAACTATCAAATCTATTGCAAGACTAGTTACGAATTGAAAATCGTTTAATTGACGCGAACATGCAAGTTGTGTCTTAAACTACCAATGTGTCGTGAAAAATCTTGTCTGGGCAATGCGAGTTGGAACATGTCTAATCTTGCCCGATCCTGCACTGTGGTCATATAGTAATGTTCATTTCGGTTTCAGCTGTGTTTCTGTGAAGATGTTTATGCTTAAGATTGAATACTTATTGGAGTGGCTGCAAGATAGTGTTGTTCATCCTGTCAAGTGATAATTTAGCCCACAACGAAGTCGCGAAGTGAAGCAGAACAGTGCAGTGTAGGTGTGTAGGAAAGGAAACTAAAAGTGAATTTAAAAAAAAAAAAAAAAAAAAAAAAAACTACCCGCGGGTGGTCAAATTACATTGTATTTCTACTATCAGAGCATCCGAGAAAGAATTGTTATCCCAAAGAAGTGGAATCAGTTTTGATTTGTTAACTAGTGTTTGTGAACATCATAAAACATATTACTTGAAGAAGTATGAACATTATCAGACAAGTTATTTTGACCCATTTAATTGCCACAAAAGACCAATCACTAAAGCTTTGCGAAAAGTAAGTGATGATTTTGCTAATGAAATTAATAAAAACATTGACTCTGTAAAGGCTATTCCTGGACAAAAGATATACGGTAATTGCAGAAACAAACTTGGGATTTTCTTTGAATGCAAAGACGTGGGCGGATTAGTGAAACGATGTATCTGTTTTAGAAAAAACTGTCGCAAAGAACGAAACTGTAGAACATCTTAATGTTTCACTTACAGCATTAGGGGAGTCACCTCCAAAATTCCATGCTATTCCGTCACACAGCAAGCCTGCATATGCTAAAAGAAAGATTGACTCAGCAAGTTCTGCTCTGAAAAGTAAAATAAGCAAAGTTGTGGGAAAAGAGCTTGTCTCTAAACAAGATTCTTGTAAAATTTCAAAAAATGTGAAACAAAAGGCTCATGATATGGATAAACTTCTTGATTTAATAAAGGTCAAACTCCAGGGTCAAATCACTAGAAGAGAAAAAGTACAGCTGTTAACTTTAATACCCTCGTCTTGGAGCAGGAAACAGATTGTTGATGATTTTAATGTGAGTGAATATGCAGTCCGGCAAGCAAGGGAAGTTCTGAAGAATAAAGGAATTTTAGCTATTCCTGAATTGAGAAAAGGAAAACAGCTGAGTGATGATACAATTTAAATAGTAAAGAATTTCTAAGTTGATTATGAATATTTCAGAATTCTACCTGGAAAAACAGTGAGTATTTCAAAAAATGTACACATAGAGAAGCGATTATTACTTGGGAATTTAAAAGAATTGTACTCCTCATTTAAACATCAACATGCCAACATTAAAATTGGATTTTCTAAATTTTGCACGCTACGTCCTAAGTGGTGTGTATTAGCAGGTGCTGCTGGGATACATTCCGTGTGCATGTGTACAATACATCAAAACGTTATTCTCCTACTGCATGCATGTCATATGGAGGAGACATATCAAGACTTGATTTGTCATCTGGTTTGTTCTGTGTACAGTCGGGATCAGTGGCGGATCCAGAGGAGGGAGGGCAATCGCCCCCCCCCAGAAGAGGAAACTTTTCTTGTATTTTATATATAAATAAAACCCTTCCCAGAGTTTGGAGCTTTTAAAAGTAGCTCTAAGTAGCAGTATTACAACCACCATCCCAGAAGTCCGTCCTGGATGCGCCCCTGGTCGGGATTGCATGCTGAGGCATTGTTTCGAGTGTCCCTCCAATGAAAATTTGAGGCAGCTTCTCCTTGCAAAATTCGAGGATTTTGATCCTGGGGAGGAAGTAACATATTACAAGTGGGTATCAATGGACAGAACAGAGTTGGTAAAAAGTACTGTCACTCTGGACAACTATGTGACAGTGTTGATACTAAAACTTGAAAAGCTTGTGCCACGTTCATTTATTTACCAAGCACAGTCACATTTCTTAAAGGACAGAAAAAAAAAATCTTGAGCCAGAGACAGTCGTCGTTCTGCTGGACTTTAGTGAAAATTATTCCTACATAATTCAAGACGAAGTTCAAGGATATCACTGGTCTACCCTACAACCAGCAGTACTATATACACGTCTTCCTGGATCTACAGACTTGACTATTTCTAATTTGTGTGAGATATCAGATGACTTGGAACACAATGTTGCATTTGTTTATGAGACTCAGAAACAAATAACTTCTTTTCTGAAAGAACAATTTCCATATGTCAAAATTGTAAATTACTTTAGTGATGGATGCGCTGCGCAGTACAAGAATTGTAAAAACTTCATGAACTTGTGTTACCATTATGAGGATTTCTCCTTAAGTACATTATAGTTGCCTTTTGCTACAAGCAATGGTAAATCCCCATGTGATGGTTTTGGGGACAATTAAACGTCTGCTTACTAAAGAAAGTTTTCAAAGATTTTCTGAATTTTTTAAAATACGTCAGAAAAAGTTTTTATCTTCTGCAGATCTCGCATTGAACATAGACATTTCAGCTTGCTGAAAAAAGAAACTCTCATACATCCACGCAAAAAAAAAAAAAAAATAAAATAAAATAAAAAAAAAATAAAAAAAAAAAATAAATAAATAAATAAAATACAAAATCATTTTTCTGTTGCAAAAACAATTCCAGGAACATGATCATGTCATTAATTCTCTCCCCTACGCCAAACCTCAATTGGGACAAGGCGAATCAGTGCTGGTCCTGATTTCAGTTCCATTTTTCATTTTACCACAGAAAAGACATCTTCTCGAATGAGCATTGCGGAGGTCATCACTAATTCGTATCTTGCATGTGTTTACATTAAACTTTTTTTTTTGGGGGGGGGGGGAGCATTAACTAAAGAAGAAGAGGAAAATGATGTTGAAGTCACGTTTATGCACCCATATGGAACGGCTCTATCCTTTTTCTGGCCTTCTGCAGAAAAAGAAGACGTGTGCCATGTTCCGGTATCCAATATTATTTGTTCTGTGTGCTCTCCCTTTACCAAAGGTACTGGGAGATTATATTATTTCTCAGGTAAGGAGGCTCAGTTTGTGGAGGAATAATACAGGCTACGTTTTGCTTAAACGAAGTAGTAAGTTTCTTCAGTCTCAAATAATGAAATCCATTCACTGTGATTGGCATTGATTTCATGCACAAGGAGTTATGCATATTTCTTTGGTTACGAATTTTCAGTTTAATGTAGTGGAAATGTTCAATCTTTATTTTTATTACGTTTTGCAGATATTAAAATGTGTCTGTCGTAAATATTCATAAAAAGAAGTACAAAATTGAGTTTTGGTCTGTATTGGTATTGGTCCTGTTGTTCCTATTTGTAAATTACGTTTATGAAGGTACGTCTTCCCAATCGAAAAATAATTCGGTCCCCCTCCTCCGACTGTCATATAGCCTTCATTTCTACGTTATTTGAAAGATAATGAACTGTAAATTTGGAAAATTAGTTCAATTTTAACATTAAATTCACTTTGGTTATACAGGGTGTTTCAAAACAACACCGACAACGTTTGGGAGGTGATTCCTGACACCAAGATAAGACAAAAAAGTATAGACCAACCTGGGTACACAAATGCTTCCTTTCGGAGTTATAGGCTGCCGAAAACATGAAAACAAAAAAACTTTAAAGGTTCATATATCCAAAACTATAGGACCTACCGTAGTAGGGTCAAGACTTCACTTACGAACTATTATATACCCTATTCAAATATCTATGTTTCAGAATCCTGCGGTACTTCCACAACGATTTTTATAGACTTAGTTTGTGTGACTACTTCAAATTATATGCCCGTAGCCAAACTCCCTCTATAAAAATTGTTGTGGAAGTACCTTAGGATACTGGAACATGCATTTCTGGATAGGTCACATAGTAGTTTCTAAGTGAAGTCTTAACCCGCCTGCGGTAGGTCCCATAGTTTTGGAGCTATGGACCTTTAAAATTCATTTTTAAATGTTTTCGGCAGCCTATAACTCCGAAAGGAAGCATTTGTGCACCCATTTTGGTCTATACTTTTTGTCTTATCTTGATGTCAGGAATCACCTCCCAAACGTTGTCGCTGTTATTTTGAAACATCTTGTATAATAGTTCGGCAAGCAGAAAAAAACAGTATTATAAAATTTCGAAAATGAATGTTTCTAGCCTGGTTTTCCCGCTTCTCTGAACCCCACACACACTTCAACACAAACAATATGTGTACTTAGTGATTACTAGAGACCTGTGTGACTGAATCAAGCAATAATGTACCAATATTGCTTGTATCAATGGCAATAACACTTTACACACGACACAAAAAGCTGGCGCGTGGGCCTTGAAGGGTTAAACGAGAATTACTAACCGAAGCATTCAAAAAACTACTAATTTTATTTTGCAGTCTCTTAGAACATACGTTAAGGTTCAATTTTTTTTTAAAAAAAAGTAGTGGCAAGGTATTTGATCTGCCTCACAGCGATAATGCACATTATGTAAAATTAGAAATTTACATAAAAAATAACTATTTTGAAGTGCAAGAGTGCATTTTTCATCCTTAATATACAGCAATCTTGATTATGTTTATTATTATTATTATTATTATTATTATTATTATTATTATTATTATTATTATTATTATTATTATTATTATTATTATTATTATTATTATTATTATTATTAGCTCTACAGACTTACATAAACTTCGGGTAGAAATTTCCAAGTGATACATTCCATAGATACTGAGATATAAATTTTTGTATTAAGCTCTACGAAATATTAGATAGCCTCGAGAACGACCGGGATGCCTGAAATTCCGAAACTTTGATCTTGTATTTCTCACAAACTATTAGGATTTGGGAAGAAAAATTTTACAGGTCGTCATACCTTAGTAGTGTTAACAAGTACACGAAGTTTCATTAAAATCTGAATTGGTGGGTGACATGGCCTGGGTGAATTGGCGTGGAATGAGCCCATAGAGGTATATCTTGATTTGCTTTTGATTTCTGGGTTATTGACCATCAAAGTTGGAGTTTGAACTTAATTAAATTTTCTACTTTCTATTAAAACAAAATTTCACTAATTGCTATCTAGAAAAATAATTAGGGGGAAATACACGGAATAAAAATGTTAAACTTTGATTTTGAGGACAAACGCTAACCTTTGAACTGTCAAATAAATACACATGTATTTATATATATATATATATATATATATATATATATATATATATATAAAATTGCCAAATGATGGACGAATTTTTCTTCTTTTTCTTTTTCGCAGTCATGAAACTCATCACTAGTTGCTTAACAATTAATAGTTAAATCCACAATAAAAAATTACTGAACTTGTACTTAATAGAAGACTGCATGCTAATTCTTATGCTACACTACACATGTAAAGAAGATACTATATTTTAGCTGAAAATAATTCTACTTACTACGTAGGGGAGAGTTCCCGATATCGCACCGGGTTCTAAATCGAACCACCTCTAGTTTAAAAAGAACCGTAGTACTAACAAGCCATCTGGTAGTTAAATTAAGTACTTAGGCATATTTCCATAATTACAGAGTAAAGTGACGACGTTCAGTAAGTTATGTGTGTGTGCAGTTGCAGTACAATATAATTGGAGTATTCCTGACTAATTTTCGGGGTATTTCACAGTAGAATAGGGATTAAGGTAAGAGAATGAGCTTATGTTTCAATAAGTAGTAATAAACAAAATACCTTTAATATTATAGTGAAAAACTCAAGTTATTCTTTTTTTTAATTTGTGAGGTATGTAAACAATATATTTTTTTAAATGGTGTAGTTTCCCAAATCGCACTACTACCGTATGTCCGAAATCGCACCCGTGTGATTTTGGCTCCCGTATGGAAAATGGTCTCCAGAGTCTATGAATCGTGCTTTGAAAAAATATATAGAAAATAAAGTGATGCTGACCAACCCAATAGCAAGAGGAAATAGAATTACCAACATGCAATCACAAAGAACAGAAGTACTCAAGTCCTTACAAAAAAAAAAAAAAACCCTTGAAGAATAACGGCAAAGACAATCAAGAGTATCCAAACGTGTGGAGAGACTTAATATTTCTGAACCGTCAGCTAGGTCTGCATGTGCTTCAGGAAACCTTAACACCAAAAAGTGTATTCGAAAAGTAGATACACCCAAATCACGATACTCCGCGCTACATATTTGTAGTGTTTCAAATGTGGCTTTTGAAATCTATGGACAAGATTGGTTTTGCGTCCTTTGTCAACAAAATTTAGTCGAAGATAGGATACAGAGTGTTTTGTGTAAAGTCTGATACATGAGTCTTGTGCGGGTGTTTCAGGAGATGAACATGCATTCCAATGTGATTTTTGTGCGCATAAGGTGTAGTTGTCTGTCTTCCATAAATATAGATACTTTACGCTTCATAGGATTATGAACAATATTGCTCATTGGATCAACAATATGGATATCTTTTTCTTTAATGATATGTTCTTCCTCGTATTAATAACACTGAGATAAAACAATGTGATATATTATAGAAATATGAATTTGTTTTACTTGTAGGTTGTATTTCTACTTAGCTTATTTTTAAGATGTTATTTCTGTGCTCGGTTATTTACATTGCAGTATTTTTTTCTCTTTAAAGATGTATTATACCTCATCTTAATATAACATAAATAAAATAATGCGATATTCCATGGAAATGATAATTTGTTTTACCCATGTGCATTACTGTAAAATTTGCATATATTCAAATTTTGGCTTCACATAATGCGATTTGGGAAACCTGTTGCGTAAATCGCACCAATAGCAGGCTTCTAAACTATCATCATTTTTTATCATGATAATGATAAGATATCGTTATGAAATCACTATGAAAGAATTGGAAAACTATAAAGTTCAATACGATCAAAAAATCATTTTAAATTTCTTCAAAAGTTTCGAATTAAATCGTTTATGTAAAAAGTGGTGTGATTTTGGCTACTCTCCCCTACAAAGTCATGATACCAAAACCAGAAAATAACTGGTCAGGATACATAAACCACAAAATAACTGACATTTTACAAACATCAAAGACAGAAGAATTTAAGCTTAGATAATAATAATAATTTATTTATTTATTTATTTATTTATTATGAGAAATTGCGACCACAGCCAAAGCCATAATGGTCATATATACAATTATATACAATGGAATATTACAGGAAAAAATACAACAAAACAAAGAAATTAAAATACATGAAATCATGACAATCAAGAAGAGCAAAAGAAAAAACATTAACACAAGTTTAATTCAAACTAAATTACAAACATATCCTCAATTCAATAAAGATTCAATCAAGTAGGATGTATTACTAAAAATTTACATAAGTAGATCATAAAATAAACAAATTAAAAAATAATAGTAATAAAACACATGAACAAATATACACCATATAGGTTAAAAAAAAGAAAAGAAAATTCAATAGACAATATACAAAAAAAAAAGGGTTAAATTAGGTATTTTAATTAAATATAACAATCCAAAAACTGTTTTCTAAGCGCCAAAAAATTCGAATCGAAAAAATCAATTTTGAGTGACTTTTTGTTTATATTGTCAACACAAATAAATAATGGAGAACCAACTAAATTACTATTACACAATATAGGACGGTAAAGCCTAGATTTATACAAGGGAACTTTAATAAACAAATATTCAATTAAGTTCAGTTTCGCATGTATTATATCATGAATAAATTTAATTTGCCTTAAATTACGTCGAACTTCGAGAGCAAGTAAATCCAATCTAGCGAGAATCTCCCTATTGGGCAGATCGTATAGTTTAAATTTATATTTTAACCAGGCCAGGAAGGAAATCTGGACTGACTCCAAAACTTGAGTAATACTAATGAGGTTACGGTTCCAAATCAAGCAAGCAAATTCCAAGTGGGAACGTACATATGCACAATAAAAATTTTGCAAGTTGTAATATCCTTAAAATCTCTAGCAGCCCATTTGATGAGTCCCAGATTCCTTCTAGCCTTGGAAACCATGGTTGAAACATGATGGTCAAAAAGTAATTTAGAATCAATCATAACACCTAAATCTTTGTTAATTGAAACAGGTTGTATTCTATACTGATTTATTGAGTAAGAAAAATACGATACACCGTATATTCATTTTCCTGGAGAACGCTATACTTTTGGTTTTATTCATGTTTAATGGAAGTGAATTTTGTACAGACCATTGGTAAACTGAGGTAATATCAGCTTGTAATTTAAGGTGATCCTGATTACAAGTTATTTCAGAAAATATCTTGAGATCATCAGCGTACAGTAAAAAAGGACATTTAAAATAATTACCAATATCATTCACATATATTAAAAATAATAATGGACCCAAATTGGACCCTTGAGGAACGCCCGAAGAAATCTTGTAAACAGATGACTTAGAACCCATATATCTAACTACGAATTTACGATCAAACAAGTAAGAAGCGAACCAGTGAATCAAGGATTTGGAGATTTCAAAGAAATGAAGTTTGTTAAGAAGCTTATGATGGGATATTTTATCGAAGGCTTTACCAAAATCAAAATAAATAGTATCAACTTGACCTCGATTATATACAACAGGAGAAACCAAGGTCAGAAATTTATTCAAATTGAGTTCAGTTGATTTACCCTTCAAAATGCCATACTGTTCAGGTATAATAGAATGTTCAACGGAACTATAAAGATAATTGTAAATAAGCTGATCAAAAATTTTTGGTATTACATCAAGAATAGAAATAGGTCTATAGTCAGTTACAGACCTACCATCAGTTTTCGGAATTGGAGTTACAACAACAGTTTTCCATACACTAGGATAGAAACAAGATGCTAAACTCCAATTCCGAAAACTGATAATAATAATAATAATAATAATAATAATAATAATAATAATAATAATAATAATAATAGAACTCGGTGCAGAAAGAGATATTAAGCTCCAAACCACTCATTATTATTATTATTATTATTATTATTATTGCTATAACCTGACAAATTAAATTTGCTGACAAGCCGCTTCTGATTGCCATCGTTCTGCAGCAATGATGGTGTAATACATTATGAATAAGGAAAAACTTGAATCATTAAATTAGGAGGAAACGAGAG
This sequence comes from Thermobia domestica, assembly GCF_964235325.1. Taxonomy (NCBI): domain Eukaryota; kingdom Metazoa; phylum Arthropoda; class Insecta; order Zygentoma; family Lepismatidae; genus Thermobia; species Thermobia domestica. The sequence continues at coordinate 97,079,311 of NC_137461.1, forward strand.
TCATTATATTGGAGCTCGGACAAGGAAAGATCGTTCCTTGTAAATAGTGTTGTTCGGAGAAAGTTGATTTAACAATAGAGATAAGTCTATTATGCACGCACACGGATGCAAATTATTTTGGCACATTGCCACAAGGACAAGTAATGTCTTTTCAACAACTATGTGGATGTATATTTCAAATAAAGTTGCTAGTTAGTGAGAAACTCAAAAAGTGTAGATCACCTGCAACATTTACCTGAGATTTTATTTATTTATTTATTCTTAATTTGTAGCATGGTATCTCATTTCAAATGCAACATCACACACACACACACACACACACACAAATCTTTAATTAAATCGTGGGACAACTTGATAACGTGTGGTCTAAACGAATAAAAGGTTGTAACACGACGCTGCTATGTGGTAAAAGATTGTGGCTCAGCACACGATCAAGTGAGCAGGTGGTAGATAAGTATAAAGTATATACGAGTATAAAGTATAAAGTATAAAGTATAAAGTATAAAGTATAAAGTACAAAGATCTACTGACGTGAATGTGTAGAAAGAGGTGACAATACCGCAGCCCTCTCATTTGCTAACAAGTTTAAAGGGAACTGAGGGTTAAATAGTTTAAATACCTTAAAATTTGTCCCACGCTTTAGTATTTTACGTCAGAAGATACAGTATACATGTCATATCATTGCACCTAGTTAAAATCAATCATTTCCATCTGGTCAATGCATGATGTAGGAGAGAGTTTTATGATCAGAGCCAGGCCAGAGAGAACAAGTCGAACAAAGAACAAGAGGGAACGAGATACGTGGAATGTAATTAAACAAGTGTTGGCAGTATATGTTTAATCGTGAATCCATGAGTAGTGTAGTACAGAACCACCGACTATGCCTTACTTGCTTGTCACCACATTTTGTTAAATTAGCGCTATATTTACTGTCCTTTCTTTATTTTCTTTGTATAATTTATGAGAATACGAGCAGCAAGCTGTGACGTCATAGAGCATCTAGTTGGAAATGACTGGATTAAATAATCTCGCAATGGCAAAGTGTGTGTGTGTGTGGGGGGGGGGGGTTGAGAGAATAAGCAAAACAAGAGAGTCTTAATACAACCCATGAACATGACGTCGTTTACTTCACATTCACACAGTGGCTGATATCAGACCGAAAATCCTTCACACTAGACATGAACGTTTGTTCACTAGGATAGTGGCCTCTTCAAACAAACAAACAAACAAACAAACAAACAAAAAATATATATAGAGAGCTTCACCCCTATTTACACTCAATTGCAAATTTTAAATTACCCTTTATGAACAACGTATTTCCCAATATTAAAGACAATTTGTATAGATATACCAAAGTATTATTTATATTGAAAATTTCGACTGAAAAATCGGAGTGAAAAATATATAGACCTGGCAACACTGATGTCAAATAGCTTGTCCTAAGTTTCGTTACAATATCGCAAATTTTAAACTTGCTACATGCCAGTTGGAATATCACAACATTGCTTTCCATAACTCCTGATACTTGAGTAGATTTAAGAAGTCATTTCTTTTTAGCTTTTACCAAGATGGTACATTTCGTGTACGTTGCAGACTTGGACCCTAATTCCGTACAGAAGATGATGTTCCTGTCCATGTACTGTCCAGAACTGCGCTGTTGGTTATCCTGATTCTAATTCCCAACCGATCTTAATCAGCGGGATGACCAAGTTAAAATACTAAATATATGATTGGTTCTGATTTTACAATGAATCACGGCATGACCTTACAAACAGAACATTTTGTTCCGTTTACCAGCCTTCCACCAGAAGCATTCGATACAGATCTGTTATACTTCAGAAAAGGATCTCTTCAATATAGAAGAATAGTTCATAAGCCTAAACTTCGTCAAAGTTATCGATTGACGTCGTTCATTGTAGAAGAAAATGGCTTTCACGATACATTGAGAAAGACTGCTTATTTGAAAATTGTTCCCTCTTCGAAACAGTTAGCCCAATCGTAGCATACTTTGCGTCTCCAAGAGGTTCTTTTAGCCTGGCTGAAATTAATTTCGGTTTACCTTTACAGGGTGTCCAATATACAATGCAACCCGGAATTTGGGATAGTAGAACTTTTGAACCTGAAGCGATATACAAATAATGGTTATACCGAAATAAAGCTTTGTTAATGCATATATTTTTAAACTAGGAAGCAAAGATTGAAGTACACTAGGAACCACACATTGTTGCCAGATGTGGCCGAAGGTTTAAATCATTTTTTTTTTTTTTTTTTGGCAAAACATGCAAATTAACTCATAACTCATATGTATGGATGTTCTGTCGTTAATTTTCAGTTTGTTTAGTTGGAGTAGCTTGGAAACTATGGAGCAGAAAAATAGAATTTTTCATTTCCACCGATAACTAATAGGATGAGGTCTTTGAAAGGAAGAACTAGGGAAATCGTAGTTTTCATAAATTAACACTCTGAATTGGCAACATTGCTGATGTTTCAGTTCATCAAAATGTGTGTTAAGGATCTGTCTACATTATACAATTCCTAAAAACAATGAAAAAGAAACTTTGAAATTACCATGATAAAACTTTTACTTTTATGCACCTGGCAACACTGCTACTACCACGCAATGAGTTATCAGCTCTACAGTAGATGCTGGAAGTGTCCCCTGTTTTGATTGAAACACTGGTTCACACGTTTCTCCATGTTGGCAGCAACTTTACGAAGAGTAGAAGTGTTAATATTTTCAAAGCCGCGAATGTTCGTTTCCAGGTCTTGTATAGTTCGAGAATTGTTCTTGTATACCTTTTGCTTTAAGTAGCCGCATAGAAATGAATAGCAGTGTTGCGGGATGCATGTAAGTACAAGTTTATCATGGTAATTTCAAAGTTTCTTTATCATTGTTTTTAGGAATTGCATAATGTGGACATATCCTTAACACACCTTTTGATGCACTGAAACATCAGCAATGTTGCCAATTCAGAGTGTTAATTTATGAAAACTACGATTTTCCTAGTTCTATTTTTCAGAAACCTCACCCGAATAGTTATCGGTGGAAATGAAAAATTATTTTTTCTGCGCCATAGTTTCCAAGCTATTCCAACTAAACAAACTGAAAAGTCCATACATATGAGTTATGAGTCAATTTACATGTATTGAAAAAAAAAATACATCTTTGGCTACATCTGGTATCACTGTGTGGTTTCTAGTGTACTTCAATCTTTGCTTCCTAGTTTAAAAATATATGCATTAACAAAGCTTTATTTCAGTATACCCATTATTTGTATATCGCTTCAGGTTCAAAAGTTCTACTATCCCAATCTCAAACTTCGGGTTGCATTGTATATTGGACACCCTGTACAATGCTCGTGCTAGGAGCAGGGTGGGAACTGACCTGAAGTGGAAACTTACCTGAAAACAATATCGATAAACAAACAAACAAAACAAAAAGAAAAAATATTTTATTTGATTTAGACAAAATTACAAGGAATTGAAAATTTGACTTTTTTCGAAATGTTTTATTTCGAAAAAAGTACTTAAATAAGTATTACGTGTAACCACATAGATGCTTTTCAAAAGACGTAAAGATCAGAATGCCCTTACAGCAGTGTGATATCTGAAAACGTTCCAAGATAAGAAAAACATGGATAGAGAATGCTATACTGCTTAAAATGACGTAGTTCTGGGAAATATTTAAAAAAATATTGTTGCTTTCTTTTGTTCCCTTGACATTTCAGCAACAGTTTTAGATAGGTGTAATTACAGCAAGTTCTCGTAATTACGTGATTTTAACCAGCGTTGAAAACTTTAATCATGTTTATCATATCGTAGAAACGGTTTGAGATACTAAATTGCTATAAACGGTATTATGATCTTTCTTCTCTTCTTTCTCGTCTTGCAAAACGTCCACGTGCAGTGCAGTGCCATGATCAGCTCCCGGGCGAGAGTATATGATGACGCCCCTGTACATATAAATGACGTCGGCAGACCAACAATGGTTGGCGCGGAGTGTAAGAAAATTTTCAAAAATAAACCCTGCTTTTCCTTTATTTTGAGCATTTTTTATTACTTTTGCTCTTCCATTTTATATACGAGTGGGGCGCTTTTAGCAAGTGGCTAGGCACGCAAAAAGTATAAATCTAACTCTGATCAAATTAAATATTAGATTGAAAAACACTGCTGTTGGTCTAAAATATTCCAAGTAATTTTACATCTCTCTCTTTACTTTCCTTCTTTTCTTTATTTTTCCTCCCGAATTTTGCGCTCCCTTACTTCGGCGCCCGGGGCCGACGTCCCGCTCGCTCTCCTCCCACGGCACGGCACTGTCCACGTGGTTTTGATGTAGTCAGTGGCGTATTTAGGGGGGTGGCTTCCGGGCTTAAGCCCCCCCCCCGAAATCTTACTTAGTATAGTAAAGTAAATGAAATATCTTGCAGAATTTTCACATTTCCAGGCAAAGCCCCCCCTAAAGTTAGCAAAGCCCCTCCCGAAACAAAATCGTAAATATGAACGCCACTGGATGTAGTACTTATTTATTCATTTTTTCGAAAGGAAATCTTTTGAAAATTTAAATGTTCCATTTCTTCTAAATTTGTCCATATCAACACAATAGTACTTTCGATGTGTATTGACAGGTTTTTCTTTCTGTTGTGGAAGCCTCCAATTTTTTTTTTTTTTTTTTTTTTTTTTTGTTTATGTGTGTTTATAATACTGTAGTTCTTAATTTGTAAAACTAGATAATAAATATAGTATTGTCAGTTTTTGTTTAATGTATAATAACCTGACGTATTCTATTTAACAAAACATAACTTTTAACCTAATAATATTGCAGATTAGGCCAAATAATATCAAGTATATTTGATATTTGCATATTATAAAATTTCATTGAATTTCATGAATTAATTTGAAAACTACAAGGACGTTTCAAGTTGAATAGTCTACCCTCTATGTACCAAGCATTATGTGGTACTGTATACACTTGCATGAGAAGATCAGAAATGTAAAGTTTTGGAAGCTGATGTGCTGTCCGTAAGTAACCTGATGAAATGTGTTCCATAAGTCGGCTAGAGTCCTTCATGGGCTCTTGCGACACGAAGCTTATTTTCTATTGCAGTATGCAGAGAAGAGGCGAATTACAGGAGAACCATATGCTCGTATAAAGACGCTACATGTTTTTCAGTTTTCTTTAGTTATATTGTATTGAACTTCTGATTAAGTTAGCTACCAGATAGAAAAAAAAAGTGCTAAACTTAACTCTCTGGTGTTACAGCCGATAAAAGCCTACGGCCGGCTAGGTGGCGCTCGTTCAACTGCGCGATGCGTGATCCTAGGCCTTCTGAACCGGAGTTTGCTACCTCTTAAATCAGATAGAGCCCTAATTACCTCATGATGATGAGCCAACAATGGACAATATTAGTGCTTCCACCGGGAATACAACCAGCGACCACGCACACCAAAGCGCGCTCACTAACAATTAGGCTAAGCAGATAAGTAGGGAAGACCGGGGGCAATTGTAACAGAGCTTAGGGACAATTGTAACTTGATGCTTTTAATGAAAAATGGGGGGAAACGGTGTTTGTCCCCCACAAAGTTCACTTGGCGCAAGCTGGGGTAGAACCAAGGGCCCCATGCACCAGAAGCGAATGCTCTATCCAGATTTGATTTTGAGTTTACCGTCCCTTTCAGCAGCGAGGCTATATGAGACGTAGATCTACAGCTTAACTTATGATCCGAACACCATGAGCTCCCGCCAGGAGTCGAACCCGGATCTCGCACGCCAAAGACACATGTGCAAACAGCTTAGCCACGAGGGAGCTATTAACATACTTTAACTACTGTATATGGTAGCATTAAAAAAATAATAATTTAATAACCCAGTAGAAGATATCCAGAAAAAATTGTCGTGCAACTAGATACTTATGTAAAGAGAGAAAACAACCATATAGTTCTTTGTTCTTAAATTATCCTTCCGTTTATGTGTTTATTCGTTTTCCTGTTTTCCTTTCTTTGTTTTCGTTTTGTGTAAGATGAAATATATGGTAATAAAATAACAATGTCCTTGGCCAATGTTTTCCCACATTTTATCAATAAATCTAGAGCAGTTAACTACATATAGCCCATCTTCAGGAAACGTTAATGAGTGAAAAATAGATGGAAAAACCAGTGTTTGAGTATTATCATTTTGAAAATTTCAGCTGCAGTGTAATTAGCTTCGAATTATGGCATAAATATTCGTCTAGAGTTATCTGTTTTTAATATTAGCGAAATAAAAATATCACGCCATTAACAAGTGTTCAGAAACGTTTCAACCGAATGGTCAAATATAGTCTCATTTTAGTTGCTTCTCTTTGAATGAAATAAAGAAAATTAAACATTTTCTAAAAGAATTGTTTTAAAAAAAACAATGACAAGATGATTTTTACAAACTTCAGCTAAATTATAAGCAGTGCTGTGCCTTAGAAAATCAGCGCCTAGGGCTAGAGTATATGACGGCGTCCCCGTACATATGAATTACGTCGACAGACTAGATGCGAAGCGCCATCATGATTGGCGTGAAGCGTTAGAAAATTTCCTAAAAATAAAAATGCTGTTCCTTGATTTTGAGCACCTTTCATTACTTTTTCCCTTGCATTTTATGTCTTTTCTTTTTCCAACCGAATTTTGCGCCCCCTTACTTCGGCGCCAGGGGTCGTTGCCCCGCTTGCCTCCTCACGGCACGGTACTGATTATAAGAAAAAAAAAATGCCCCCGAAGTAATGAGTAGGTAAGTCAAAATGTACAATAAACTTAACAAGTATATTATATTAACTGAAATATACGTTCTTTGTACAGGGAGGTAAAGTTTATGCAATATATTATATTTGAAAGTAAAGACATGACTGAAATAAATAATTATGGGAGAGGATTTCCTTTGGTGTTGTCCCTGTCAATATAAATCAAATAAATAAATAAATAAATAAATAAATAAATAAATATCAAAGTGCGACGCCCTCGGCGCTGGCCCTGTCAATAATCTGGCCAGCTGACGTCCCTTTTTACCTAAACTTTGGTTAAAATATCATCATCGATAATTTTGTTCTCCGAGGTTGGCAACAGTGCAGAACAATGTATTCGACGTTGCCTTTGTTAATTTCCAGTTCAGCTGACATGTCCCTTCTTGACCAAACTTGGTCATAAATGTCATCGGGGCTGTTACGAAACAGAAAAATAATCACGTAAACTATGAATTCAACACTGATATGACCACTTTGGACATATTATTTTTCACATATTATTTTTGGATATATTATTAATATCTCTTTGTTTTTCGAAATAAAGGATTTTTCTTCAAAACAATCAAGAATAAACGAAAAACAAACGATTGGCTTCAGTTTTGAATCAAAATTTGAAAATAGAAGCCGGTGTTAAGTTGGCCCCCAACTTTATTTTGCAAAATTTTCTTAAAGAGTTTTGAAACAAACTATTTTTTTCTTAAAACAAACGATTGATTTTGGTTTCGAGTCGAAATTTAAAAGTGGGGGAGGGGCATCATCACACGGGTAAAATTTCGGTAAGTGACGTATTTCACTAAACTTCAAGTAAAAAAAAAAAAAAAAAAACCAGAAGGAAAAAACAGTATTTTCAGTGCAAACCTTCAGGCACCCCCAGAATCTTGCTCTTCGCTAAGATTAGCTGATCGAATTTGCTCACGCAACGTGCCCCCAGAAGATGTCATGAATAAAGAAAGATCGTCAAGTACTTTCTACTTTGATACTTGTGGCACTATATCGAGTAGTTCCAGTGGAGCGGACTGCCTAAACAGGTAAATTTGAGCTGGACGCATAACACAAGTAAATACAATAAAATTAATAAGCACAAGGAACAAGCAGCAAAATTCAAGTCATGTTGATTCAGTCCCTCTTAGAAAGTAGCTAGTCCTACAGGCCCAGTATTCTGCTTGCTTACTAAAAAAAATTATATTAATAAAACGATAGTAACAGTTATTATGTTAACAATATAACGACAAAAGAGCATGTAGCACTTACGGGTATTTTATCACCTAAACGTCCAATAATCCGGTCTACGTACATTTTCTTCCAAACTAGAAACTAACATGTGATGTTGTTGTACACACTTCTTAGATGATTAGATGTTTTAACTACAACCAAGGGGGGCAGGTGGCTCAGTGATAGAGCGCCTAACTCTGGTGTTTGGGTCTCCTGCTTCGATCCCTGGCCAAGTAAATTTGTGGTGGACAACATCGTGCTCGTGGGTTATCTCGGGATATTCCCTTTTCCTCCAAACTTCTCATTCCACCAATTCTTCCATCATCATTTACTTGCTTCCATCATCGTCTCCCTCAGCCTAACAGGCATAATCATGGGACGTTTAACTCAAAGATTTTTTTTAAATCTACAACAACTGTTACGAAACTGATTATTATTAGAGCCTATGCTATAATAATAATAATAATAATAATAATAATAATAATAATAATAATAATAATAATAATAATAATAATAATAATAATAATAATAATAATTATTATTATTATTATTATTATTATTATTATTATTATTATTATTATTATTAGTAGTAGTAGTAGTAGTAGTAGTAGTAGTAGTATTAGGAAGTACGCGGGTATACGCTACATTCGATCAATAGTCTACTCACTTCATTGGTACAAACAACAACTGCTTTTCATGTACCTTGCTTCAAAATAAAAAAAAAATCTCAATAATGAGCTGGTCGTCAGGCTATTACCGCGAATGATGTCTAAATTATTTTAAAATATTTGCGTTTTCAGGGCGTGGGAATCAAATTTTTTGAGAATCTCTTCTATAATGGAAAACAGCGCTCTGAACATGCAGTGATTTTTCCTCAAGATGTCACATGCGTTGTTCCTACCTTCCAAATTCCAAATTCAAATTCAAAGTCTGATGATTGGATATAATTTGAGCAAGACAATATGGGATGGAACTAGTTCCTTTCTAATCGCGGAAGGAGGTTCCAAAAAAGTATGTTTTTACTTAAAAGTGAGTTAAGAGGAAATTAAATGAATATATTTGCGCCAAGAAATCGTTGGCCTCCACAAAAATAACAAATCATATGACCTATCGTCGGTCTAGTTTGAAGCATTCACCGCCGTTTCCAGTACCAGCAAATGCAACAGTGAACCTCGGATTAGTACTGCTCATTTGTAGCTGCAATTAATATCAAAGAAAGGAGCGATTGATTTCGATAAATACTCAGCAGCTAGTACTAGTAATAGTTTTTCCTCAATCTACTGAACAAAAAAGGGACTGGTTAAACATTTTTCTTTCTTGTTTCATTTACTTTCAGATAAAAAAGAATATTGAAGAAAATTTGTTAACAGGAAGGGGGAGAAAACAAAAGTCAGGAAAGACTTGTAGCGTATGAACATGTCACAGCAATCTTTGATCATTTCGATAGAGCCGTCACTTCGAAATTATTTGCTTAGTAGTGTTTAACCCTTTGGGAATTTATGGTACGAATCGGTACCATGGAGAAGCGTTGTGCCTAATCGCTTATTAAGTTCAAATAACACGTATTGAACCCGATTTTTTATTGGCCAAGTCAATCATGGACCAAAGAACATCCCAGATGCATTTTGGAACCGAATGATAAACTTGGCGGTGCCAAGTGGGGGCGGAGGAGTGTGAATTTTTCTTTTTTTTTTTTCTTTAGGAAAAATTTTTAAAAATCTCACCCTTAGTTTTCAAGAGATTAAAAGTTTGCATACGGATTGTGTTGATTTATGAGTATTTCTGTTTTTTTTTTTTTAGATCCCTATCTGAACCCGGGCCCGGACCCGAGAGGTGCAAATATTACGAGAGGGTAATTTGAGAAAAAAAAATCTGTTTTTCCCAAATTTTTGGATTAATGTGTATGATACAGACATATGGGTGGTACCGTTGGAAAGGGTGCGTAATACTGAAGAAAATGACGTTTGAACCATGATCCTAGTCCAAATAGAAATATTGTAGGAATTTTTAGAAAATATGTACATACGTATATCTATAAATGGATCATCTTCAGATTTTCAATTTTTTTTCTGCTCTTTGTTTTCAAGATATCAGATTGAAATTTTGCACAAGCATTTTGTACATAAAAATGTATTTTTCAAGTGATTTTCAAATCCCTACGTGGACCTAGGCCGGGCCAAAGGAGCGAAATGTTCCGAGGGTTGTGATTTTTCAAAAAAAAAATTCCGGTTTTTCCCGAATTTCCCGGTTCAGGTGTACGATACGGACATGTGATGGTATCGTTGGAAAGAGCGCGTAATATTGAAGAAAATGGCATTTGAACCATGATGCTAGGCCAAGTAGTAATGACGCAGTAAATTTTTGAATATATATATATATATATATATATATATATATATTCAAAAATTTACTGCGTCATTACTACTTGGCCTAGCATCATATATATGGGCGCTAAAATTTTTTAAAAAAGAAGAAAAGTCAAAAAAGCTCCCGGTTTTCTCCGTTTTTCTCGTTTCTGGTGTATAATATGGACAAGCGAGTGGTTCCGTTGGAAAGGATGATGCTCCATTCTTTAAAAAAAAAGTGCGAACCATGATCCTATGATAAATAGTAAGGAAGCAGTATCTGTTTCAGTGAAAGTCTAAAATTTAACTAAAAAAGTGGAAATCCAAAAGGTTCCTTGTGGGTCGACGAATTAAGAGTTGCTTCGCAATTTGCAAGATATCCAAGAAGGTGCTAGAAAATTAGTTGAAAAGGAAAAGAGACAATAGCTGTGTAAATTCCATTGACGAAAATGTGAAAACAAATATATTAAGAAATAGTAAAGAAAAATCCAAAGAACACGTTAATTTGCCAACTACTACTTCAGAGAAAGACATAAGTATATTTATTTATTTATTTCACATTATTAAGGTTGTTATGGCATCTCTGGCTTGATGATGAAGATGTCAGATGGATTATGTCCTTTGTTAAAGGCATTGGATAGGAGAGTACTTGGGGCCTGTAAGTTAGCTACTATTCCGACATATGCCTGGTGAGAATGAAGTAAAAGCTCTCTTAGGATAGCTGACCTGCAAAAGCTTTTTCACACCCTCTTGACCGACTTATTATTATTATTATTATTATTATTATTATTATTATTATTATTATTATTATTATTATTATTATTATAATTATTATTATTATTATTATTGGAATCATCTGTGTGACCGGCTCCAGGGTTAAATTTCGCTGAAAACAACTGTTCGAGTAATTCTACTCTTAAAAAATCGATAGCCAACCCACCTTACTGGTCTTTCCAAGCTTTTGGCAGATTAAGTGAATGCTGGAATAGTACATCAGCTTATAAGTGCAGGCAGCATCTTTTTCAAATCCTTTTGTCTGATGGTATACTCGAAACACCTTTCAACATCTGAAAAAATGTCTGACCACGAATATTGTAATCTAACTAGAAGAGCTAGACTTGCGAGTTTTCTTACTTGCTTCCTCGGTTTTAGTAAAAACGAAAAACTTAGTTTACAACTTTTATTTCTTTAAGGAAATACTGTCAGGAGGAGAGCATTTTTTTGTCTTTATCTATTTTTCTTTTTTTTTTTCAGGGTGCATATTTATTTTATTTATATAATAATCACCAGATACGGCTCAGGGACCATTTTATATTGCATATTTAACAACAACAACAATAATAGAAAGGATTTGGGAAGGTATCGGCCAGGGCCTGTTTAGTAGGTACCGTACTATCCCGGCATTTTCTTGGTTGAACTGAGGAAAACTCCATTTAGGATGGTTGGCAGAGGGAATCGAATCCACGACCTACCGAATGGGAATCCACGCTCTACCACTTGAGCTACTTCTCTCGGAAAGATTGTTGTTTGTGATTTTTTAAACGCAAACCTAAACCTCGAATAGAAAGATATTATTGAACTAAAGTTTTAGATGGGTATACCGATACTACCCAACTCTAACTTCGGCACTGGTATCAGGGCTTAATTCAACCATAAACTGGCCTCGAAAAGGTGCCTATTTGTTGTTTGGTCGAAGCGGCTCTTTTCCATTGCTTCTGATAAAAAACTAAACGTTTAATTAAAAAATATCGGACAAACACGAAAAATATTCGATTATAACGCCGCCGCAGGCATCATATGCTTAATTGGCTTAAATTTGTCTTGAAATTGGCATCTAGAGCAAAAGAAAGCTTCGTGTCTGAAGATCGCAACAAAGACTAGATTTGAACTTATGACAGTGGTATAATCTAAGTTTATTTCTGCTTTCCCGAGACATCTAAAATTCTAAGTTCTAGGTATGGTAGTTCATGAAAACAGCTTGTCTTCGTATTATTGTATTGTTCATTTGTCTATTCTTTATTGGGATATGCTATCATTGTTTTAATTGAATAGTTCAGTAATACAGTAGCCTAAGTACCAACAGCAATGAGGCCAATATTAGTATTAATACGGATACTAATTTCGACATTATTGCTGTTGGCACTTAGACTACTGGGTCATGCGCCAATAAAACCAAGATTAAACTTTTTCTATTTTAATGCAATTGTGATCTGACAAAAGAAAGCTGAATTCATTCTCCAAGCAAAAGAACAACAACTAAACACAATTTGGGAGAGAGAGAAAGATAGAGGTTGTAAGCTGCAGGACGGACAAACTACAGATTGAGGGCGATTAATCTCCTCTTGGTTATGGTCCTGATTATCACAGCAGCCAGTAGGCTGTGGTTCGTGACAGATTTACAATGTTAAAATTCAAAATTTCAATCTTAAATTACTCCAAATGTACTCAACATTTTAACTCAAACGAGATATGTTTATTTCTGGGTACATTAAATACATCTTTTGAAAGTGTCATAGTGATAGGTAGGACAAAAGGAATGAGCAAGGCGGCGGAAACAACATTGGTCAGTCATGCAAGTACCTACTTAACGCAGAGAGCTATAAGGTCTTAAATTGACCTATAACATTATAGGTAATCTTTTTCTCTGGCTGATAGGTAACTGTTCTCCAAAACATAGCTCTCTTTCAGACTTCTCTTGTTACTTCTTATACATATCCTGCTTGTTATGCAACCGATCCGCGCAGAGAGCCAGTGTGAGTTGCCTATAAGCAAGGATATTTCATAATTTTCTTACGAACTTGCGAACAACTTTAAATCTTAATAGTGCAAAAACTAATAGTATTGAAACATCTGATATACGTATATATATATATAGGGCCGGGTCCAGGATTCTCTGAGAGGTGCATCAATAATAGTACCAGTACATTTAAATTAAATTTGAGTTTTTAAAATGCCTTTAGGCATCTGTGATGTGAATTCCTTTGGAAATGCTAACAAGGGAACCTTCCGAAAATGATAGTTGCAGTGAAAGATGTGGCTTATGCCAATTGAAAGAGCTGTAACAGAGATGTTCATTCCCCAAAAATTAGCTGCCCATGGCAATAGGTTCAAGAAATATAAGGGGTGGAAGTTCGGGAAACAGCAAGGTTGGACAGGGGGAAAAGTGCAAATTCCGCAAAAAGGGGGCACGGCAAAATACAATGCTAACAAGTGATGTATAGAAAGAGACTTGCCACAATAGGGAACAAATGAAGGCCAACAGTGGGGTTAACAGTGTTGCCAACTGCAATGAAAAGTACATGTATTGCAAAGAGCACTATATGAAGTGAGTGCAATATTCAGTGCCAACCTGTCATGTAGAACATAAGATATGGCGTGTATAATCAGTGGTACAATCTAACAAAAGAAAATAGAAAAAACAGAAGTATGAAAAATACGGAAAAGACAGAGTTGGTCATTATGCGCCACATTTGTCACGAGCTGTGCATATTAGAATGAATAAAACAAGAAAGCACCGACTATGCTGGAAACCGATGTACCTAGAGTCGAAAAGAAAAACGAGTTCCAAGGTTGGCAACACTGGCCATGAAATTCCAGACAAGTCTAATATAGTTAGGCCACTCGATTCACAAAAAGAAAATTTCGGCAACAGGCATCACTCGGAATGCATCAATGCTAGAGTGATTGAGGCAATATCAAGTTGGGGAACATGAAATGGTTGGGTTGAGCCAACAACCGATAATAGAAGTAGTGAACATTATGTCATGGTTGGGTCTATGTGGGAATATACAGGGTGTCCCACCAAACTTTGTGACTTAAAAGATTTGCGAAACGAACAAAAATGTGACGGATCCAATTGTGAAGGAATGTACCAATGTCAGCGGGTGATAAAAGTCTGTGATAACCAAGTGCCCCCAGGATCCCCATTATAGGGCCCCAGGAGCCAACTTCAAATTTTCAAATGGCAACAGGGACCGAGTGGTACCTCTCTCGATAGATTATGGAATGTGCAATAACATCTATAGGAAACATTTGCTATATGAAACATGTTTTTCAAAATGGCCGCCACAAATATATGTTGTCTTAACATGGCATCGAACATTGTGATCCTAAATTGCTGCGAAGCGAAAAGAGATGTTGCAAATCCAATTGCACAGGAATGTACTCATGTCGAGGGCCAAGAAAACTTTGTAAGAAGCAAGTCCCTCAGGGCCCCCATCATAAGGCTCGAGGGGTCAACCGCAACATTTCAAATGGGAAACAGGGGCGGATGATATTTCTCTGGATAGATAGAACACCGCCTATAAGAAACATTTGCTATATGAAGCATGGGTTTCAAAATGGCCGCCAAAAAGGGACGTTGTTCTTGTCACCGAGTAGATATTTTTGGCGACTATTTTGAAATTCCATATAGTAAATATTTCTGATACGCGTTGTTGCATATTCCAAGATTTATCGAAAGAAATATAACTCGACCGATGGTGCTATTAGAAATTTTGAAGTTGGCCCCTGGGACCCTATGATGGGGGACTCGGGGGCACTTGCGTCTCACAGAAGTTTGTCGCCCGCTGACAGGGGTACATTCCTGCACAACTAGATGTGTCACATTTTTTTCGCTTTGAAACTATTTCAGTCGCAGAGTTAGGTGGGATACTCTGGATATATCATATAGGCAGTGATAGTACTGCAGACAGCAACACACAGCAGATCAAGCCTTTGATTAAGTCTCCTTTCTAGAGGTGTGGATATGTGATAGAAAGACTACCAAAGGTTCCGACACCTCTAGAGTACTGTTTCGAGACATTCACAAGCGATCATTGTACCATGTGTGACGGATTGGCAGTATTCCGCTGTGTTCACTCCAAATGTATCTTCTGTTTGGACCATTGTCTCATCGAACAATTGCACGTACAATGTGGACGAGCATGTACAAATGATGCGAAGGCTAATGCGCTGTTGCCGGAATTCTCTTTTTGTGAATCGAGTGGCCTAACTATATTAGAATTGTCTGGATTTTCATGGCCAGTGCTGCCAACTTTGGAACTCGTTTTTCTTTTCGACTCCAGGTACATCGGTTTCCTGCATAGTTGATGCTTTCTTGTTTTGTTCGTTCTAATATGCACAGCTCGTGATCAAATGTGGCGCATAATGGCCAACTCCGTCTTTTCCGTATTTTTCGTACTTCTGTTTTTTTTCTATTTTCTTTTGTTAGATTGTACCACTGATTATACAAGTCATATCTTATGTTTTACATGACATGTTGACACTGAATATTGCACTCACTTCATATAGTGCTCTTTGCAAAACATGTACTTTTCATTGCAGTTGGCAACACTGTTAACCCCACTGTTCGCCTTCATTTGTTCCCTATTGTGGCAAGTCTCTTTCTATACAGCACTTGTCAGCATTGTATTTGGCCGTGCCCCCTTTTTTGCGGAATTTGCACTTTTCCCCCCTTGTGCAACCTTGCTGTTTCCCGAACTTCCACCCCTTATATTTCTTGAACCTATTGCCATGGGCAGCTAATTTTTGGGGAATGAACATCTCTGTTACAGCTCTTTCAATTGGCATAGGTCACATCTTTCACTGCAACTATCATTTTCGGAAGGTTCCCTTGTAAGTATCTGCTCTCGATGAATTCTTTTCCTTCAACCTTCAGAAAATTGATTTTGCAAAACTCACTGTTAACTTCTCACTTTAGGTAGTGTATAGTTACAATGAAGAGGGGTATACATGCACCTTTGCACCTCCCTAAATCCGGCCCTGTGTATATATATATATATATATATATATATATATATATTTGGTCTAGGAATTAATTCGTGCGGGTGGACAAGAGATGGCGCAACGAACGGAGCGTCGCACAGTTCCGTGTATCCACACATGTGTTGCAAACCCCTGTCATCGCGTATCGTTCGTAGTATAGGGCAGTGGATTAAAGCGTCAACAACACCAGTTTGTAGTTAAGTGAACATGACGCAATTTGTGCCTGATAAAGTGTTTTTGCGGGGTGTCCTGCTGCATTACTTTAACATGCAGAAAAGTGCGACTGAAAGTCATCGTATTTTGGTGGAAGTGTATGGTGACCATGCTCTAGCTGAGCGAACGTGTCAGAAGTGGTTTGCACGGTTTAGAAGTGGTGATTTCGGCTTGGCAGACCAAGAGCGAGCTGGACAGCCAAAAAAATTTCAAGACGAAGAATTGACAGCATTGCTCGAGCAGGATTCGTGTCAAACGCAGGAACAACTTGCAGCAGCATTAGGCGTTGATCAAACAACAGTCTCCAAACGCTTGAAAGCCATGGGAATGATTCAAAAGATGTCACATTGGGTTCCACATGAATTGAAAGACAGAGACGTTGAAAGACGAAAAACCATTTGCGAATTGCTGCTTCAACGACAGAGCAGAAAGGGGTTTCTGCATCGAATTATTACGGGTGATGAGAAGTGGATCCATTACGAGAACCCTAAACGAAAAAAGGCCTGGGTGAAACCAGGTGAACCAGGTCCATCACAACCAAAACGAGATATTCACTGTGCAAAGGTTATGCTGTGCATATGGTGGGATATGAAAGGTGTGGTGTACTATGAGCTGCTGCAACCGGGTGAAACTATGAATGGAGAACGTTATCGACGACAATTAATGCGTTTGAAGCAAGCTCTGGCCAGAACACGACCAGAATGTGAGAACAGACATGATAAACTTATTGTTCAACATGATAACGCTCGCCCACATGTCGCAAAACCGGTCAAAACCTATTTAGAAAATGTCGGATGGGAAGTTTTACCCCACCCGCCGTATTCACCAGACGTTGCTCCTTCGGACTACTACTTGTTCGATTGCATGAACAACGATTTGATTGGACAGCGGTTTACATCTTCAGAAGATATCGAAACATGGGTCTCTGACTGGATCGCTTCCAAGGATGAGGACTTCTTTCGCCACGGAATCCGTACATTGCCTGACAGATGGGCGAAAGTGGTGGCTAGCGATGGACAATATTTTTCTTAAGGTATTTATGTATTTTGTGTTTGTACTACAGCTTCAATGTGTGCGTACCAACCGCACGAATTAATTCCTAGACCAAATATATATATATATATATATATATATATATATATATATATATATATATATATATATATATATATATATATATATATATATATATATGTGTGTGTGTGTGTGTGTGACAAGAGATGGAGCATATACCCACCTACAAAATTAGTATTACATCACTAATTATTATTATTATTATTATTATTATTATTATTATTATTATTATTATTATTATTATTATTATTATTATTATTATTATTAAGATGTTAAACCATATTGACAAAAAAGAGTGTTTAGCACTTACTGATATCTTATAACTAAAGTGGTTTTCTTGCAGTGGTCCAGCCTACTTGAAAATATGTTCCGAACTAAAAACTCAAATGAAATGTTATTGTCCACACTTCTTTGATGATCAGATGCTTTAGCCACAACAATGGTTACAAGACTGCTGATTATTAAGGAAAAATCTTCTTAGTGTTGTTTCTGATGAAAAAAGAACACTATGTCAGCTTAACCTTGAAGTTAACAAGAAAGAACCTGAAGAGAAGTTCCCACAGTCATTAGACTTATAAATGTTTTTCATTGTATGAGTATGAGAAAAAGTATGGAGCAATTAATGCCAAAAAGATTTCACGAAATATGTGTAAGAAACTATCTACAAGTTTATTTTTTTTAAAAGCAGGTTTCCTTATAAGCGAATTATTTGCTGTATAAGAAGTGTTGACTTTACATCGTCTTTCGACAACTATTGTTGGGTAGTGTCCTTGCCGTGACATTATGATGTAATATTGCATTGCCTTCCTTTCCTCTTTCACGTCATTACTACTGAATTTCGTTTGCTAACTTTTTCTGCTTTGTCAACGTGAATTAGGTTGTATTCAGTAAATTAACCACGAGTTTATTAGATTTTTTTTTTTTTTTTTAAACAATTTATTAGGTTTTCCAAAGCTCATTGTATGTTGCCGGACCTGACTAGAACAAATTCATGCACTTTATTACAGAAGGTTACATAACCGATGTGATTTCTATTGTCATCTTTGAGTGTGTTTTGAATATTATTGATTTTATGGGATGGCACAGTTGAGGGTGGATTTGTTCCTTGGAGCTTCGAAATATCCCTCGGGGTCGTATCTCTAATCGTGCTTAATGTGGATTATCAGTATGTTTGCAATATTACTCTTTACACTCCTCTAATGGAAGTCCCCTCCAGGAAAACTCTGAAATCACCATTGATTGTGAATGTTATATAACTTAGTTCCCAATGAATGTTATATATATATATATATATATATATATATATATATATATATATATTAAGTACTTAAAACGAAAACTCAATGGGCCTGTAATGTAATGCACACAGCAAGTTTCGGAGCATATGCCGCGAAAACTATAAAAACAGCATTTGCATTTCTTTCATAAGAACGAACTTAACATAATAATAATAATAATAATAATAATAATAATAATAATAATAATAATAATAATAATAATAAGTTTACTTTTTTCGTAGGAGTTACGTCGGCAAATTTATTTGTTTGCCATATGTCCAACAAAGCGTTCAATTTAAATGTAAGATGAACGTTGGCCAGCTTTCTGTTTCCAATCTAGGAAGGTTCTGTTCTTCATAACACTGGTGATACATAAAATTAAAAGTCAATTACCCAACAATAATGTTAATTTTCTATATAGATTATCGACAGCAGAAGCTTCAAACTCTGATGGAATTGACATATACTGTATATAG
The DNA here is from genome assembly GCF_964235325.1 of Thermobia domestica. Lineage (NCBI taxonomy): Eukaryota > Metazoa > Arthropoda > Insecta > Zygentoma > Lepismatidae > Thermobia > Thermobia domestica. Next base: position 97,098,438 of record NC_137461.1, read on the forward strand.
TAGGCCTCGTCTTTGTATAAAGACGTAAACTAATATTCAATCACTTGTCAATAATATTTACACTCAAAAAGTGTTCTAATTGGAAGGGGGGGGTAGGAAACAGAAGCGGTATGTTTTATTACGATTTTGATTCGACATATCGGCTATCTAAATATTGAAATACAGTGAGGGTATGTTGCCTTAAAAAATAAACATTTCTATTTACAGTACATAATGACCGAAAATCATTGGAGAGCTTCTCTGTAGTAACGAGGGGGGATGTGAAGAGACTTTCAGCCCCCGCCAACAACTTTCTGAAAAAAATAAAGCATATTTCCTTGAGTTGTATTATAGAGAATTATACACGAAAATGTTCAGAAACCGAATGAGGATATTAACAATTTCCTGTGGGAAAACTTTTGGTCCCCCCACTCGACTGTGGGGTATTCCAAACTCCCTATAGGGTCCGTTCCCACAGTAGACAATTCCTAAATCCGCTCATGCTCAAAACACGGCATTTATATGAATAAAGCAAGAAGAAAAAATGAAATGAAATCTGTGAGTTTTACGTCCCACGGAAAAAGCCGATTAGGCTAAAGGAGACGGTGATGATGAGTAATGAATGAAATGGTGGAATGAAGAAAGTGGGAGGGAACGGGAGAACCCGGGAAAACCCATGCACACGGTGTTTGTCCACCACAAAGTTCACTTGGCGTGGCTGGGAATAAAGCAAGAAGAGGCACACATGCATAAAAAAGGAACAATTCAATATGGCACATCAAAATATAAACTAGATAAACTTCTTTGAAGACACATCGTTTTACAAACAAAAGATAGGAGAAAGATAACAAAAATGTCGATGTTGCCAACTTAGAAATTATTTCAACATAAGAAATAAAATCTTTCCTGTGTATAAAAATGAATTTATTAAAAGTGTTTAGCATCTATTCTCCAGTGACGGTATGTTTTAATCATTGAAAAACCAGAGACGATATGTCTTCATCACTAAAAACCAGAGGTGGTATGGCATACCACCACATACCGTCTCACTTCGATCACTACTTTGAAATATAAATTATCAACTAGCCCCGACGTGGATGACTTTTAGTTTTATGTCTTACCCAACACCAGTGTTATACAGGACTTACTTTTTATGCCATATTTAAACCACACAGGGGATCGAATTAGTGATTATCATGGAAGATCACGCATGGAGATTTTATTTCTTATGTTGAAATAATTTCTAAGTTGACAACATCGACATTTTTGTTATCTTTCTCCTATCTTTTGTTTATAAAACGATGTGTCTTCAAAGAAGTTTATCTAGTTTATAATTTGATGTGCCGTATTGAATTGTTCCTTTTTTATGTATGTGCGCCTCTTCTTGCTTTATTCATATAAATGCCGTGTTTTGAGCATGAGCGGATTTAGGGATTGTCTACTGTGGGGACGGACCCTATAGGGAGTTTGAAATATCCCACAGTCGAGTGGGGGGACCGAAAGTTTTCCCACAGGAAATTGTTAATATCCTCATTCGGTTTTTGAGCATTTTCGTGTACATTCCCACTTAAATTGTAGATTTAATCCTTTAGAACCTCTATGTTCCATAAAGACTGTAAATTAACCAGTAGATAAGAACATTAATTTGTATTATGAAGTTTCGAACCTATGCTAATTGTAAGTTCCATCTTTTATAAGCCCGATGTTATGTAAGCACGTGAAGGGAAAATAAACCGGTCCTCAACAACTGTAACTTTATTATACTCATATATATTATTTTTCTCATCGTTTACTTGGATATTACGGTAAGGATTATTAGGATAAATTAATTCCCTCAAGGTTATTCATTATTAGATGATGATGAAAAAATGAAGTTCATTCTCCCACTGTTATAATTCACTTTCCGTACATCAAACGTGTATTTCTCAACTCTTTTGTAAACATCCGTTTTAACAACATGGGAAGGGTGAAAATGTTGATGCGTAAATTAGAGAAGGAAAATTGCTATATATTTATCTTGATTTCGAGAGATAAAGGTATATACGTACATAATAAGAGAGAATCCTCATGCTATAGAAGTCCTAACTGATTAACTCCCAGGTCAAATTTAGTAAGCTAGAAACTTGAAATTTGGACAGTATAGACTTTCTGAGTTGATTTTGAGTTCTAACGTCCCGTTCAGCAACGAATGTATATGAGATGTGGACCTACTGATTAACGTGGAATCCGAACCACATGAGCTCCAGCCGGGAATCGAATCCGGGTCTCCCACGCCAGAGGCGTGTATGTTAACGATTTTCAATAGTTTTTACCTTCCTAGCGGGTTTCATCTCCAAACAATAGGTATATTGGTAAAAGGTTTGAAGAAGAAACGAGAAATTGCAATAAAATCAATTAAATGTTACGGAATTTATCGAGAAACAGACAGGCAAACGGATTGACAGACGGGCAAAAGTTCTGGTTGAGTCAAGTAGCAGAAGCTCGCTTACGTCCAACTAGATTTCTTCCATACGTTTGCGATGTAAATGTTGAAATCCTACCTATGTCAAATCTTAAACGCAATCGTCTCTCTCTTTAAACAGTTCATACTTTAACAAACGAACATGTAAATAATAATAATAAAAAAATGAAGGCCCTGACTATTTTTTCTTCTTGGGGCAAATACCTAGGTATTATATTCCGGAAGCTCAATACCTACACTAAAAGTCACGATATTGATCCCCACTACGATCACCTTTAGTTTTCACTCTAACACGAGACAATCTTTTTGCAAACTATGGCTTAATATAACATAATCTAAAGTGATTCTGAACAAACTCCACTGCACTACCAACTCGATGATATGAGGGTGATTTCATAGACTCTTAGGGCCTTATGCATAGTCGCTCTGACGCGTGATTAGTGCCATACTAAAGAAAACGACTAACATGTTTCCAGCAGTAGTAAGACGTTTAGTATGACGCTAATCATACGTCAAAACGACTCTGCATAAGGCCTGTAATGTTCGCAGTTCTGTTCTTTTCCACCGCAATTTGCAGTCCTTCTTTTACTCCTTCCACAATTTGCCTTACGATGCAAAATCATCATCAAATAATGTATGCCTTGGTACCCTGCGCTCTACCATTTATATGAAGGCAATAAAGTTTTGATTCAACTAACACCCAACAAAGCTTCTTTGTGTCTAAATGGTTAGTGTACCTGAACACCAGTTCGATTGCTGATGGGAGTACACGTCAGTGGCGGCTAATGTTAGTGTTGCAGCATTGCGCAACGACCAAAGTATTTCAGGAAAAAAAAATATTATAAGCAATAGTAGTAAAGAACAGAAAAAATACTTTCTAATACTCCCATATATACTTTAAATAACACACACACACACACACACACACACACACACACACACACACACACACACACACACACACATATATATATATATTACTTATCTTATTCTTATCTTTTCGGGTACAGTATAAGACAGGTTCGTTGTTACGTAGACGTATTGGACCTTCCTCAAATACTTTGGACCCCTCCCAGCTAACATGTTGTTCCTATATCTGGCGGGTTTCAAGGTTGCTTTCCAGAACGTATGACATTAATAAACATTGTTTCGCCTCATGTGGAAGTATATTGTGTTCATCGTGCATTGCGTAACAACCAAGACGGATGATTTGGAATGTAGTTTTTTTTCTTCTACGCACATGTGTGTGTGTGTGTGTGTTGATGTATGAATAGGGTTGCCAACTCTGTAAAATAAAAAAAGGCACTTCCTCAAAATTCTCTATGATATACAGGGGTCTCAGCGTGAAGTATCTCTGTTCGGACCTTTCCATGGAAACGAAATGTACTATCGTGAACAAAAGTGTATTAACACATATATTCTGTACGTCCTTAGAACATTCACTAATAAGCTTAATAGATACATTGTGCTATAAATGAGAAACTGAAATTGATCAATCGGCATTGATCAATTTATTGTATTTACCAGTAACTACCGTTTCTTTAAAATTATCGAAACAGATTAACAAAAGTATAATAATCTTTACGTGACAATTTTGGATTTAGAAAATGAAATTCACTCTTTAAACATATAGTCTCTACTTCAACTATCCACTCTCAGTAAATGTATAAAATTACTTGAAAGTAAATTTCAAATTTTCCCTGATATAGTCCCTGTCATCTCTCTAAAATTTTCTAAACAGGTGATCAAAATATATTAATCGTTGATAGATGGTGAAAGGTAACAGTTTTGAGTTTACAGAATGACAGCTACTTTTCAATATCTATACTTCGAACTAGATACAAATTTGAAAAAAAAAAGAAAGAAAAGAAAATGTTATAAAGGGGCTGGTGAGAAGTTTGTACCCGTTACCGGCTTTAATCAAAATAACAGCAATTTTTCCGGCCAGGCCAATGTAAAACCGGCTAGTTGACAGCCCTATGTATGAATATGTGAAATTAGCAATTCATATACTAGTATCTCTTTTGTATCAGCTGTTTTGGTTATTAGTTATTAGATTTAATTTTATTGTGTGTGCTTTAATTCTGTACATAACCTACAAATTCTGAATGAATTGCATACCATGACTTCTGTAAATAACTTACAAAAAAAAAAAAAAAAATGCCCAGCTTTCAACTGAGGAAAACTTACAATTAAGGCTTAGACAAAACAAAGTGCAATTCAGGAGAGTGTTCGAAAAAAAAAACGGTTTAAATTTACAGGACATCTTATGGCAGTAATGTTGTATGCACTAGATACATTTCCATTTATTTTAAATTTTCCTAGATAAATTGTGAATAAAGCGTGTTCAATATATATACATTTTTTTATAACATTAATCTCTGCTACGAACTCTCTTCAGTCTACACTGAAGAGGAATTCGGATCACTGTCAGGGACTGAGTTTGCTAGAATAAATTGTTCACAATAATCTAGAAAAAATATTTAGTGAATCTACAAAGCTTCTGAAATTAATATTAACTGTACTTATGGTGTCAGTAAAAGAAGAAAAGTTTTTTTTTTCACATCAAAAAGAATTGACACTTTCAAGAAATTGAATGTCCCAAGAAAGGTTATCACCATTGGTTATGCTTTCCATCGAAAAAGGCCTGACAATAAGAGTACTAGAGGTCAACCAGCATACATTAGGCAGATTTGTTCCAATCAAAGAGAGAAGAATGAACTTACTAATTAAATAAGGTGATTAATCGGATTAAATGTTCTGCATTTTTTTTATTTTTTTTTAAAAAAGAATTTTATTTAATTTAACATGTCACATAGCATTTGCATCTAAAGTTATGCTGATTAGTCAATGAGCCCATATCTTCTGTCTCCGATCGTTCGTACTGCAACACCCGAAACCACAATCCACCGGCCGCCACTGGTACACGTGGTTCGGATTCCATGTAAGATGTAGGTCTACGTCTTGTATAACATCGGTGCTGATACTGAACGAACTTTGAACTCAAAACTAAATACCCACCAATACCCAATGGCTTCCAATAACCAACAACCTTTCACCAATATTGTGACTTCATTTGATGTCATGCAACATCAATGTTATTGCTCAGTGAAGTCATCACCCGCGTATCACATCGTACACACACTTCCATCCAGTCAACTCGTAACGTCACATATTCAACAATCATGTTGCTGACTCAGTGAAATTTGTTACAACTAAACTCCTATCCAATACGAAACTGCTGATTCAGCAAACAGTTAACACTTCTTTTTTCCAGCATCTTCGTTCCACTATTTCCGGGATCTGAGGACACTCGATATATCTTTAAAACAAATAATGTACATCACAAAGAACAGTTAGTTGGGATTATGTTTCAGACGTGAATTCGTAGTTCTATTCGGAAGATGATCTTGAAAATGGTTTTGAAGAATATTTACAAACTTAGAACGATCCAACTGAATGGTAAAGTATACCATTATATTGTGGATTTCTATACGATAGATATATAGGATGGGTAAGAACTGAAAAATGTTTATAACGTTTTAATATCATACTTAACCAATTTTCATGGAATACAAAGCATTTTGTTACTTATAAGAGTGGAATGGTTATGCATTGCTAAAATTCCACATAAGCACCACCACTACATAACAATTTTCGTAAACGGTTCGGGATGTTTGTGACAAACTCCTTCTGCAGATACTCCAGTGGTAAGTTTGCAAGAACTTGGCGAATTTGTTTCTCCGATTTGTCAAACATTTTTTGTTTTGTGTGGTAAACTTCCCGCTTCGTCCACCTTCAGAATAAGTCGCAGTGCTTTAGGCCAGGTCCCTCTGCTGGTCATTCAAGGGAACCACGACATCCCAACCAGCGTCTGGGAAATGAGTGTCGAACCACGTATGGACAGGATGTGTGAAATAATACGGAGTCTCATCTTGTATAAAGATTATGTTCATCGTAATTGTCCCACGTGGACACAATATCCTAAATATAATCTTCAAGTATTGCAATATACCGTTCTGTATTCATTGTGACCCAAATGACGTATGGAACCATAACGTGGATGTCGCGCTGTATCTCGAACAAACACCCTCAGATCTTCTGCACAATAATAACAATTGTGCCGCTTAACAAATCCCCCAATATGAAACACGGCTTCATTTCATCACAGGATATTACCGAAAAGATCAGACTACCGAAAAGTCTTCATACTATTCAAGCATTTTCTCCCCATACTCCAACCGATAATCAGTCTCCCGGCTTTTATTCCTGGCAGTAATTTGGTGTCCATGGACGAAAATTCAACTCTTCCTTCAGAACAATTCGGATTGTGGGTCAAGTTAAACCACTTTCGAGAGATGCCTATCTTTATGATTTCTGAGGACTTCGAGTGAACATTTCCTGAACCACTTGTACATTTTCCTCTATCCTGGATGTTGAGGGATGACCGCATCTCCTAATATCTGGCACAGAACCTGTGTTTGTTAGCTTCGAATGACAGTTCCTTGGTTTTTGTATCTACCGAGGCACGAGGTTCTTTCACACTTCTCCAGTGTCTCTGTACTTGTGCCATAGAGTGGCATATTTCATATCAGGATGCCCGCTTGCGCAAGTTCGATCCGCCAGTAATATCTGTAATGATGTAGATGAGATATTAAGAAATAAATTCCATCATTGTAAGGAACAAAATGTTCTTTGTTTCATGAAAACTGATTAAGTATTCAAAAAGAAATATATATATATATATATATATATATATATATATATATATATATATATATATATATATATATATATATATATATATATATATATATATATATATATAATTTTCAATAAAGCGTGAATTTCCACCCACCCTGTATAATACAGAAATTATGAAAAAATATTGCCCTAGACATTTCAGTTGGTTTTAATAAACTTGTGTGCAAAACTTAAGAACAATATAGATAAAGTAACATAAAATATTGCGTAATCAGTGGAAATGAATGAAAACCCAGCAGCATGTTTCCGAAATCTCCTACAAACACACGCAGAACAAGATGCGCTGGTGTGACCGTAGCGCCGAAGGGTCTGCTCCCCTAACACGAAGGAGTTGAATGAAATGGACGAGACAGTGCGTATAAGTCAGAGTAGCATTAAGATGCATTGGGGTGGTATTACTTACAAGAACATGACCCGGAGACAACATTTGGAATACTCCACATGGATAAAAATCATAGAAAAAAAAACTGGGAGAAGGGACGAAGTGTGATGATTGTCGCCTAGAAGTTTGGTATTGCCAACAGCATTGTTTCATTTGCGTGGGGAGTGTTCTTAACCACAGACAATGTTATGCGAAGAAAATGTGGTAGTAGACCTGCTGCATTGTGCAACAGACGAGAAGAGATCGACGTTAAACAGTAGATGCAATTGTAAAAATATTTAACAGGATTGAAAGGAACACAATTTTACGCTTTACAGTGGAATTTGATTGCATGGAGTTGCTCCCTTTGCTCGGCGGCCAATATGTTGTGTTTCGTTGACACTGGCACATAGTCGGCATCGTTTGCACTGGTGCCAAGAACATTAGAACTGGCTCAAGGAGGTTTTGAGTTGCACTCTCTTCTTAGATGAGAGCACATTCAATCTGAGTTGTGATTCTGGACGTTCACTCGTCTTGTAAGAGGGCAAAACACTTAATGAACCCAAAACATTGTCGTTTTGGTGGTCCAGGTGTTCTTGTGCGGGGAGGCAAAATGTTGCATGGGAATACGGACCTCCAAATTTTTGAATGCTGTACGGTCATTTGTCAACGTTATTGTGACACTATACTTCTTTCCCACTACATCTTTTCAGAGGTGCAGTTAGCCCCTTCATCTTTATGAATGATAATACGCGACCGCACTGAAGAACATAGCTGGTGGGGTTTTTGTATGGACTTGCCTGTCCGTTGCCAAATTCAAGTCTCATCCAGTATGTGTGGGATGCTATAGGGACATGTAATGCTACACATCCAGGTGCACCAATCACTAACCAGCAGTTGTAACAGCGGTGGTGGAGGAATGAAATTCTATACCATAACTTATTACCAACCTTGTGAACAGCATGGAGCACATTCCTGGGTTCCATGTCAGAAGGGCCCGGACAAAAGGACGAGGACAGAAAGCCTGGGTCAAAACGGCCCCGCAGCAGGAGTGGAAATCAGGGATGCACGAAGAGATAATGTCCCCTTAGTAAGTTGAAGTGTTTGCCCAACAGAAGGAAGAATATCAGTCGTTATTAGTAACAAAAAGGAAACTTGAATTATCTTAATTTTGTTTCGTTGTTATTTGTTCTGCAACAATCGCTATCGCTTAAGTTGGTTCTCCATGAAAGTTTGTTTTCAACGCGTCTCTCTGAGTTTGTATTCTCGAGACATAGCCTAATCAGACTTTATCTATTAATGACTGTTCCCTTAGTTCTAAAATTCCATTTCTGCCGGTGGATCAAAGTATAAAAACATATATTCGTATGAGAAATAATCTGTTGGAAATATTTGGTTGATTTTGCTAAGAGCATACATGTGGATTTGTATACAGAGTTAGTCAAAAATATTGGGACAGAAGAATAATGACACGCGTGGACGGAGGAAAATCAAATGTTGCAATTGGTATTATTGCAAGAACTGCATGATTTGGAGTGTGATCACCGTAGAAGCCACCTTGAATTCTACTATTTTGCAGATCGTACAACTTTTTTCTTTTCTTTTCAACGGAAAAGGATATGATTTTACACTTCACTTTAGGCTTGAATATTCCCACAAATGAGAATGTGAACTCATTTTTGACACATTGCCATCTGTTTATGAAACAGGATGTGCTAAGTTTGACATATGTATCCAATATATACAAGTATCATGAGAGGACAATAACAAAGAGACACTTGGACACAAAGGAAAAGCAAATGTTACGGCTTGGTATTGGTGTTAAAACTGCGTTAAATGATTGTGTGTACATCAGTGATTTATCTATACCCCCTAATACCCCCCCATCACCCCCCTAAAATTTTCGGACACTCCCTAAAAAAATTCCTTACACCTCCCAACTAAGGGATGAAATAATAAAGAAGATTTATTCTCGTTCTGTCTAAAGGCCCTACAAGACTTTGTAGAAAATATTTTAAATGATCTTCTCTCCCGTTCTGCCTAATCTTTGGAGACAGGAAATTCTATGCGAGGAGGAAATTTTTAGGGAAATGCAGCACCAAAAAGCTTAACTCCCCTAGCGAGTTTGTATGTAGATCAAAACTCATGTATAAAATGGCTGTAGTAGTGAGGACGGGGACTAAATCCAAGCGTTGAATATGCAAGGAAAAATCTGACGAGGAGAAAATCACAGGAGCATATATTGGATGTACCAGTGCATACCCTATATGATTATTTTCCCCTTCAATTGTCATATATTCTAAAATGTTATCTGTATTTTTTCAACTGAAATAACTTTTTCTTTCTTTTAAAATGTTGAAAACTCAATAAAACGTAAAAATGTTTTAATGAAAGAGCAGATTAGCTAAGAGCAGATTCTTTTACATTCACACATACCCATATGAAAAGTTCTGGGTATTCCTATATATTATACCTTTAATACATTTGAAATACGTTCAGTACATTACTGTAAGACCATTCATTTTATTTACGAAAAGTAACTGTAATGCTATTTGATTTCAAAAATGTCGTTCTTGTGTGGTAGCATATAGTAGGCTTTTATTTTGAGTAATGTATAAATATTTGATTTAATTCTTAAATATTAATCGTTTTTTTAAGCAAAGATCAAAATGTGAAATAGATACTTACTACAATAGTTTTATGTCTTTTATTGGATTTTCAGCATTTAAAATAAAAAATAATATTTCCGAAAAGTGAAGAATTTCAGATAACATTTTAGATGCATAACAGTCGAAGAAAAAAATCTTTCTTTTAATAATCTGCGCCTATGATTCTGTCGCTTGAATTTAGTCCGTTTTGTTTGAATTTTCCTTGGGGTTTGTCCTCTTGAATTTTGTCCTGCATTCGTAATAATCTTTTGGTGATTCTAACAGAGGCTGTATGAAGAATAACTATTTCTTCAAGTTTCATCATAAATTTTAGATGTCATTCTTCTTGTTCTTCTCGGAAAAATGACGAAGATACAATTCTTTATCAGCAGTGTTATTCACATCTACTTTAGTAAAGATGAATGTGTTTTTTTAAATACCTGTGGGTAAATAAAAAATTGATTGACTCAGTTGAAAGAAAGCCGTTTGACATTTTAACTGAAACGAATATAAAATAAACTTAATTCGGTATAATATCAAATTACTTCACATCAAGATTTTATTCAAATTTTCAATAGTTCATCTCTAACATGCTAAGAGTCGCAGTACCTAAAAGGTGTCGCAGTTCACATCCTCAAGACATATTTGGCCATATATTAAGTAAACAATGCAAGAGTATGTACCTATAAGGCCAAACTTAAGAAAGAATGTTAGTGTTCTACATCACAACTCCTTTCTCGCCATCACCTTATCTGCTGATTTGTCTTATATGCATAATTCTATACTATATACAATAGTATCATATATAGGGCTACTTCTATTTTCGTATTTGTATTCTCAATATACAGAGCAGGAATACAAAATATCAATATCACTATTGAAATACTTGTATGTATTTTGTAGTTTCAATCAAATCAAAAGGTCAGATAATCGGCATCCTTTTGCATTGCTTGCTTAATGTATGGCCAAACATGTCTTCAGGATGTGAACTGTGGTACCTTTAGTGTACTGCGAGCCTTAGCATGTTGGAGGTGAACTACTGGAAAACTGAATAAAATTTTGTTGTGAAATGATTTAATATTAGACCGAAGTAAGTTTACTTTTTGTTCGTTTCAGCTACAATGTCAAACGGCTTTCATGCAACTGAATCAATCAATTTTCCATTTCTCTGCAGGTAGTTTTTTCAAATCATCTTCATTTTTACTGAAATAGCTAAATGTGAATAACACTGTTAATAACAGAACTGTATCTATTCATTTTTCCTAGAAGAACAAGTAGAATAACATCAAAAATTTATGATAAAACTTAAAGAAATAGTTATTCTTCTTACAGGATTTGTTACAATTATTAACGAAAAGTTCTCTGGAAAAAATCCCTCCCTGGACAGAATTCCTCCTCTCGAAATATTAGGCAGGACGGATATTTCCGTTCTCTCTAAGGGTAAGACCATTTAAAATATTTTCTAGAAAGTGCTGGAGGGCCTTTAGGCAGAACGGGAATTAGGCAGTACGGAAAGACACAATTAAAATCTTCCTATTTTGGGGTTTTAAAATATTTTGAATTCTTGTTTTTAAGTGCCAATAGAATAGAACAATTTACTTTCGACAAAATAAATTTTTAAGCACAGGACGCAACGCAAGATTGAATAGAAATCAACCTTTACACGGCTGTGATCGTCACAACAACGTTTGATCAATAGATTGACGATTTCGTCTCGACGTCACACCAAGCATGATAAAGTCGACGCTAATTGGCTCTGGCTGACGGAGGAAATCTAATGCAATCGTTCGTTGAATCAACGAATTTTAAAGTTTGTATAAAAAACTAATTAAAAAGACAATAACAGCATTCCTTACACCTTAAAGTTTGTATAAAAAACTAATTAAAAAGACAATAATAAAATTCCTTACACCTTAATGCAATTTTGCATCCCACAAATATTTTGAACACCCCCTTAAGTTCAAAATCCTGGATAAATCACTGGTGTATATCATGTCAACCAACTTGAATTCCGCATATTGTATACCATGCAATATTTTTAAATTGTAAGAGGTATTTGTGTCATTTAAATTTAGGCTAGAATCTTCCTACAAACGATAATCTTAACTAATTTTTGATCGACCTCCATTCGTCTACGAGATAGTGTGTGCTACGTTTGACATTTGTTTCTAGTAGAAGGAAGTATTGAGGCAAGGATTTCATTATGTCCCTATCGCTTCTGTTCGTTTGGTTGTGTTTGTAAAATATTGTGAAGTTACCACATATGTTAATAGTAAGTATAACATATTTTAATAGTAAACATATTTGTTATTGTTATTTTACGACTACAAAGCAATAAAATGCTCTTAATGTACAGTTTCGAATATTCAATAGAGCTCAACGATTTCGGTCAAATAGTAGTGGGTTTTAACAATGTTTTGTCTGGTCAGTGTATTTGTACCGTTGGAGTTAATACGGGAAGAAGACAATTGTAGAATAGCTAGAAAGAAACCCTGTATTATCCAAATTTAAAAAAATATACATAAATTTTCTAGAGCTTTCGAAGATAAGCCCAAAAATTGGTGAGAATTGGTTGTTTATGGACGAATTTAAATTAAACCTGTATGCAAATGATGGTTGAATAATAGATTTTCGACAAGTAAATGCAAAGATAAATGTCAAGAACTTCCAGCCTACTGTAAAATACGGAGGAGGAAGTGTAATAGTTTGGATTATATATGTTCATCAGACGTTGGAGAGTTAGTGTGTGTTGTTGAGATATTGATAAAAGAAATATATCTTAAAGTTCTTAGGACACACCTTCACCAAAGTACGAAAAATTGAGAATGAGAAGGACTTCTAATTTTATCAAGATACTGATCCTAAACAAAGTGTATATTGTAAGGAAATGCTTGTTTTAAAACTGCTCAAAAGTGCGCAAAACTCCAACCCACAGTACCGACTTTAACTTCATTGAGAAATGTTGAAATGAATTGCAACTTAAGGTCAATATATACGAGTTACGATGAAAGAAGGTTTGAGAAAAGCATTACGTAAAGCATGCAACAATATTTCCCCACACTATAGCAGAAAAAATATAACAACCATGCCGAAATGCTTAAAGAAAGTTATAAATCGTTGTATGTTTGCTATTAAATACTAACTGTATTAACTTGGAGAGATAAAATAAGTTTTGAGGACATTTTATAGTAGTTTGTTTCATGAAATCTGAATATTTATGTGATGAACAATGTCCACATCCCATTTAATGCAGTTTTTGCAACAACACACACTTGTAACATTTGCTTTTACTCCGCCACGTTATTACTGGATTGTTCTGATACTAATGTCTACTACATAAAAAAATGTCAAACATAACACACCTACCTCGTAAAAGAATGGGAATAGGTAAAAAATAAATTCAGATTCTAGTTTCTGGAAAGATTCAAGCCTAAATTGATATGCAAAACATGCTCTTTTCCATTTAAAAATATTGTGTGAGATCCAATATGGCGGAATTCCAAGATGGCTGTCATTATGTCCACACTCACCTGCAACTTTTTACTTTCCTCCGTCTGTGTGCCTCGTTGTCTGTCCAGATACTTTGGTCTACTAGATACAAATGTCAAACGTAGTACCCTATCTCACAAACGAATAAAGATAGATTTTTAAAAGAATGAGTTCTTATAATCATTTGTGAGACCATCCTACCCTAAATTGGTGTGTCAAATCCACTCCTTTCCATTAAAAAAATATTGTGTAATATCAAATATCGCGGAATCCAAAGTATCTGCCATGAGGTCTATACCCCATTCAATGCAGTTTTCGCATCAATACCCATCTGCAACATTTACTTTTCTTCCATACGCGCGTATCGTTATTGCTGGTCTGCAGTAATACTTTTTACTAATCCTATATTTTTTCACATGCATATTCTTTCAACACAAATAATTCAGGTACTGTCCACAGAATATTATTAATCTAATAAGCATTTTTATACTTTTGAGGCTTTTCAGGCTATATCTCAGGTTTTTTTGATGTGAGGCCCTTTTGTTGTGGAGCCCTTTTGACGCTGGGGTGTTTTGATTCAGGCTCTTTTGTCACGAGGCTTTATTGACCGGGGCCCTTTTGATTCGGGCCCTTTTGTCGCGGAGTCCTTTAGACGTAGGGCCCTTTTGACGCGGGGCCGTTTTGACTCGGGCCCTTATGACTGGGGCCCTTTTGACGTGGGGACATTTCGACTCGGGTCTTTCTGTCGTCGCCCTTTTGTCCGGGCCCTTCTGACGTGACACCGACCCATCCATTTCACTATTTAAAAATCTTAATTCAGGGGTATAGGAACAAAACCTGCTAAATCCATTTTTCAATTTTGTCAGGAAACGAAACAAAGGTGACTCCCTTATGTTCCAGAATTGTTAACAATTGTTTATTTTATTATTATTATTATTATTATTATTATTATTATTATTATTATTATTATTATTATTATTATTATTATTATTATTTAGTGGTAGATTTCACTCATCTGCATTAAGTGGTGACCACTAAACACACACACACACACACACAAGTTCAACAATTCTGAAAAATAAGAGAGTCAGTTTTGTTTCGTCACCTGAAAAACTGACAAATGTATTTCGCAGGTTTTGCTTCTATACCCCTGAATTGATATGTATGTAGTATTAGACTCGCATACCATGAATATTCAATAAAGTTCAAAGAACATCTGCTAGATGGCAGAAAATGCTAGCATTTCCTGTGCTGACATCTCGTAGCAACCGTAACCATTTACTACGACCTTTTTATAAGGTATTTGAATATTTTCCGAAACGGAACTTCATTTTGTCTTTCTGAAATAATAATAATCTGTGATCTGTGAATTGTAAAAACGAGGGAATGTTTTGCTTCTTCTAATTAAATATTTTCATGGCCTTATTCCTCACCAATTTGAATCCGAACTAATACAAGTCATTATTAATCTTAAAACTCAGACTTTTAAACCAAAGTTATACTGAAACATTATGTATTTTAGATAAGAAGGGGTGGAGAAGTAGTAATTTAGCCTACTTCCACTCAATTTCTTGGTTTCATCCTAGGCAGTAAGGATTATGTGGAAACGTTCAACAGCATATGCACAATACTGTATCCAAATAGAATAACATTTATAAATCAAAGTAGAACGTTTTCAAAAGGAAGGGGGGGGGGGGTGAGGAGGAGGAATTTAGAGTCAATCTATTATTCTCGGCTGATTTTAAACCCAAGTAGTAAGTATATACAATATATGCGCGACTAAATGCATCAAAAAATTATATTCACAGAAAATTTCGTGAAGCTTTTCTCTATGTTCTAGTGATTGGAGCGCGCGCCTTTCATACACGTAGTTCCAGGTTTGATTCCCGTTGGGAAAGAATTGAAATATGATCACATTACAATGCTTCGGATTCCATCTTGAACTAAGGGTCCAGTGGCGGATCTAGACGGTAAAAACTGGGGGGCAGCTAGTACCCAGACTATGATAGGTATAAGTGAACTTTCAAAAATACATAAATAATAGCTAAAATTATTTTGTCACTCAAGCAACTGAGGGTCCTAGGCCCCCTCGGCCCTGGCCTAGATTCGCCACTGTAAGGGCCACTGTAGCATATTTCATTGCCATTCAAGGCTTAATCTCACAAAATATTAAAATTATTGTCCAACTTTATATTCTTTTAAGTAGAAAGTAAACTCCAAGATGGATAACAACAGAGGTTCCTTATGTCAAGAGACTTCTGAGTATTGCTCTCAAACGGGTCGGGTCAGCTCTGGTCGGGTTACGGGTCGGTTCCGGTCAGGTCAACTCGGGTCGGGTAAGTCGGGTCAGCTCGGGTCGGTTTCTCGGGTCGGGTTGTCGAGTAGGGTGAATCGGGTCAGCTCGGGTCGGGTTGTCGGGTCGGGTTATCGGGTCGGGTCAGTCGGGTCAGTTCACTTTGGTCAACTGAGTTTAGGTTGAGCTTAAACTCGGCTGGAGTCGAAAATTGCTGCTTTTCACTAGCTGCCTAATTAAAAATAGCAATTTTCAGTTGATTTTATAGAAACCATAAATCTATTTTGAACACTTGCAGCTAGTGCTTTTACGGTAAATGCTTACTTTTGTAATTGTGTGTGCTTTAATTTTTAAATGTGGAAGATTGATTTTACCAATCGACTGTAGTATTAATATCTACGCCAATATGGAGTCTCGATTTAGAACAGAACTAGAAGTTGTTTAAGTAAAGCCAAAAGAAAGATTGGATATGGACGACCAAGCCCAAGCAGGGCTGCGGTGGCTCAGTGGCAGAGAATTCATCTCTGGTGCATGGTGTCCATGGTTCGATCCCAGCTTGTGCTAAGTAGGCTTTGTGGTGGAGAAACACCGTGTAGTGGGTTTTCTCGGGGTTCTCCTGTTTCCTCCCACTTTTTTCAATCCACCATTGCATTCATTTCTCATGGTCACCATATCCCTTAGCCTCGGTGCAGAATCGAGGGACCTTAAACTGAATATTTCATTTTATTTCACCAAGCCCAAGGACATCGATACAAGAACAAGATAAAGATTGAATATGCAAGACGAATTGCATAGTAATCTTGCTCTTGGGCTTGTTTTGGTTATCAAAAAGTAGCGATAAGCGTATTTCCTTGCTTTCCGTATAGTATGAAAGACCATAATAAAAATCACACTTGGTCTTCATTTGTACCGATGAGGCGAGCATTCTTGGCTCTTGAATAGCATGAAAGACCACCAAGACTACGAAATGCAGGACCAAGACTTGACTGCAAGACAAAGAATAAGACGCAGTATTGATGACCAAGATCCAGGGAGCGAATTGTTTGAATGTCATTTGTTGGGCTGAAAGTGATGAAATAAAATTATTACTTCATAATTAAATATCATACTGTATTTTTAAATTTTAAATTACAAAATTCATATTATGTATCTTCTTACGTGCAACTATATATACTGTAAAATACGTTTTAATTACCGAGAAAGAAAAATCAAAGTGGCACAGGTCCCGGAATCATAAGAACTTATTTTGGAATGAAAGTTGAAGGGTTGGAAAAAATCACAAGTGTTCTCCTGTTTCCTCAACCCTTATCATTGTAGTTAAACGATTTCCTTTTGTCTCTGCCAAGAGACTCTTGCTACTGCCTTCCGAGAAGACCCTCTGCCGTCCGAGCAGGTGAGAACACTGATCTTGAAGAAAAAAAATGTCACATAGAACTAAAGCAAGAATTAAAAATAAATTTCTCCCACGTCGGACATTAGTATCAGTTATAAAAATAAATAACCAAACCTCAAAAGTGCCAAATATTTATCAAGATGCATATACAAATCGCCCGCTTGATCTAGCTAGTGGTTAACGTGTAAGACTTCGGTGCACGTGGTCCGGATTTAATTCCCAATGGGAGTGCATTTTGGCGTTCACCTAATGTCGTGACCATAGTGCTCTCAAACGGATCGGGTTGACACGACCCGACCCGACCCGACTCAGATCGGGTCAGCTCGGGTCAGGTCTGCTCGGGTCGGGTTGTCGGGTCGGGTCAACCGGGTCAGCTCGGATCGGGTTGTCGGGTCAGTTCAATCAGGTCGGATCACGGTTCGGGACTTCGGGTCAGTCGGGTCGGGTCGAGTCATCGGGTCGGGTCACGGGTCGGGTCGGGTCGGTCTTCAACCCGACCCGTTGAGAGCACTACTTCTGAGACACCTTATACATATATTACACATACTTTTAATAAGATTAAAGCTACAATCCAAGATTGTGCCAAGATGGAACATGTTCCATTGTCATTCAAGGCACAATCTCACAAAATATTAAAATTATTGTCCAACTTTAGGTACATTCTTTTAAATGGAAAGTAAACTGCAAGATGGATGACAAAATTAACACTAAAAATAGACAAGATCAACGCCTAGAACTAGTTATGTAAGGAATATTCGTGTAACTAAAGAAAAGTTATATCTTCTTTTTTTATATTGACAATACTTAACCGAGCATACATGAGTGGAGGTGTGGGGAATATTAAAGTTCTCGGTGGAGGTTGAGAAGTGTCTTTTTTCTTACATACAATTTGATTGTAACAGGTAAAGTAAACTAGGAAAACATATCTAATTCAACCTGAAATGACAAACCATATTTTCAAATTCCCCTAAGAACACACAAACACACTCATATATATGTCAGTGACGAAGTGAAAGAAAAAAGGCACACGTTCCGGAAATGAGGTAGGGTGACTTATTCCTTCCCCCCTTTTCCCCCTTCTTCTGTCGAACAGTAACATCTAAATCCTATCACGTAGGTTGAGGGGAAAAAATTGAACTGTTTCCCAAACATTCTCTTCACACTCTTCCCCTCCCTTTCCTTTAAGATATTTTTTTCTTTGAGGAGATAGAAAAAAAATGATAAGAAAGAAATCCACTCATGTCTTCCTTCCGACAAGGACAACCCTCCTGTTGCCACCTGAACCTGGAAATGAGGTGAATAAAAACTTTCCAATTTCCGGAGAGAGAAAAAGCGCAGATTCAAAATTACTGAAGTTGTTTTCAACTCCCTTCGTCTAATACGCTTTTCACTCATCTCCTGCTAAAGGAAGGAAGATACATATTCCTACCTCTCCCAATTTCAAGTCAAATATTATCTTCAAAAGTCACAATTTACTTAGAAACATCAATATCCATTACTTAAGATATGTGAGTAGTAACTGCCAAAGCAAGGTTATTGTAAGATTGAACTTAACTTACAATATATGATGTAATTAATCCTTAGCCTTACAGCCAGGCCCGTGGATAGAGGATGGCAAGAGAGGAATTAGACCCCCTGAGTTTACCTTCAGCCCCCCTGAAACTTTGAGTTGTTTGTCAGTGTCTATTTCAAATGTGCCCTCCGAAAATATGTGAAACAAACTTCGGCCCCACCCCCGCATCCCTCTCTTTGCTTAGGGAAAAGAAGTGAATGATCTCAGCTCTGTTGCCAATTTGTCATTTAGTCGTTTGGTCTTGACGAGTAAAGATTGTAAGCTACTTGTAATGGCTAACAAGAGAGAGCACAGCGAAATCCGTGAAATAATTCACTATGGCAACGCCTCCGTATCAAAGAATTGAAATATCTCGGTCGCAGCAACTTGTCCCTCCTCTTTCGAGGGGATTACGGGAAAACACACATCGACAGCAGCACCAGAAGAGGCACAGTTAAAATAGAAAGACTCTAGCATGTATGTATGTATGTATGTATGTATGTATGTATGTATGAATGTACAAAGCCCTACAGCCAAAGTCAAGGTCAGCCCTACAAAAATGATCTCGACTCACCTATCTTAATATTATGGCTACGGAGCACCTTAAAGTTTCACGAAGGGGTGCAGTGAGGCAAATCGCGGATGTAGCTTGTTAAACATGATGACGGTTGTTAATCAGCACACCATTTCCAACACCAATATTTCTAGTTTTCTAGACGGGAGTTTGCAACTTAGGTTGCTACACAAATGCCGTCAAAAATGTTATGAACTACTAAAGTGAGTTACTAACGGGAATTGAACCAGTTGTATTGAAACAATGCACAGCAATCATTCTGTTCTAAGGGACGTAACAAATTGCCTATAGAACACAAGGTACCATTGAAGTCTACTCGGGATGGTAGCATGTACTATCAAGATCATACTTTGTTTTCGATCAGCCTTTATAGCATGTTGGCAATCACAGACTACGTAGCTACGAAGAGTGCTAGGTGCGCCTGGGCACACTCTATTAAAATCGTTTGATTTTTTTTTTGTTTCAATTGTAATGTTTTCTAAAATAGAGCCATTCTCTCGAATAATGTTGTATAGCACATTTTGGAATTTAGTGAGGTACAGGTACCAGTGGAATCATCAATCATGCTCTACAGAATATCACTGACATATACTGAAAAGCTTGTTTCTCAATTGCCCAATATATGGCACTTGTATGTTGGCAAACTCTGTGCAGAGCATTGATATATGCAAGGATACAGCAGTTTTCGTCATTTTTCTGTTTTACTAAAATCGATCATATAGCGTTATTCTGGGGAAAGCATCAAATTTTGTTCTCTATAATTCTCCAATTCATTGAAATAATATTTTATCTGATTTCTAATACACTTAAAACCCAATAACCTGAGCTCGTAAAAATGTTATAACGATAGGGCCAGTGGCTTTGAGTAGTTTGTGCATACTCATATTAAAAGTTCTGTTTTAATTACTTTGTGCACACTCATACAGAAAGTTCTGTTTAATTATCTTTTTGGACTACCATATAGAAAATTTTGTTTTAATTATTATTTTGCACATACACATTTAAAGTTACCTTTCTACACATCCATATGGTAAGTTCTGTTTAAGTATTTTTGAGCACACTCATATGGAAAGTTCTGTTTTAATCACCTTTGTTCACATCCATATGAAAATTTTTCGATACGTCTTGTTGGCAATAAACTACGAATAGTAGTATTGTCGGTAAGGCATCCATTTACCTACATATCGTACTTTCTGGGTTTTATACTCAGCAAAGGAGATATTTCTTTCATTTCCACTCTTGTTACAAAGCGTTTCTATAAATTGATACATGGGAAACATAAGGTGAAAGGTAAAGGCAATCGGAGCGTTGTGCTGCTATACCCATCCTCGTGTACACACGTTTATTTACTCCTAATTTGACCTAGCTTCCAAGTATAGTATGGGCTGAATAATTTCGTGAAGGTTCCTTTCTCCTCAGGAAGAGAATCTTCCTTGATATGTCCCTTCGGGGTCATCAATAATACTTATATAATTGAGAATAATTAGTTTTGGTAGAAGGGTCACCTGGTCCTAGCTATCACCAGTAGCGGCTAATGTTAGTGTTGCAGCGTTGCGCAACGACCAAAGTATTTCAAGAAAAAAATATTATTATCAATAGTAGTAAAGAACAGAAAAAAAATACTTTTTAATTCTTGCATATATAGCCTACACTTTAAATAACATATTTTTTACTTCTGTAACTGTCCGTTCCGTTAATCCGTTTTAAAAAGCGAAAAATAATCCGTCACAGAGTCTAATTTATATTGTGTTGCAGCGAGCATACAACGACCAGATTCCTTTAGTGCGGCAATTGGAGCAAATGTTAAGTCTTCTTTCCCGTTTCTCAGAAGTTAAAGGGACTGGTCGTTGCAGTGCTTCTGCAACACAGCACGGTTTCCAGTGAACGAGAAGGGTTTTCACGCTAAATAAGATTTCTGATTTTTCTTTCACTAGCAATTAACAAATGGAATTTGTTTTTATGCATTCATATTTTTAAATTACGGGACCATACTGAAGCAAATCAATATAATGACAATTAAAAAAAGTGATTAAAGAATTACAAAATAAGAAAGAAAGTATCTAATAGAGGAGAAAACAAATGAAAGTAGACCCGCATTTACAAGTTAATTCTTAGCTTATATTGATAATGAAGGCTTCTTCTACAGTAATTTGTGAATCAAACATTAATAAGTCAGTATGTAGAATCGCTCTCCCCCCTCTGTGGACAGTATTTTAGTATAATCATATTCTTTTTCTTAATAAAATAAGTATATTTTATACTCTTGACAATTTCCACATAAAACTGTATGATGGGGAACGCCACATTGAATTTGGGACTAGTTACAATGCTCAGGGGTGTAGCCACGAGGGGGTCCACCGGGTCCAGACCTCCCAAAAATTTCGGAACTTGACTGACATTTGTAGACTTTCTTAACAAACTATACTTGTTTAACAGAGAAACGATTGATGTAGGCTAAATATTTTATTTTACGCCTCATCATGTACTCTTCTTTTCTTATAAAAATAATCGTTCTATCATTTTTTTCCTAAAAATATAGACGACAGTAAGTAAGAATTACTTATCGTCTTTTCGGGTACAGTATAAGACAGGTTCCATATTATGTAGACGTACTGTTTGGACCCCTCCCAGTTAACATTTCTGGGTGTAGAACTGGCTGTGCTGTTTGTTTTGATGTTCTTTCATTTTCCGGCATCTGTTACATGCTGATCCTTCATCTGGCGGGTTTCGAGGTTTCTTTTCCAGAACATATCACATTGGTAAGCATTGTTTTCACAATCCACCGGCCGCCACTGGCTATCACCCCCTCCTTTTTAGCATCAGAGCCGATTAAAATATGGTGATGTTTAGAGAATTGTTTAGTGTAGATACCTGTATGTAGTATATGATTTTGTGTAGTAATAGTAGTAACATGTGTTATATGTGTAGTGTTAGCTTGTTATGAGTCGATATAGCATGTATGTGTGAGAGTGTTATCGACTTATTTAAGGTCAATGGTTAACTCATTCCTAAATTAAACCCGATGTAATAATATGCACTTATCTCGTGATATGGAATAGATAATTTGTTGTAAATAGTGCACAACTCATTTTCCAGTACAAAGTTTATTGTCACCTTAGAGCGCCCTCTAGCGCCAGTAAATAACTGCGCAACGCGAGTCTTCTGTTTATCAACATAGTTTAGGAGATTCGTAGAGTTAAAATTGGCTACTTTCCGTTCATATTTAGAATTATTTGATGACCGCGATCTATATGAGTAACTAAATCGATAAAGCACATTACCGATGACATATACTCAAGTTATTGTCCGTTATGTAGTTAAATAATTAAATAGTAAATGACATTCAACTTTACGTTCGCGTTTAACTACAAGCCATTTACAGAACGATACTCTCTCGTTAGATCACAGTTTTAAAATTTTCTTTTTCCTTGCTTTCTGCAAATACTCTCATTGTTGAGTTCAGAATATAAGTATCTCTATAAATGAGTGGCGTGTAGGAGTACGAATGGTTTTACACAACAATTTGCATGTTAGAAGTGTAAATAAAGAGACTAATAATGAATTTTGCTTGCAGATATACGATTATGAGGCTGCGGAGTGTAAATATAGGGTATTGCTTGTATTGGAAGAAATGGAACTCGATTCATGCAAGTTTTCAAGTGGTAGTCAGTGCTTAAGAAATTTTTTTTTTAAATTTATAAGCCCTATTTCACGATTCTTATTGAATTGAATAACGAGTTATAAGAAGTAATATAAATATTTATTTGTTGTGGCGGATGTAGTTTGGGCGTGTGTAAAAGTCGGGTATCTATACATATACTTAGTATCTATACAATACTAAGTAATAGTGTATACATATAATACGTATAGTGAATGTCATTTAATAATAGGACACCTTAACGTATATGAGGGCCCAGTTTATTCTTCTACCACTGGTGAGGATCGCGACTTAAAACAGTTGTGTGACTGTTTATGGATGATCACAAGTTCGAGCAGTGGCCTCCACATCAAAATTCGTATGAAAGGAATGTTCTGTGAAAATGACTATGTTTGCACTTTGTAACCTATTGGTTAACCGTAATTATTTAGATTGAGCCGAAGAAGTGCTTTAAAGGAATTGTTTTGTTAGAAACGATTAATATTTCGTAATCTTTATAAATCTTCCTTTCTACATATATTAATCACTCAAGTAAATCGGAGTTGTGAATGTTTACGTGCATCAATGATATATTTGGTTTGACGATGAGAGTAGTGTTTGTTTAGTAAATATTTTAGTACAGTCCAAGAGCAACTACAAAACGTTATAACCAATTCGCGAATTATGGTGCAGTTTAAGTATACTTGTCCTCAACTTCCGACTTGCGATTTACCTGGTTGTTGTTTGAGATTTTTTCCAATATTACCTTATGAAAATGAGTTCTTTAGCGTTCATAGAGGTGACGGGATGGATAAGGATGAATAGCATAGTAGGTTTACTACAGTAAAGGTTCACTTTTTGAATTTATTGTCAACAATATACAATTGGATTTCTGTTTCTTTTTTCAATTCATCAACACTTTATTGGGTGTTATACCTTACCTGTTCTTTCTCAGACGACATTTCTTCCTTCAGTTTATTAATGAAGGAAGCAAAGTCTAAGCTCATGAGGTCAATTTTGTGGTTTTGCCCTACTACCGTTTTGTCATTATTTAGACTATATAAAAGATCACTGCTTTTTTCGCCATCTTCGATTTCAGATATGTTCATCTGCGATATCTGGCCTCGATTTTTGGGGTCGAATGTCCATGTTCCCCGTCCGTGTTGGGATGCTCAGTCTCTTTGACCACTGAGGTCCATAGTATCGCAGAACTGCTTGTATTTTTCCGTGCAGTCGTTGCAATACTTCATTATTTCTTTATTCAAAATTTTTTCTTCGTTTTCTCGTGTGTCGTCAAGATCAGTATACACAAAATGAATCCATTTAATTTCACAACCACTACATCTTACTAATCTATGCGATACGCGTTTTTTTCTTACTTGGTCATTTAATGCACATTGAGTATAAGACGCTTCTGTATCACTCCGCGCCACAGTCGTCTTTCCGTTTGTTGCCATAGTTTCGAAAGAAATATATATATATACATATAACACAAATACAACTAACATGACAAATATATATATATATCAAATTTTATTCATAAGAGAGGGACCTCCTTTTATCCTTCAGATTTTCACATGACCAACAAAAGGTGCGTTTGAACTCGAGTCTTTCATACTTAACAAATAATTTCAGATTCATTACCAGGGAAATAATCGTTTCCATGGTAATCATCCTCGTCATACGGTCGCCAATTTACTGAACAAAGACGTCGTGATTGGGAAGAGACACTCTAGGTTGTCTCCACCTTGATACTCCAATATTTAAACAATTAAGCCAATTATTACATCTAGTATTCTACATGTATTTCTTTAATAGTTTTCAATATCGGACTTCCGCAGAAAAAAGCTGATTGAATTTATTAACCGCGCCTACAGCGACAACTCCCAGTCCTTAAACTGCACCATAATTAACTTCAGTTTTAATTTAAAATAAAAAAAAAGTTGAAAGAAATATAGAAAGGTCAAGAGAAAGGTAAAGGAAGGAGAGGGAGAAGAAAAAAGAGAATGGAAGGGAGAAAGAGGAGTTAGAAAGGTTTTCTGATGGAAATATATTATGTCAAAGATGGTGAGATACTAGACGGACAGGTTGTGGGAAAGGAATAATGGATGGTCAATTGTTAAAACAGAAGAACATAAAAGAGGGAAAGAGAGAGGAAAATATACACAGAGAACTACTAGATAATTATTGAAATATAGTAATGGAGCTCAAATAGGTACTAAAGTTACTTCATATCCTCATTTTATTACATTAAATTATTTAACATTAAATTATACTATTTAGTACAACACGTATATTTATTGCATTTTTACAATTCAGCGCACATATATTTAGTCATTTTCTGACAGTTTCTAGTTAATTACCCCGTTTAATAAAGTTTAAGGATAAAAGACTACATCATATACCACGAAATAAAATCCACAACAAGATGGGTAACCGCGCGATACTATAAACATGTTTACATCGTTAGAGAATTGTAAATAATAGACATTAAGGGTAACAGCCAAGTACGTAAATTGATCTATGACTGATAAGTTTTCAGTTTGCAGTACTGATGATAAAAGAAGTTAACAATAATTCATGGGCCCATATACTCTATACACACACAGATTCATCTCTATGGTACGGCATTGAAACGAAAATGGACACAATGAATACTACTATGGTGGAGCCTGAAGCATTTCATCAGGATATGTCGAGGTTAAAAATGATGTGTAAAATATTTTAATGTTATTACATTGCAGAGAAAACGAAAGCAAAGTTAAACCTTCTACCAGGCGATCGCTCATGACTACAGCAGGCCAACAAACAATGGTAACGGTCCCCTGATTTGACAACAGTAAATGGTCCTACGAATTATATCTTGCAACATCTCGTGCGAAACCAAACAAATATCTAGATAATGTCTCTAAGTTTAAATCAGTTATATTAAATGGTTATGTGAATAGACAAGTTAAAATGGGGCGAGCTCCCTCGTGGCTAAGCGGTTAGAGTACGCGCATTTGGCGTGGGAGACTCGGGTTCCATTCACGGCAGGAGCTCATGTGTTTCTGATTCCAAATTAATCTGTAGGTCCATGTCTTATATAGCCTCGCTGCTGAAAGGAACGCTAAACTAAAAATCTACTCTACTAAAATGGGGGCAGATTAAAAAATAAGAGAGGAAAGAAGAAAGACTGCTAAAAAACAGACAGAAGAAAATAAGGTAGAATGCGAGATACTACAATGAAAGTGGTCAAATCTAAAAATTATGCGACAAATCGTCGACTTCAAAGCCAAACATGTATTTTAATATGCCGAGACAGGTGGCCTACTAAATGCTTACGAGGAAACGGTCTTAAGTGTAAACAACCGATTTGGTTGGGGTCCGGATGTGTGTTACAGGAGACCAAAGTAGGAGACACGTATTTTGGCGTTTGGGCCCATACGCAGAAATTTCCGAAATACGGGGAACCAAAGTGGCCCTACATGCTATAACTAGAAAGCGAATGACGTTACTTGTACAATCAGCGACAGTAGAAAATGGAGGTTGGATACATAAGAAATGATAGCTTTTTCCAGTAGCAGAATAGTTTCACTCGATGTCTGATAGTTGGACAACCAACATGACAGCAAATACATGCCCGAAAACATAACATGCCAGGATATTCCTCCATTTGGAGGAAAAAATATTACTATCTGATCGCATCACTTAGAGAAACAACCACGAGATAAATCTGCAGAAATTCCATTCACATTAAATTCAAAGAGATAGGAATTAATGCAAAGAAAACGAAAAGAATAATACGCTTCATGCAGAAACCGAAAAAGTACGGAAAGCTAAACAAAATGTGAAAATAAGGAAAGGAAAGAGCAAAAGACATTGGAATAAATTAAATATTAACACTTAAAGATAAACAGTGTCCGTCTTTCCCCCTGCCCCCGTCTTGGTTTTTCTCCCTTCATAGGATAAATCTCTTTCAGTATCAAACGCGAACATCATCTATAGTGTTGAATTCCTTGAAAAAATTTTAACTCAGTCTAGGCCGAGACTCGAACCTCAGACCCTTATCATGACAGTCTCACGCGGTATCCACTTACCTACGCAGGCTTTATCTTTAAACAAGCTATTACCCGCGCTGTTCTCAAACGTGTTAAATCAGCCATTGTCGGTGAGCCACCCCAGTTCCATTTCAAGTTTAAATTTTATTTACCTCACTTAGCCATCTATGGGTAGCAGTCCCCTTGCTTTCATAAAAAGCATTTGTTCTGTAGATTAAAATCAAGAATGAATTAATCTGTACTCTTGGCAGCATACTGGTGCACCAACATATATATATATATATATATATATATATATATATATATATATATATATATATATATATATATGTGTGTGTGTTTGTGTCGAATTGATTGAGTATTAAAAGAGCGACTTCGTAAATTTACGGAACGCGTGTTAACACAACAGTAAGGACATCTCGTAACCTTGTTACGTAACACACGCAATGTAAATAAAGTTTCAAAACCAGAAGTCGGAAGATATGCCGTGGGTAAGTCGGTAAGAGTGAAGAAATCTGGGCTCAAATCTGGGCTGTTACGATTTTTTCTCTTCCGTTGAAAATACATTTCTATATTTTTGCGTTTGATATTGCTTTCTTTCATTTTTTGTAGATTATCTTAAATTAGTGAAGGCCAAGTAAGGTCAGATTACATATATGTCTGCTTTATCTGTGTGTACAGTCCAGATATGGAGTGGGTCAATTGGGTCAAGATTTGTGAGTAGGTCAGTGGATCGTGGGTCAACAGGACGTGCTCACTGTGACACACCACCCACCGTGACCTCTCTGACTCACACTGACCCTACGTTTTAAATTTTAAGGTCTCCCTCTTTATTCGGCCTCCCTCCTTCAAGGTCTCCCTCCTTATTATTAAATTCAATGTATAGATAATTATTGAGTTGAGTTGATTTTGAGTTTAGCGCCCTTTTCAGCAGCGAGGCTATATGAGACGGGACCTACTGATTAACATGTAATCCGAAACACATGAGCTCCCGTTGGAATCAAACCAGGGTCTCCTACGCCACAGGTATATAATTGTGTGTTATATAGCAGTTAATATTCTTGCTATAAAGTATAAAGAAAACTTGTAGCTTCACGAAAGGCATTTGTTGGTCCTTCAAGGTCAACACAAGAACAAAAAAACTAATACTAGGTGTGCCTTTACAAGTGACTACTATGATAACAACAGAATGCTGCCTACGTTTAACATATTATGCCTCTGGGGGTTAGTAAAACGCTTAACTGTGTGGAAATCGCTGCACACAACAGGTCTTAGGAACACTCACAAATACGTAAAATTGAAAGAACAGAAAATAGTGCATTTTTGAAATGAGCATACAATTTACACTTCACGCAAAGTTCCAATATGGGAAATCAGTCAATATCTTCAGTTGGAATTACTGAAAAAGACAGAAACTGGCTATTTAAAACTCCAAGTGTAAACCTGCGCTTGGAGCGAATCTATTAGCTATATCACAACACATTTTCGTGAGTTGCCTCTGTGGTCAAGCGTGCTTAATAGCGCTGTTAGAGTTCTAGAACCGGAGGGCGGCGGTTCGAGCCTGAGTACAGGAAAGTTCTTTTTTCAAAATAGGGATGGCTTTTTAAAAGTATATATAAAGTTGTATTTTGAAGTGATTGTAAAACAAATTCAGATGAACTTTCACATTTCCAAGCTCACTCGTATTTATTCGCCATGTCCCAAATTTCACAGAAATAAATCCCTACGTTATGCGGGTTTACATATCCGGACTCCTAACAGTAAGTATGAAAACATTTACGCTCACTCCAACCTCAATCATTTCATGAATTCAAACTGATTTACGTATGTTATTAGGACGTAAAATTGAATGTGATTTATTCTACAAACACTTTTATACATTGCAAGAGCTGTGACGTCTAAATATTCAGTGAGAACGCATAGTCGTATCGCAATAAACAAAAGCGAGTATGGGACAGTAAACTGCTTTCACAAAAGTTAAAAGAAAGCCTGCAAAAGCATGCAAAATGGTCGAGTGGTTTAGGTCGATACTCTATCAATCATATGTTTGTGTGTTAAAACCCGATAATAAGTTTTTCTAAGTGTCTTCCTATTTTCATTTGGAGGCGGAAAACATTTCTTTGAGTAACTCATTGGAAACTTCTTTTGTTTCAAATTCGGCTAAGACGGAACAATATATCAATTGCAAATCTAAAATCCTTAGCTGAAAACAAAATATAAAGTATGTTTTCCCATTATTATCCTCCGATTTGTAACAAGACCCGGGTTCGATTTCCGGAGGGAGTTCATGAGGTTCGGATTCCACGTTAATCAGTAGGTCCACGTCTCATATAGCCTCGCTGCTGAACGGGACGTAAAACTCAAAATCAATCAATCAATCTCCAAGAGAGAGAAATAAAAAAAACTTTGTTATGGTAAATTGTAGTTCAAAGTTCGAAGCACTTGCTTTTGCACGTGATTTTTTCTTTCTTTTTTCAGGGAACAGAAAAGTTCAGTAAAAGTAAGAAATTATACCATATAATATTGCAAATTTGCAAGTTTATGTATTTACATTGCAATTTGTGGTAATAAAGATATTATGATTAAAAAACAATATTGTAATAAGTTTAATTTCTTCATCCATTTCAAGTCTTAGGGGCCCCTTATACCTCGCCACCACCCGAATATCGATATCGAAAATTTCGAATGATATATTCATGTCCATATATTCGCGATATCGAATGTTGATATATGATAATATATATATCGACGATAGCGATCTATCGACATATCACAGGCCCAGGTCCGAGAAGTGATGCTTGAAATATACTGGAATCAACAATCAAATTCTAAATAAGTTCTCCATTTCCGTATTCAATGTTGAGGGGGAAGGGTGTGAACCCGAAAAGAAATTTTAAGAAAAACAAATGTTAAGATAAAAGTAGGTTTTCCGTCTCCCCTTGAATATAAAAATTAACAGAAAACTATTACTGCAATTTACCTTTTACTTCTGTTTCTGATTGTTATCACAAATCAGCGACAGTACACATACTTTACATAGTACACCAATACACTCTATAACTTTTCACAACCAAGCAAGCCGGAAGATGAATTTCCTGTGATATTAAAGTGGAATGTTCTACAAAATAGTCATAATTCATTGGCCATATTTCTATCAGTACTTTGATACGGACTAAGAGCTACAAGACTAACAGAACTAGAAATTAGAGATTTCATTCCTTTTTTCTCTCAGACTAAAAGATTTCTGCATTTTCCTAAGATTTTCATTTTCTTAATATAAGTCCCCTATCCTGGGCTAATTCTGGCTATCGCGGTTTCGAGGTAATCGGTAAACGAAAGAGCAAAGTTTGTCGACTCTCAACTCTCGACAGTTTGTGAGAAGATATTTCACAGTTCATGTTATTTCTTCGTTACAAAAACACTTCTAGTTGACTCTATTCATGGTGAATTACTGAATATATAAACATTGACAATTATTGAAAAATGAATAATTATTTTTAGACATAAAAGGCGTTACAGTTCAGTAGAATGCAGAAGTGAAAGAAAATATTGTTTATTTGTTGAGATGCGCAAACTGAATGTGAATAATGTGTTTCCCATTCTGTTGTCCAGAGGTGGATCTACGATGGACTTCTGGGGGCTCGGTGGTTGGTAATACTCCTATTTAGAGCTACTTTTAAGAGCTCCAAACTCTGGAATGGGTTTTATTTATATATAAAATAACAAATATTCCCTTTCTGGGAGGCAATCGCCATGATTGCCCACTGGATCCGCGCCCGCTCTTGTGTAGCAGACTTTGAAGATATTTAGCTCGTGTATGCTCCTGCGATGGTGATTAAGGATTGTAACATCTGAATAATTTTTATACTGATATCGGATAGAAACTTATCCGGATTTGCAATATCCGGTTGACGGACAACGGATAATATCAGGATAATGGATGACGGGTAATATCCGGATAGCGAATGACGGATAATATAGAGATAACGGATACTATCCGCATGATGGATAACGGATGACGGATAAGATCCGGATAACGGATATTATCCGAATGTCGGATAATGTCCGGATAATGGATTTATCCGGATAATTTATAAAATTAAGATAACGGATAATATCTGGATAATAGAACATTCGGATAACTGATTACATCCGGATGACGAATAAAGGATAATATCCGGATAAAATATGTGGTTTGAAAAAGACAATATAGGAGAGGGACTTATCAATGCTTTCTCCTCATGAAGTTATTAAAAGACGATCATCGGGCAGTGGTCTTTACCATTGAAAGATATTGCTTCTTAAAATGTTTCCTAGTAACTTCCAATTTTCTTGTTCTTGTTGGGCGCGGTGGCTAATGGTAGACCGCTTACTTTGGCGCGTGGGGTCCTTATTGTTTCGATCCCCGGCAAAATAAGTTTGCGGTGGACAAGATCGTATCCGTAGCTTCTGTCAGGGTACTCCCGCTTGCCACTTTTCACTCCATCAATTCTTCTATTATCATTGACTTGCTTTAATCCTTCGGCACGGCAGCTCAGTGGTAGAGCGCTTCATCTTTTGCGTGGGGTCCTTATTGTTTCGATCACCAGCCAAGGAAATTTTTAGTGGACAATATCATATCCGTGGTTTTTCTCTGGGTACTCCTACTTCTTCCCACTTTTCATTCCACAAATTCCTCTATTATTATTGACTGGCTTTAATCATTGCGCGCGGTGGTTCAGTGGTATAGCGCTTCCTCTGGTGGACCAATTAAGTTTGAGGTGGATGAGATCGTATCTGTGGGTTTTGTCAGGGTACTCCCGCTTCCTCCCACATTTCATTCCACCAATTCTTCTATTATCACGGACTTGCTTCAATTATTGGGCATAGTGGCTCAGTGGTAGAGTGCTTCCTCTGGTGAGCCAATTAACTTTGTAGTGGACAAGATCATATCCATGGGTTTTTCAGGGTACTCCCGCTTACTCCCACAATTCATTCCACCAATTGTTCTATTATCATTGACTTGCTTCAATCATTGCGCGCAGTTTCTCAGTGGTACAGCGCTTCGTGTGGTGTGCCAAGTAAGTTTGTGGTGTACAAGATCGTATCCGTGGGTTTACTCAGGGTACTCCAGTTCCTTCCCACTTTTCATTCCACCAATTTCTCTACCATCATTGATTTGATTTAATCATTGGGCGCGGTGGCTCAGTGGTTGAGCGCTTCGTGTGGTGTGCCAAGTAAGTTTGTAATGGACAAGATCGTATCCGTGGGCTTTGTGAGGTTACTCCCGATAATTCCCACTTTTCATTCCACCAATTCCTCTATTATCATTGACCTACATTAATGATTGGGCAAGGTGGCTCAGTGGTAAAGCGCTTCCTCTGGTGGGTCAATTAAGTTTGTAGTAGACAAGATCATATCCATGGGATATTCAGGGTACTCCTGCCTCCTCCCACATTTCATTCCACCAATTCTTCTATTATCATTGACTTGCTTCAATCATTGAGCGCAGTTGCTCAGTGGTAGAGCGCTTTCTCTGGTTGGCAAAGTAAGTTTGTGGTGGAGAAGATCGTATCCGTGGGTTTTCTCAGGGTACTCCAGCTTCTTCCCACGTTTCATTCAATCAATTTTCTATTATCATTCACTTGCTGGAATCATTGGGCACGGTGGCTCAGTGGTAGAGCGCTACCTCTTGTGCGTGGAGTCCTTATTGTTTCGATCCCCGTCTAAGAAGTTTGTGGTGGACAAGATCGTATCCGTGGGTTTTGTCAGAGTACTCCTACTTCTTCGCACTTTTCATTCCCCAAATTCCTCTATTATTATTCACTGGCTTTAATCATTGCGCGCGATGGCTCAGTGGTATAGCGCTTCCTCTGGTGGACCAATTAAGTTTGAGGTGGATGAGATCGCATCTGTGGGTTTTGTCAGAGTACTCCCGCTTCCTCCAACATTTCATTCCACTAATTCTTCTATTATCATTGACTTGGTTCAATCATTGGGCGCAGTGGCTCAGTGGTAGAGCGCTTCCTCTGGTGGACCAAGTAAGTTTGTAATGGACAAGATCGTATCCGTGGGTTTTCTCAGGGTACTCCCGATTCTTCCTACTCTTCATTCCACCAATTTCTCTATTATCATTTACTTGCTTTAAACATTGGGAGCGGTGGCTCAGTGGTAGCGCGCTTCCTCTGGTGGGTCAAGTAAATTTGTGGTGGACAAGATCGAATCCGTGGCTTTTCTCAGTGTTCTCGTGCTTCTTCCCAGTTTTCATTCCACCAATTCCTGTTTTATCATTTACTTGCTTTAATCATTGGGAGCGGTGGCTAAGTGGTAGAGCGCTTCCTCTGGTGCGTGGGGGTCCTTATTGTTTCGATCCCCAGTTAAGTAAGTTTGTTGTGGACAAGATCGTCTTCGTGGTTTTTCTCAGGGTACTCCCGCTTCTTCACACTTTCCATTCCACCAATTTCTCTACTTTCATTGACGCTTTAATCGTTGGGCGCGATAGCTCAGTGGTAGAGTCCTATCTCTGGTGCATGGGGTCCTTATTGTTTCGATTCCCAGCCTAGTAAGTTTGTGGTGGACAAGGTCGTATTCGTGGGTTTTTCCAGGTACTCTCGCTTCCTGCCACATTTCATTCAACAAATTCTTCTATCATCATTGACTTGCTTTAATCATTGGAGATGCCTTGGTCCCTTGAGGATTGCGGTGATGTCAGAAATCAGATTCGGTACCAAGCATTTGGGTTGTGATGTAAACCTTTGCTGTGGTTCAGTCTCAGTATTTTATTACGCGAGATAAAGCCATCCATACAGCTATAAATGTTGTTCTATCTTACGCAACCAGGTATTGATTTTGAGCCAATTCGGAACCACATTTTTGGGGCTTTGAGGCCAGAAACCGATTTCGGACATTACGCTGTCCTCAAACTACTAGGATCTTTCCAATGTTACCATCCGCGTCCAACAACCCCATGTTTAAAATGGAAATAGAAAGGACTCGTGTCTAAAACTTCCGGACCCAGTTTCTTGACGTTCAAGTTTAGGGATCGATTTGTGATATCACAATTGTGCTCAACGGATCAAAACCTTTCAAATGTCGCCAACGTCGTCGAATAACTTCATCTTTAATAGGTGAATAGAAGGGACCTGAGCCCATAACGTCAGGACCCCATTCCTTGAGCTTCGTGGCCTGAGCCTGATTTCTGACATTACTACTGCACTCAGGGGCAGTGGTTAGGGATGGGCACGAGCGAGTTCGAGCGATTTTTTTTTAACTTGATTCGACTCGAAACAGACATCTTTTAGCTCGACTCGGGAACTCGACTCGAAAAATTTCTTCCGACTCGACTCGAAACTCGACTCGAATTTGGATCGAGTTTCGAGTCGAGTCGAGCTAAATCTTGTGTGTAGTTTCAAGTTCCTTTTTCACTTATTGTGCATAAACAATATAATTATTATCAATGTTGCTACTTCCACTACAACTTATTATTATTATTATTATTATTATTATTATTATTATTATTATTATTATTATTATTATTATTATTATTAAATTCTGTAATGAAGCTTGAAAGATAGGCGGTTTGCATCTAAATACTAAAAACTAGTTGACTGCCGATTTCGGTAGTCGTGAAATCTAGGACACAAGGACATCGTTCACGAGGTTCTGGGTTTGAGTTCTGGAGGATCAAGTATTCGTGCTTGGGCCAAAATTTGTTAAAAGTTATAGCGTGCCAGCAAACATGTTTAAAGCTGTTCTGCCTGGGTCTACGGTTGTCAACGACTTGTGCGGCTTGGCTCACAGCTTATTCAATATCGAACCCAACCGAGAAGTAGGGGTGCGCACGAGTCGAGACACAATTTGTAAAATTCGAGTCGAATCGAGACTGCTCGTAAAAATCTTGATTCGACTCGAATGTCTCAAAACTCTTCACATATTTTTAAAAATAGTTTTGAAGAAACTAATCACTCAGAAACAGTTATATATATATATATATATATATATATATATATATATATTATACAGGTGCGGATCCAAGGGGAGCTACAGCCCTCTTGACACTCAGGTATACACTGGATAAAATAGGCTTCAATCCTGCTTTACACTGGATAAAGCGGCAAACTATGATTTAGTCGCTCCCTTGATCATATCCTGGATCCGGGGCTTTAAGGGTTCATAGCTGTAAAACTATGGGACCTATCGTTAGGGATGCGCACGAGACGAGTCGAGACAGAATTTTCCTGACAAATTTCGAGTCGAGACACAGCTCTTGCAATAAAAAAGAATACAGTTTTCGAGTCGAGACATCACTTTTACAACACATTTTCGAGACGAGAAAGCCTCAAATCTTGTCTCGTGCGCATCCCTACCTATCATAGTCGGGTTAAGACTTCACTTAGAAACTAATATGTGCGCTATCCAAAAATACAATGTTTCAGAATCTAGAGTACACATGCGACAATTTTTAGAGAGGAACTTTGGCTATGTGCATATAATTTGAAGTACTCACCAAATACCTGTATAAAAATTGTTGCAGAAGTATGGCAGAATTCTGAAACATGGATATTTGGATAGCGCACGTACTAGTTCCTAAATAAGGTCTTGACCCTACTACGGTAGGTCGCCTAGTTTTGGAGCTATGGACCTTTAAAGTTCATTTCTTCATGTTTTTGGCAGCCTATAACTCCGAAATTAAGCATTTATGCGCCCAGGTTTGTTATTACCTTTTGTCTTATCTTGGTGTCAGGAACAGTATTTCTTCCAGATATGTTTTTGGGGCACTGCCCCCTCCCGGAGCTCTGAGAGTGCCCCTCGGAGGAGACCAAAATATTACGTCTATAATACAATAATAAATAGAATGGTACCAGCATTGCTCCCCTCACCCTGAACATTTTTTTGTGAAAGAACAACTGGTCAGGAATCTCCTTGCATTTTTTAAATGGAGTATCGCATCGCAGTTTGCACTGCAAATTGAAAAATGTATTGCAAATTGCGATACATCTTTGTGTCTTAAATTACTACGTAAGCTAAAATAAGGAGCAAGTTAAAAATATATTACTATTATTTCAAGAAACTTCCCCCGACTTGAAGGGTCGGTTATTGCAAGAAAAAATGCCTCGACTTTGGATTACAATAGTTTTCCACTTTTGTATTTCCTTCCCTTTGTCAGTTTATTGTTACTGGGTCATTCTCCAGATCTTCTCAGGTTTCGGGTGATTATCCTTGTTTCTGAGCGTGTAATAATAAAAAATGTTCCTTGAAGAAAAGGCGCATTGGCAGCAGATTGGACCTAGCCGGTATATGGTATATATAGCATGATTGTGACTTGGTTAGTAAAACGCAGAAGTGCGTACAGTAGATCAATAAAACAGTAACGGTATTCTTCAATGCCAAAAATACAGTATAGGAAATTACACTCATATTTGTCTCTCTTTTCTTTTTGCTTTTCATTTGAAGTACTGATATACCTGATACCCATTTACGTTCCTTGTTAAAAACTACTTATGTTTTAGCAAGATTTCTTCTTGGGAGACGCCGCGAACCTAAAAAAACATCCCGAACAAATGGACTCTCTCTTTCTGTGTGTGTTTGAACCAATGAGTTGTTTTTCCTAAACCTAATTGTTGAATTTGCCGCTGTGGTAAAATTATTTCGCTCAATTTGAAAAATAATATAATAAAATATAATACTTATCCAGCAATGAGCGTGGATTGCAAGGAAAAGCAGTGAACCCTAAAGTACCCCTGTAGCAGGGGCGGATCCAGAACGGACTTCTGGGGGTGGGGGTGGATTGTAATACTGCTACTTAGCTAGTTTTAAGAGCTCCAAATTTTAGGATGGGTTTTATTTATATATAAAATAAGAAAGCTTCCTCTTCCGTGGGAGGGAGCGATTGCCCCGATCGCTCCCTGGATCCGTGTCTGCCCTATAGCCTCTTCCCGAAATTAAATGCATTGATCTATTATTTCCAATTCGAAGTCATTTTTGCTTCCATGTTAATAGTGACGGAGTTCTTTTTCTTTGTATCTCTGTACTCAAGAAAATAATAATAATAATAATAATAATAATAATAATAATAATAATAATAATAATAAAGCATCTGAATAATGAAGATATTTTTTACCTTCTTTAAACTTTCTGTGTATTTCTCTGAATCTGGATATATTGTTTTATAGTGTATAATGCGAAAAGGCTTCAAACTGCAATCTGGCAAAAATTATTTGTGTAAAAGACACAAACGCCTTATCAGTTGCTCTGCAAAGAATTACTAAACAACTGACGTTGTTTCTGTTTGCCTTTAAACACAATGTTACGATTTACAAGGCACAGACAAAAGTAGAGAGCAACGTGAAATTTCGCCTAAGGGCACCTTCGTTGCTAAACTGAAGAATAGCACTCTGTCAACATATTGCATAGCTATCAATAAGTCACACTCAAAGGTTCTTTCCAAACGTTTTGGTATAACAGGTTAATCAAACTACGCTGTTGTAGGTAAGGGATGAGACTCTGAATGACCGATGTGTTGGAGCTCAGAGCCGTAGCTAGAAATTTCGTTGCCCGGGGCGAAGTAGAATTCGGCGTCCCCCGACACTCACCTTACCAAACTTTGACTTTTTCTTTCTGTGCTTTTATTTTTAACATATAAGAGAAACACCTTTTTGTTGTTATGCTACGCTTTTTTTACCAAGCCGCTTAGACAGACCATTGCAACAGCCAAAAGCGATCGTTATGTATTCTTTAACAAATAAGAGCCACTCTCAAGAGGCTTATTTTAGACCTGCTGCTAAACTTGCCAAACTACCTTGTATACAAATCCATTTGGAGAATAATTATGAAAAAAGCATGGAGTCGATTCTCCTACGTCAGGACGACCACGTTAGACATAGAGTTGCTGGACGCGAGTGGTAGCGTTGGGAAGGTCCGGGTCCCCTGAGTGCAGTAGTAATGTCAGAAGTCTGGACCAGGCCACGCCACTCAAGGAATGGGGTCCTGACGTTATGGATTCGGGTCCCTTCTATTCACCTATTAAAGATGAAGTTGTTGGACGGCGTTGGCGGCATTTGAAAGGTTTTGATCCGTTGAGCACAATTGTGATGTCAGAAATCGATCCCTAAACATGAACGTCAAGAAACTGGGTCCGGAAGTTTTAGACACGGGTTCTTTCTATTCCCCTTTTAAATATGGGGTTGTTGGACGCGGATGGTAACATTGGAAAGATCCTAGTCGTTTGAAAACAGCGTAATGTCCGAAGTCAGTTTCTGGTCTCAAAGCGCCAAAAATGAGGTTCCGCATTAGCTCAATATCAATACCTGGTTGCGTAAGATAGAACAACATTTATAGCTGTATGGATGGTTTTACCTCGCGTAATAAAATACTGAGACTGAACCACAGCAAAGGTTTACATCACAACCCAAATGCTTGGTACCGAATCTGATTTCTTACATCACCGCAATTCTCAAGGGACCAAGGCATCTCCAATGATTAAAGCAAGTCAATGATGATAGAAGAATTGGTTGAATGAAATGTGAGAGGAAGCGGGAGTACCATGAGAAATATCACGAATACGATCTTGTCCACAGCAAACTTGCTTGACCGGGGACCCAACAGTAAGGACCCCATGCACGAGAGGAAGCGCTCTACCACTGAGTAACCCCGTCCAATGATTAAAGCAAGTGAATGATAATATAGGAATTGGTGGAATGAGAAGTGGGCAGAAGCGGGAGTACCCTGAGAAAATCCACTAATACGATCTTGTCCACCACAAACTTACTTGACCACGAATCGAAACAATAAGGACTCCACGCATAAGAGGAAGCGCTTTACTACTGTGCCACCGTGCTCATTGAATAAAGTAAGTCAGTGATTAATAGAGGGACTGGTGGAATGAAAAGGGGAAGAAGCGAGAATACCGTGCGGAAACCCACGGATACGATTCCCCATCAGGATGCCGCGGTCGGCAAGAGGAATTGCCGCCGTCGACGGTGGCGGGCCGCCGGAGGCAGCCGGCACCCGTCCGCGGCGGCACGACGATCTACTTGTTCAAAGTTGCCGACCTTTTGCCGAGGCGGCAAGCGGTCGAAAATCGTCAAGTAAAATTCCCTTTGCCAACTCTTTGCCGACTGTTTCCGACCGTCAGAGCCGGCAAAACAATCGGAAAGACCTCTTTCCGACCCTCTGCCGACACTCTTTTCGACGGCGGCGCCGGCGCATTTACTGTGCCTTTACGGTTGTTTGCCGACTGCTCGGCAAGACAACTATTCGTCGCGGTCGAATAAAGCGCTGAAAGATGCCGGCGTCCGGCACCGGCAATCCGACAGTGGCCTCTTGTCGGCATGGACAAATTGTCCGACTAAAGGCGGCAGAATCCTGATGCGGTCCTGTCCACTACACAACTTACTTGGCTAGGGTTCGAAAAAATAGGACCCCACGCACGAGAGGAAGCGCTCTGCCACTGAACCACCGCGCCCAATGCTTACAACAAGTCAAAGATAATAGAAGAATTGGTGGAATGAAAAGTGGCAAAAAGCGGGAGTACCCTGAGAAAACCTACGGATACGATCTTGTCCAACGCAAACTTACTTGGCCGGGGATCGAAACAATAAAGACCACACGCACCAGAGTAAGCGGTTTACCATTGAGCCCCACAACAAGAACGAGAAAATTGGAAGTTACTTGGAAATATTTTAAGAAGCAATATCTTTCAATGGTAAAGACCACTGCCCGATGATCGTGTTTTAATAACTCCATGAGCAGAAAGGACTGATATGTCCCTCTCCTATATGGTATTTTTCAAACCATATACTTTATCGGGAATATTATACTTTATTCGTCACTTCATGAATTGTTTGAGGTTGGAGTGAGCGTAAATGTTTTCATACTTAGGAGTCTGGATATGCAAACTTGCTTACCGTGGGGATTTACTTCTGTGAAATTTGGTCCATGAAGTTATAGAAAAAACGGTAAAATAAGGAACGTTAACATTCTTACAATGAGAACAGATTTCAATTCCCGGTGGGAGATAGCGTACGCGCGACTTTATCGTGGGAGACCCGGGTTCGATTCCCGGTGGGAGCTCATGTGTTTCGTATTCCATGTTAATCAGTAGGTCCACGTCTCCTATAGCCACGCTGCTGACCGGGCAGTTAAACTCAAAATCACAATCACCACCACACGGCGGGAGTTTACATGGTTCGGATTTTACGTTAATCAATATGTCCACGTCATATATGGTCTTGCCGTTGAAAGAGACGTTAAACTCCAAATCAACTCAACTCATTAAGATCAGAGTTCTGAGTTTAATACCAACTTGAAACCATACGTTCAAAATAAAAATTGAAATAAAATGAAATCTTTAAGTTTAATGTCCCATGGTTATGCCGGTTAGGCTAAAGGAGACGGTGATAATGAGAAAGGAGTGAAATGGTGGAATGAAGAAAGTGGGAGGAAACGGGAGAATCCCGAGAAAACCCACCAGCACGGCGTTTGTCCACCACAAAGTCCAAACGGCGCGAGCTGGGATCGAATTAGGGACCTGAAGCACCGGAGGTGAACGCTCTACCACTGAAATACCGCGCCCACCAAAATGAAAATTATTCATGCTTCTGATACCTATATATATGGAGAGAGAGAGAGAGAGAGAGAGAGAGAGAGAGAGAGAGAGAGAATAAATATGGTTGTATTATTCATAGGGCCAAAGTGGCTTAGTGGTAGTGCGTTCACCTCTGGTGCATGGGGTCCTTGGTTCGATCCCAGCTTGCACAAAGTCAGATTTGTGGTGAAGAAACACCGTGTGCGTTCGCTTCTTCAGGATTCTCCTGTTTCCTCCTACCTACATCGTTGCACAATTTTCGTTCACTTCTCATCATCACCGTCTCCTTTACCTAGCCGACATAAGCATGGGATGTCAAACTTAATTTAATTTCATTTCATTGAAAAAATTACTATAATTCATAATCTGCATCTTTATAAAGCAACTTTAACAATCATATGGATGTATAATGCTTAAAATTGAATTAAATCGCAATTGCAGTAATCTGCAATATTTTAGGTTTCTCATTTATTTACACCAAATGTTTAGTTATTTGATACTTTATAGCAAGAATATTAACTGCTATATAAGACACAATTATATACCTGTGGCGTGGAAGACCCTGGTTTGATTCCCAACGGGAGTTCATGTTTTTCGGTTTCTATGTTAATCAGTAGGTCCCGTCTCATATAGCCTCGCTGCTGAAAAGGGCGCTAAACTCAAAATCAACTCAACTCAATAATTATCTATACATTGAATTTAATAATAAGGAGGGAGGCCGAATAAAGAGGGAGATCTTAAAATTTAAAACGTAGGGTCAGTGTGAGTCAGAGAGGTCACGGTGGGTGGTGTGTCACAGTGAGTCACGTCCTGTTGACCCACGACCCACTGACCTACTTACAAATCTTGACCCAATTGACTCACTCCATCTCTGGACTGTACACACAGATAAAGCAGACATATATGTAATCTGACCTTACTTGGCCTTCCCTAATTTAAGATAATCTACAAAAAATGAAAGAAAGCAATATCAAACGCAAAAATATAGAAATGTATTTTCAACGGAAGAGAAAAAAACCTAACAGCCCAGATTTGAACCCGGATTTCTCCACTCAGCAAGCAGACGTCTTACCGACTTACCCACGGCATATCTTCCGACTTCTGGTTTTGAAACTTTATTTACATTGCGTGTGTTACGTAACAAGGTTACGAGATGTCCTTACTGTTGTGTTAACACGCGTTCCGTAAATTTACGAAGTCGCTCTTTTAATCCTCAATCAATTCGACACACACACACACACAATATATATATATATATATATATATATATATATATATATATATATATATATATATAGATAGATAGATAGATAGATAGATAGATATATATATATAGATAGATAGATAGATAGATAGATAGATAGATATGTTGGTGCACCAGTAAGCTCCCAAGAGTACAGATTAATTCATTCTTGATTTTAATCTACACAACAAATTCTTTTTATGAAAGCAAGGGGACTGCTACCCATAGATGGCTAAGTGAGGTAAATAAAATTTAAACTTCAAATGGAACTGGGGTGGCTCACCGACAATGGCTGATTTAACACGTTTGAGAACAGCGCGGGTAATAGCTGATTTATAGATAGAGCCTGTGTAGGTAAGTGGATACCGTGTGAGACTGTCATTCCAAGGGTCTGAGGTTCGAGTCTCGGCCTAGACTGAGTTAAATTTTTTTTCAAGGAATTCAACACTATAAATGATGTTCGCGTTTGATACTGAAAGAGATTTATCCTATGAAGGGAGAAAAACCAAGACGGGGGCAGGGGGAAAGACGGACACTGTTTATCTTTAAGTGTTAATGTTTAATTTATTCCCATGTCTTTAGGTCTTTCCTTTCCTTATTTTCTCATTTTGTTTAGCTTTCCGTACTTTTTCGGTTTCTGCATGAAGCGTATTATTCTTTTCGTTTTCTTTGCATTAATTCCTATCTCTTTGAACTTAATGTGAATGGAATTTCTGCAGATTTATCTCGTGGTTGTTTCTCTAAGTGATGCGATCAGATAGTAATACTTTTTCCTCCAAATGGGGGAATATCCTGGCATGTTACGTTTTCGGGCACGTATTTGCTGTCATGTTGGTTGTTCAACTATCAGACATCGAGTGAGACTATTCTGCTACTGGAAAAAGCTATCATTTCTTATGTATACAAGCTCCATTTTCTACTGTCGCTGACTGTACACAACCGATTTGGCTGGGGTCCAAATATGTGTTACAGGAGACCAAAGTACGAGACACGTATTATGGCTTTTCGGACCATACGCAGAAATTTCCGAAATAGGGGGCCGCAAATTGGCCCTACATGCCATAAGAAGGAAGCGAATGACGTTACTGGTACAGAATGTTGGCTTGGTTTGGAATATGTTATAAAAATCCAAAAGTATGAGACTTGTGTTTGTTGTTAGGTCCCACAAGAAGAAATGTCGAATGTACTGGGTCCGATATTGCTAGATTTTCAGTAAGGCCATGAAGTTGGCGTATGTAGTATCCATGCAATTCTGAACAAATGTTCAGCTGGCCGAGCCGTCGAGGGGTATCTGCTGACCACGAGGGTGTCAATGGAGCGAAAGAATGTTTGCGTTTTTCGCTTGTATTTCTATGGCTAGGATGTGTGGAAACCGGACGGTACACTTTTGTGCAAGAGAGTGAACATTAATATTTAATCGATACGGCGTGTGTTGTCAGGAAACCGGGCACAGTGGCGGAAGTAAAGTTTTCCGCCCTGTCAGGTTTGGTGGGAAGAAAAACTACATGTCTTCGACTTGGGCTTATAATAGCCATATCCGGACCCCAGCCAAATGGGTTGTGTACAAGTAACGTCATTCGCTTCCTAGTCATAGTTTGTAGGGCCACTTTGGGGCCCCGTATTTCGGAAATTTCTGCGTATGGGCCCAAACGCCAAAATACGTGTCTCCTACTTTGGTCTCCTGTAACACATATCCGGACCCCAGCCAAATCGGTTGTGTACAAGTAACGTCATTCGCTTCCTAGTTATAGCATGTAGGGCCACTTTGGGGCCCCGTATTTCGGAAATTTCTACGTATGGGCCAAAACGTAAAAACACGTGTCTCCTACTTTGGTCTCCTGTAACACATATCCGGACCCCAGCCAAATCGGTTGTGTACAAGTAACGTCATTCGCTTCCTAGTTATGGCGTGTAGGGCCATTTTAGGGCCCCGTATTTCGGAAATTTCTGCGTATGGTCCCAAACGCCAAAATACGTGTCTCCTACTTTGGTCTCCTGTAACACATATCCGTACCCCAGCCAAATCGGTTGTGTACAAGTAACGTCATTCGCTTCCTAGTTATGGCATGTAGGGCCACTTTGGGGCTCCGTATTTCGGAAATTTCTGCGTATG
Organism: Thermobia domestica; assembly: GCF_964235325.1. NCBI lineage: Eukaryota > Metazoa > Arthropoda > Insecta > Zygentoma > Lepismatidae > Thermobia > Thermobia domestica. The sequence goes on from NC_137461.1 coordinate 97,142,549, forward strand.
GGCCCAAACGCAAAAATACGTGTCTCCTACTTTGGTCTCCAAAACACATATCCGGACCCCAGTCAAATCGGTTGTTTACACTTAAGACCGTTTCCTCGTTAGTACAAGTATATTTTAGGCACACACTATTTTCCTCCCACCTCGAACTGTTTCAATTTCCTCACTGACAAACACTTTGTAATGTGCCATTACAGTCTAATGAAATTATGTTTTTAATAGGAGGGTGCCCGAAATTTTTTGCACCGACTGTACTTGATGTTTAACAAAAAATTTCTGGCTGTTCATATAATTCGTAATTTTATTTGTTATTCTATTTCAAATTAACATGGAAAAACTGTAAAAAATTCATTGGGAATGATAGTTTTGGGAATCAATATCTTTATTTATATTTTAAATTAGTTATAAGTCTTGTATATGGATGTGTAGATGGATTATTATAATTCCTACGGTGTCAGTGCTATCCGAAAATATAGATCCACTATTGGACGGAACTTTTCAGATCAAATAACCAATCTAAAATTCGACAGAATTTTCAGGACCACCCTTCACCTCTCTTTTAGATACCTAGGTCCTTCTAAAAAACTAGTTTAATCCAGATTCTACCAAATTTTATTCGTTTCAAAGCCCCACCGCCAAAATGCTTAGTTTTGATTGGCTGATAAACCCACGCTATGATATTAGGGCGCAATTATTCCATTCCAAGCCGGAAAATCTTGCTGACAACAGCCAGATTTCGATCGTCGAGCTTAAAAGGTCGCAACGGAGTGAGAAAAACTGCAAACAAGGTAATATTTGGGAGTTTTTTAACCTAAAATCGTTGGAAGTCTCTAGGAGCCAAAAAACTATTAAATTTCATACTAAAACTGAACTGAAATAGGAAGTGCAACATTGCAACGCCATGTTGAGCAGATATAATGAGTGATGGACAGGTTCCACGAAGTGCATCAGTTTGCTAGTGGTTCTTAAATATCCACAGACAGTTTCGGAAGAGTGGTGTTTTTTCCCTTTAAATACTTTTATCCTTAAAACTATTCCTGTTAGAGTTACGTTAGGCTTGCCCCCCTGTCCGTTCAGTAATCTGTCTGTGTAGTTAGTACGTGATTTTTTTTTTCATACATGGCGGTATTTAATTTCTTTGTAGTTAAGATAGGTAGAATAATGCACGTGTAAATTTACAGTAGGGGCTCCTATCTGACTCCCAAATTGGGAGTCCGGCTTCCAGCGGAATGAGTTGAACATGTAGTTTGTTCCGGGTTCCTGCCCCTTCAGGGCAGGGGTCCTATTGTTAGCTAATACTCCGATATGTCCCCTCAGGGCATCGATTAAACAGGTTGATTTCAAGAATGTGATTTAGTAAATAAAGGGCCAGTTGGCCCTGTTCATTTCTTTCCTTTCGTTACCTTTCATAGAGCCGATTTAACATGGTAAAATCTGAATGATTTCTGTGTATATTTATTAGTATAACATGTATTAATGTAGTGTGTAGTATGAATGTGGCATGATGTGTCTTGTAGTTCGAGTAGTATGTGTATATTTGTAATGTAGTATCAGTGATAGTGATAATTAAGTGATGAAAGAGTGTGTTGGACAGTGTAGTATTTACTATGCGATAAATATTTTATTATTCCGTCATTAAGTGAACTCATACACGATATTTAATAGTGAACGTAATAGAGTATAATGATTCCGTGTACAAGGTCACATTCAGTTGTTCAAGGGTTCATTATATCGTCGCTAGCCCTAGTGTCAAAAGTCAGTACTAACCGCCATTCGCATGTCAATGTTCTTAGTGATTTAGTTTTCGTGAAATTGACCTTTCTTTTCAAAATAAAACCTAGAAGGTATAATTCACAGCCCATATGAATGTACAGTTAGGTCAAGTGACCCAAAATTAATATATTCTGAAAATTTCAACATTCTGCTTAGTCTAGAACCTGAAATATTTAAATAAATAAACAATACGTAAATTTTTTAACAGAAGTCGGGTGATATGATGCTAGTTCTTCGCTTTGAAAATATATTAGATGTTCATTTTTCTTCGTGGCTGCAGAAGTTTATTGTTGCTGCAGAATTTTATAAACATTAAACATTATCGCAGATAATTCTATTTTCAGTGAACATACATAGGATTTTTTTTTCTTTCGTTCCTAATAAAGCTACCGAGTATTGCATAGTATTGTGTGTGTGGTAAAAGAGTCTTGGGTTCGAGTGAGGTTGTCGTGCGGTGATCGGAATGGGAAAATGTTTGTAGTGATTATAAGTTTTAAAGTGTTATGATGAAATGTGTATATAGGCTGGGCGTAAATAGAGGAAACAGGGTGTTCGTAAGATATAGCGTCGTAGTGAATGAAAAGAATGATGATACGAATATTATATGAATATTATTATGAATATGAATATGAAGTATATGAATATTATAGTAAATGAATATAGTAGATAGGACACCCATATAGTTAAAAATATAGTAGCCCAGTGAATACTTTGTCGCGTGTTGATATATAGATATTGAATAGAGACGTATAGCTACAAACATCTCAAGTTCTGACCCCTGCACCATAATATCACGCGGACCGGAGGGCGATATATAGTCGGACTACGGTAATACTTTGTAGTTTTATGTGTTATAATAATCATCAACCATAGTAATACCATCTGATAGAATGGGTAGCATCATATAATCGCTGACTAGACATATTGAATATTAAATTGTGAAAGGACAATAGTAGTTATACAACAGGGCTGTAGTGAATTATATTTTCTGGTCGGTTTTAAAAATAGAATGCACCACTCCGTGAGATTTTTTTTTTTCACGTTACCTACTCAGGCTAGCTTATAATGTTCATGGAGGTGACATTTCTGATAGGGTTACAGAATCAAAACAATTAGTTATTGAAATTTATTTATAGCGTACCCGGATGTCGACCCCTAGTCCCTTTAAGTATTTTCATTTCTTTTCTTAGTTTAATTCGATGAGGGAAATTAACGACATCCCAGACCGTGGCGTGTCTGCGCAGGGTAGCTATCGGTGAAATTTGGCAATAGAAGTCACCGATCCAAAATTCAGTTTATTTAATAATTTTTTTTTTATTTTGGCAAATTCTCATTAGGGATATCTTAGCTATTACTCTAATTTCATTACTATTCTGGAATCTTCTAGTTTCCAAGAGGTCGGATGATTTTTTTTTTGAAATTCTAAATTAACGCCTACCCTAAACTTCCGGAGGATTTCCGGGAACCTGCTGGTTTGGGCCGGATACGGGGATCGGATTTCAATCTTACAACCAAACTCTTGTGGGATTGGGATCTGATGGACACAGAACTTGCATCCTTGGCAGCAGGGCGCCTCTTGAGTCTACGTATTTGAGTAGACCACCCTTTTGGCATGCTAAGTATATTTTGGCTATGGATTTGTTAAGATAGAAATTCGACTTCTGTCTTTGTAGCGTTAGTTATTTCTCACTTAAGTCTTTGGCGCCCCTATTCTTCGTCTTCCTTCTTCTCTATCTCTCTCTCTGTCTTCATTACTTCGAGATTTTTTTTTCAAATTTTCAACCTTCCCCCCCCCCTCGATTTTGAACTTGTTGCTTACAATTTATTTAACTTACAACTCTGATCTGAAATTACCAGCTGAGACGTTGCAAGACACGATTCATGGATAAAGTAGATAGTGATTGGGTCCTCCATCACATTTTGACCTATCGCTGAAATGAACAAAGACTTAGTATTTGACGACACTTCGATTACGTTCTTTCACCGTCGTTCCTCAAGGTTTTTTTTTTATTCTTTGGTCACTTTCCTTTCTGTTTTGGTTTTCGATTACCTTGTAGTTGATCTGGGCCCAGAAATTGTATTTTGGTTTATCTAGTTATATTTTTAGAAATGCTCTGTGTTACGTGCCTGCCTCACAAAGTTTTTTTTTCTCATTTAAGCACTAATTGAATATATGAAAGCTAAAATTTATAGATGCGCGGTATCAAGTAAAAATCGATTTTCTTTTCCATATGTAATGTCGGAAGTCATTTGTTTTGGACAATGTTTGCAACCTTGTAAAAATTTTATTATTGGGGTGATTAATTTAAATGTGTGCGCATTTATTATAAATATATATATAGAGAGAAATGAATACGTCGAAATGTATATGTAATTAGTATGTGAATATGATTTTAAAGTAAAAGTATAATATTAAATGTATTATGAATATATGTAAGAGCGCTCGTGTCTGTTCCCCCTAAACGTGTATTGGTTGCTATAGTTTGCCAGTGAGTTTTCCGACGAATTTGAGAATGTAGATTTTGTCATGAATACCGCCGTGCACTTAAGTAATTTTCCTTTTCTTTTGAATAAATGTAAATGATACCTCATGTAATTCTGTAATGGCATGTATTGGAAAGTAACGGCAGGTCTAAACGTAACCCATACCATAACAAATATTATTCCTGAACGACTAACCTAAAACCATTGTGGAAAGTGCACCTTGAATCCTTCTCACCTGCATATGTATCCTATGACTTGACCAGTTTTTTTTTCTCTTCTATCCTCAATTTGAACCATCATACTCCGTACACCTGTGGAAGATTTTTTTTTCTTAAATCCGAACCATGCATATAAACAATTACGAAAGTGATCATAATGAAAGGTCTCGTGAAGTGTCCCAGTGTTGGATAAATAACTTGAAATTATTCGATTAATAAGTTTGGAAATAGATCGTCTAAGAGGAGAAACATCCTCTAGTGAAAGTTATTTTCTCAAAATTCCCTAGATGGGTAAAGCGTCGTAATGTGCGATTGCAGACATAAACTGTTACGAGTTACAAACCAAATATAGATGATAAATGGTTTTGTAAACCGATAGTTAGATATATATATATAGATATATAAATGACCACAAACTAAGTCAAATGGAGCGAAATGTTTTGGACACTATGAGTAGTGCGTGATTTGTGATTTGAACGCTCAAAATCATTAATATTTTATTACCCGATGTGAGGTAGAGACTCATATAAGTTCTGATACACTTAAAAGTTTTTTTTCTTTCCTCTTTGTCCAATTTTTTTTTAAGTGAAATAAGTGTCTTCTTTGCGTATGTCGCAAATCATACTTTTGCTTTAGCATGCCTAAGATATGATATATGTAATAATTCCTTTTTCTTTTCTTTTGTCAATATGATTGAATATATAAAATTTACTAAAATATAACACTATGTACTCTATTAATATATAACTAAGAATTTGTGCTTTTAATATTTTTTTTTCATAATTATTTGTTTGTCTTCTCTTTTTACTATGAATGTAATAAACTATTTGTACCCTTGTAGCTAGTTGATTTTCCTTTAAACATATATACACTGTCCTGAGTGAGTGAGCGTGTGAATGCATGATAGATTTAATTTAAGTAATTTTAGTGATATCATTTGTCATATTAACATCTGTAATATATGTGTCATGTTTTAACATATGTGTTAAGGTAAATAACCTAGGTCATGAAGGACCGTCACTAACGGTTTAAATCGGCTCGAGGAGTGAAGCAAAAATAGCAAGATAAGCCTAAATACGACATCTTTCTTCCAGGAAGTTGAAATTCTTATTGATACGATACATAAATTTATATTGAGTTTATAAGTTTGATTTTTTTTTCCTTGGCTAATTCATATGTGTGGTCGATCCTAGAGAACAGAGTTCAGATGCTGGATGGTTATCAATCACCGGTTGGAACAACAGTACAAAGAATGATTTCACCTTTCTCGTTTCCAGGTCTAGGTCTGGGCAACCCCACGGTCGTGGTGCCTGGAGCTAGGTCTGGGTGGTATGAGGGAACATGTGTCTATTCCGAAGCATTCCGAAATTGACTAGTCGTTAATAACATTTAGAATGATTCATCTTTCAACGACTTTCTCGACTTCTTACTATATTTCCGGAATTATCCAGTAATCTGTTTCTTATTAAAATACCCTATTTCTTTTCTTTCTTCTTTTCCTACCTCCTTCTTCTACCCTTCTACTTTCTTCTCTTTCTTTCCTATTTCTAAATGAAAGAAAACAGAGTCATGACAGAGTAGTCGCTAGTGGCACGGTCAATAAGTTTTTTAGATGAGTTTTCTTCGGGAGTCCGATATGGAATAATTAACAATAACAAAAGGTTTATTGGGAGTTACTTTATTGAAGAATAATCATGATTTCGATTAGTAGATGATGTTTCGTAAATCGTCCTCATTAAAGAGAATTAATTTGTAGCGACTCCTCTTCTCTACATTAGCTCTTTTATCTTCGTTAAATTTTTTTTGTTTTCTTTCAATATTGGCGACCGTTGACATCGGACAGTTACCATGGAAACAATTGTTTTCCCTGGTAACGAATCTGAAATTATTTATTAAACACTGTTTAGGATCGAGCACATATTGACTTGGCCACAAAGATGAATAATTAAAAAGTCACAGTGAGATTAAATAATTATAGTCATTGGCTATTCTGCTATCTTTGTCTCTCTCTGTAGAAAAGGGGAAATGAAGGAATTTGTCAAAGTAAATTCTAAAATTTGAAAATGCTGGAAGTTGACCCAAGGAGGGAATTAGATAGGAGTCCCTTAATTTATGAATAGTACCTGATTAATAAGTCTTGTTAGTTGATAAGTATATAATTGCATGTGTTTATATTGTGTCTTTTTGGGTGTAAGCTATGGCAACCAATAGAGAAGTCGTATCACACGAGAACGCGGAAGTCTCATGTACACAATGTACATTAGAAAGTAGTGAGAAAAGAGCTCGCGTCTCTCGTAGGCTAGTGAGGTGTCACGAATGTGGGCTGAAATGGATTCATTTCAGTTGTAGTAATTTAGAGGATACTGCGGAAAATGCAGAAAAGGTCCGGGCTGGTGAGATAGTCAAATACTGCAAAGAATGTGAGGGGAAGCTCCACCAGTCGCGTGAACCCATGAGTTTATCCTCTGAGAGAGAAACTGAACATCCCGATTCGGACGGTGAGCGAGGGTTTAGTACCCCGAAGAACCGAGGCCAAATATCTCCAGTGGAGATATCTGACCTCGATGATGATGAAAAAGATGGGGATCCAATTGGTGATAAACCCAAAGAAAAGCAAAGGAAGACTGGGTCATCTAATAATGACGCTCTCCTCCTTTCATTGCAGCAAATGCTACAGGAAATGAGACGCGAAATAAATGAAAATATAGATAATAATAGCCGAGAGATGAGACGTGAAATGAATGAAAATAGCCGGGAGATAAGACGCGAAATAAATGAGAAATTTGACACCTCGGAACGAGAAACCGAATCTCGATTCGAGGTATTAACCCAGAAAATCGACAACATACGCTCGGACTTTGCTTCCTCAATAACTACATTGAGAGAGCAAATGTCTACTGAAATTGATTTGGTCAGATGCGAGGCTCAACAGTCCCTAAAGCAATTTCAGCAGGAGACTGAGGGTAAATTAGAGCATGTAAATTCTGAAATTGAAGAAATGGATACAAAATTACATAAAATCGACAATAAACTGGAAACACAGCAGGCCGAAATTGATAGTTTAAAGTCAACCTTGTCAGACTTATCATTGAAAACCGAACTGGAAGTAACTGACCAGAAAGTTTCGAAAATTCAGAACGACATAGTAAATATTCGAAAAGAAATGACAAAATCTAGTCGCGAAAAATCAGAGGTAACCTATCCTTTCCCCGGTAGCGATTCTTCAGGAATATTACCCGCTACAACTACCCGTGGCGCAGGAAAAGAAAATTTAACGTCAGTTGATGCACGGGATATTGCGACTCACTACCCCATGTATCGGTCAGAACCAAAGTCGTGGTTCAATTCTAATAGTGTGCCGAATCAGTCGAGTGTTGTAACGACTACGGTCACTAGCGTGAGTGCTCCCTCCTTACATGGAGGTATACAATCACATAGCGTGTTGCCGGGAAAAGGAGATGGGTGCCATTCTGAGTCGTTGTTCATGGGTGCGATTGGTCCGGGGATGGAGCCCAACATACTCAATACGACCAACAGAATCCCTTTCACTTACATGGGTAGTTATAACACCGCTACTACGTCGTCGGTGGTAAATCCGGTGACGACTCCGATTGTGCAGGATAATATGTTAATTCCCAGTAACTATTCCCCTACTCATGTTAGCGTGAGCTCTAAAGTGTCCCTCCGGGATATTGAACGTTTTCCCACGTTTGATGAGAACATTGCGAACTGGTTACCTCGTGTTTTCCTGCTACCTAAAAGGTGAACTCACAATTTTCAAAATCTTAAGCTTTTCAACTGTACTGAGGACAAAAAACGGGAACTTCTATCTCAATACCCAAAGTGAATGTTACACTGTCTCATTTGAGTGTATGAGTGTATGAGTGTATGAGTGAGTAGTTAGTTTATTAGTGTTAATACATGTTAATTCTATTCAACAAAATTTTGTTATTCAAACAAAATTTTTTTTAACGACGCCGGGGAACTGTAATGTGCCATTACAGTCTAATGAAATTATGTTTTTAATAGGAGGGTGCCCGAAATTTTTTGCACCGAGTGTACTTGATGTTTAACAAAAAATTTCTGGCTGTTCATATAATTCGTAATTTTATTTGTTATTCTATTTCAAATTAACATGGAAAAACTGTAAAAAATTCATTGGGAATGATAGTTTTGGGAATCAATATCTTTATTTATATTTTAAATTAGTTATAAGTCTTGTATATGGATGTGTAGATGGATTATTATAATTCCTACGGTGTCAGTGCTATCCGAAAATATAGATCCACTATTGGACGGAACTTTTCAGATCAAATAACCAATCTAAAATTCGACAGAATTTTCAGGACCACCCTTCACCTCTCTTTTAGATACCTAGGTCCTTCTAAAAAACTAGTTTAATCCAGATTCTACCAAATTTTATTCGTTTCAAAGCCCCACCGCCAAAATGCTTAGTTTTGATTGGCTGATAAACCCACGCTATGATATTAGGGCGCAATTATTCCATTCCAAGCCGGAAAATCTTGCTGACAACAGCCAGATTTCGATCGTCGAGCTTAAAAGGTCGCAACGGAGTGAGAAAAACTGCAAACAAGGTAATATTTGGGAGTTTTTTAACCTAAAATCGTTGGAAGTCTCTAGGAGCCAAAAAACTATTAAATTTCATACTAAAACTGAACTGAAATAGGAAGTGCAACATTGCAACGCCATGTTGAGCAGATATAATGAGTGATGGACAGGTTCCACGAAGTGCATCAGTTTGCTAGTGGTTCTTAAATATCCACAGACAGTTTCGGAAGAGTGGTGTTTTTTCCCTTTAAATACTTTTATCCTTAAAACTATTCCTGTTAGAGTTACGTTAGGCTTGCCCCCCTGTCCGTTCAGTAATCTGTCTGTGTAGTTAGTACGTGATTTTTTTTTTTCATACATGGCGGTATTTAATTTCTTTGTAGTTAAGATAGGTAGAATAATGCACGTGTAAATTTACAGTAGGGGCTCCTATCTGACTCCCAAATTGGGAGTCCGGCTTCCAGCGGAATGAGTTGAACATGTAGTTTGTTCCGGGTTCCTGCCCCTTCAGGGCAGGGGTCCTATTGTTAGCTAATACTCCGATATGTCCCCTCAGGGCATCGATTAAACAGGTTGATTTCAAGAATGTGATTTAGTAAATAAAGGGCCAGTTGGCCCTGTTCATTTCTTTCCTTTCGTTACCTTTCATAGAGCCGATTTAACATGGTAAAATCTGAATGATTTCTGTGTATATTTATTAGTATAACATGTATTAATGTAGTGTGTAGTATGAATGTGGCATGATGTGTCTTGTAGTTCGAGTAGTATGTGTATATTTGTAATGTAGTATCAGTGATAGTGATAATTAAGTGATGAAAGAGTGTGTTGGACAGTGTAGTATTTACTATGCGATAAATATTTTATTATTCCGTCATTAAGTGAACTCATACACGATATTTAATAGTGAACGTAATAGAGTATAATGATTCCGTGTACAAGGTCACATTCAGTTGTTCAAGGGTTCATTATATCGTCGCTAGCCCTAGTGTCAAAAGTCAGTACTAACCGCCATTCGCATGTCAATGTTCTTAGTGATTTAGTTTTCGTGAAATTGACCTTTCTTTTCAAAATAAAACCTAGAAGGTATAATTCACAGCCCATATGAATGTACAGTTAGGTCAAGTGACCCAAAATTAATATATTCTGAAAATTTCAACATTCTGCTTAGTCTAGAACCTGAAATATTTAAATAAATAAACAATACGTAAATTTTTTAACAGAAGTCGGGTGATATGATGCTAGTTCTTCGCTTTGAAAATATATTAGATGTTCATTTTTCTTCGTGGCTGCAGAAGTTTATTGTTGCTGCAGAATTTTATAAACATTAAACATTATCGCAGATAATTCTAGTTTCAGTGAACATACATAGGATTTTTTTTTCTTTCGTTCCTAATAAAGCTACCGAGTATTACATAGTATTGTGTGTGTGGTAAAAGAGTCTTGGGTTCGAGTGAGGTTGTCGTGCGGTGATCGGAATGGGAAAATGTTTGTAGTGATTATAAGTTTTAAAGTGTTATGATGAAATGTGTATATAGGCTGGGCGTAAATAGAGGAAACAGGGTGTTCGTAAGATATAGCGTCGTAGTGAATGAAAAGAATGATGATACGAATATTATATGAATATTATTATGAATATGAATATGAAGTATATGAATATTATAGTAAATGAATATAGTAGATAGGACACCCATATAGTTAAAAATATAGTAGCCCAGTGAATACTTTGTCGCGTGTTGATATATAGATATTGAATAGAGACGTATAGCTACAAACATCTCAAGTTCTGACCCCTGCACCATAATATCACGCGGACCGGAGGGCGATATATAGTCGGACTACGGTAATACTTTGTAGTTTTATGTGTTATAATAATCATCAACCATAGTAATACCATCTGATAGAATGGGTAGCATCATATAATCGCTGACTAGACATATTGAATATTAAATTGTGAAAGGACAATAGTAGTTATACAACAGGGCTGTAGTGAATTATATTTTCTGGTCGGTTTTAAAAATAGAATGCACCACTCCGTGAGATTTTTTTTTTCACGTTACCTACTCAGGCTAGCTTATAATGTTCATGGAGGTGACATTTCTGATAGGGTTACAGAATCAAAACAATTAGTTATTGAAATTTATTTATAGCGTACCCGGATGTCGACCCCTAGTCCCTTTAAGTATTTTCATTTCTTTTCTTAGTTTAATTCGATGAGGGAAATTAACGACATCCCAGACCGTGGCGTGTCTGCGCAGGGTAGCTATCGGTGAAATTTGGCAATAGAAGTCACCGATCCAAAATTCAGTTTATTTAATAATTTTTTTTTATTTTGGCAAATTCTCATTAGGGATATCTTAGCTATTACTCTAATTTCATTACTATTCTGGAATCTTCTAGTTTCCAAGAGGTCGGATGATTTTTTTTTTGAAATTCTAAATTAACGCCTACCCTAAACTTCCGGAGGATTTCCGGGAACCTGCTGGTTTGGGCCGGATACGGGGATCGGATTTCAATCTTACAACCAAACTCTTGTGGGATTGGGATCTGATGGACACAGAACTTGCATCCTTGGCAGCAGGGCGCCTCTTGAGTCTACGTATTTGAGTAGACCACCCTTTTGGCATGCTAAGTATATTTTGGCTATGGATTTGTTAAGATAGAAATTCGACTTCTGTCTTTGTAGCGTTAGTTATTTCTCACTTAAGTCTTTGGCGCCCCTATTCTTCGTCTTCCTTCTTCTCTATCTCTCTCTCTGTCTTCATTACTTCGAGATTTTTTTTTTCAAATTTTCAACCTTTCCCCCCCCCTCGATTTTGAACTTGTTGCTTACAATTTATTTAACTTACAACTCTGATCTGAAATTACCAGCTGAGACGTTGCAAGACACGATTCATGGATAAAGTAGATAGTGATTGGGTCCTCCATCACATTTTGACCTATCGCTGAAATGAACAAAGACTTAGTATTTGACGACACTTCGATTACGTTCTTTCACCGTCGTTCCTCAAGGTTTTTTTTTTTAATTCTTTGGTCACTTTCCTTTCTGTTTTGGTTTTCGATTACCTTGTAGTTGATCTGGGCCCAGAAATTGTATTTTGGTTTATCTAGTTATATTTTTAGAAATGCTCTGTGTTACGTGCCTGCCTCACAAAGTTTTTTTTTTCTCATTTAAGCACTAATTGAATATATGAAAGCTAAAATTTATAGATGCGCGGTATCAAGTAAAAATCGATTTTCTTTTCCATATGTAATGTCGGAAGTCATTTGTTTTGGACAATGTTTGCAACCTTGTAAAAATTTTATTATTGGGGTGATTAATTTAAATGTGTGCGCATTTATTATAAATATATATAGAGAGAGAAATGAATACGTCGAAATGTATATGTAATTAGTATGTGAATATGATTTTAAAGTAAAATTATAATATTAAATGTATTATGAATATATGTAAGAGCGCTCGTGTCTGTTCCCCCTAAACGTGTATTGGTTGCTATAGTTTGCCAGTGAGTTTTCCGACGAATTTGAGAATGTAGATTTTGTCATGAATACCGCCGTGCACTTAAGTAATTTTCCTTTTCTTTTGAATAAATGTAAATGATACCTCATGTAATTCTGTAATGGCATGTATTGGAAAGTAACGGCAGGTCTAAACGTAACCCATACCATAACAAATATTATTCCTGAACGACTAACCTAAAACCATTGTGGAAAGTGCACCTTGAATCCTTCTCACCTGCATATGTATCCTATGACTTGACCAGTTTTTTTTCTCTTCTATCCTCAATTTGAACCATCATACTCCGTACACCTGTGGAAGATTTTTTTTTCTTAAATCCGAACCATGCATATAAACATATACGAAAGTGATCATAATGAAAGGTCTCGTGAAGTGTCCCAGTGTTGGATAAATTACTTGAAATTATTCGATTAATAAGTTTGGAAATAGATCGTCTAAGAGGAGAAACATCCTCTAGTGAAAGTTATTTTCTCAAAATTCCCTAGATGGGTAAAGCGTCGTAATGTGCGATTGCAGACATAAACTGTTACGAGTTACAAACCAAATATAGATGATAAATGGTTTTGTAAACCGATAGTTAGATATATATATATAGATATATAAATGACCACAAACTAAGTCAAATGGAGCGAAATGTTTTGGACACTATGAGTAGTGCGTGATTTGTGATTTGAACGCTCAAAATCATTAATATTTTATTACCCGATGTGAGGTAGAGACTCATATAAGTTCTGATACACTTAAAAGTTTTTTTTCTTTCCTCTTTGTCCAATTTTTTTTTAAGTGAAATAAGTGTCTTCTTTGCGTATGTCGCAAATCATACTTTTGCTTTAGCATGCCTAAGATATGATATATGTAATAATTCCTTTTTCTTTTCTTTTGTCAATATGATTGAATATATAAAATTTACTAAAATATAACACTATGTACTCTATTAATATATAACTAAGAATTTGTGCTTTTAATATTTTTTTTTTCATAATTATTTGTTTGTCTTCTCTTTTTACTATGAATGTAATAAACTATTTGTACCCTTGTAGCTAGTTGATTTTCCTTTAAACATATATACACTGTCCTGAGTGAGTGAGCGTGTGAATGCATGATAGATTTAATTTAAGTAATTTTAGTGATATCATTTGTCATATTAACATCTGTAATATATGTGTCATGTTTTAACATATGTGTTAAGGTAAATAACCTAGGTCATGAAGGACCGTCACTAACGGTTTAAATCGGCTCGAGGAGTGAAGCAAAAATAGCAAGATAAGCCTAAATACGACATCTTTCTTCCAGGAAGTTGAAATTCTTATTGATACGATACATAAATTTATATTGAGTTTATAAGTTTGATTTTTTTTTCCTTGGCTAATTCATATGTGTGGTCGATCCTAGAGAACAGAGTTCAGATGCTGGATGGTTATCAATCACCGGTTGGAACAACAGTACAAAGAATGATTTCACCTTTCTCGTTTCCAGGTCTAGGTCTGGGCAACCCCACGGTCGTGGTGCCTGGAGCTAGGTCTGGGTGGTATGAGGGAACATGTGTCTATTCCGAAGCATTCCGAAATTGACTAGTCGTTAATAACATTTAGAATGATTCATCTTTCAACGACTTTCTCGACTTCTTACTATATTTCCGGAATTATCCAGTAATCTGTTTCTTATTAAAATACCCTATTTCTTTTCTTTCTTCTTTTCCTACCTCCTTCTTCTACCCTTCTACTTTCTTCTCTTTCTTTCCTATTTCTAAATGAAAGAAAACAGAGTCATGACAGAGTAGTCGCTAGTGGCACGGTCAATAAGTTTTTTAGATGAGTTTTCTTCGGGAGTCCGATATGGAATAATTAACAATAACAAAAGGTTTATTGGGAGTTACTTTATTGAAGAATAATCATGATTTCGATTAGTAGATGATGTTTCGTAAATCGTCCTCATTAAAGAGAATTAATTTGTAGCGACTCCTCTTCTCTACATTAGCTCTTTTATCTTCGTTAAATTTTTACGTCTTCTTTCAATTTTGGCTAACCGTGACAGGATTTGTTGCCCTGGAAACGGCGGTTACTATGGCAACGGACAAACGTTTTCTTTCAATTACCCTCCTTCTCCTACTTCTATCAGAATTAAAAATTTCTGCGTATGGTCCCAAACGCCAAAATACGTGTCTCCTACTTTGGTCTCCTGTAACACATATCCGTACCCCAGCCAAATCGGTTGTGTACAAGTAACGTCATTCGCTTCCTAGTTATGGCATGTAGGGCCACTTTGGGGCTCCGTATTTCGGAAATTTCTGCGTATGGGCCCAAACGCAAAAATACGTGTCTCCTACTTTGGTCTCCAAAACACATATCCGGACCCCAGTCAAATCGGTTGTTTACACTTAAGACCGTTTCCTCGTTAGTACAAGTATATTTTAGGCACACACTATTTTCCTCCCACCTCGAACTGTTTCAATTTCCTCACTGACAAACACTTTACCATTTTATATCGTAAAAGTCAGATCCACCGTTATTGTAACAGAGTGGTGCTTGAGCGATTGACTAGAAATTTAAACTCCGATTAGTGACAATTTCACAGTCTTGTTTTATTACAAGTGTAAACTCTTTAGTCAGTTCAGAAGAGGCCGTGGATCGTGTTCAGAGTTGATGACGATGGATTTTGGTGAGTCAGAGTAGGTCAAAGTGGATGAGAGTGGTTCATGGTGGGTGGTGGGTCAGAGTGGGTCACGGTGGGTGGTGGGTCAGGGTGGGTCACCGTGGGTGGTTGGTCATGGTGGGTGTTGGATCAGAGTGGATCATGGTGGGTCGTGGGCCAGAGTGGGTCACGGTGGGTGGTGGGTCAGTGAGTCGTGGGTCAAGTTTTCATTGACCCACGCTAACTCTGGTGTATAATACACCACCTACAACAGGTTTAATTTAGGGATGAGTTAACCATTAGGTTCGACCGAAAGAGATGAATAATTAATAAGCCAAAAATACATTGTCCTTAAATAAGTTAATAACACTCTCACATATACATGCTGCATCGACTCATAACAAGCTAAAACTACGCATATCATACATATTACTACTATTACTACACACAATTATATACTACATACCTACACTAAACACTTCTCTAAATATCACCACATTTTAATCGGCTATGATGCTAAAAAGGAGGGCGTGATAACTAGTACCCGCTGGCCCTTCTACCAAAAACTAATCCATTCTCTCAATTATATAATTGTGGGGGCGCGGTGGCTCAGTGGTAGAGTGTTCACCTCTGGTGCGTGGGGTCCCGGGTTCGATCCCAGCCTCCGCCAAGTGAACTTTGTGGTGGACAAACACCGTGCTCGTGGGTTTTCTCGGGGTTCTCCCGTTTCCTCCCACTTTCTTCATTCCACCATTTCACTCATCTCTCATAATCACCGTCTCCTTTAGCCTAACCGGCATAACCGTGGGACGTAAAACTCAAAGATTTCATTTCATTTCATTTTCAATTATATAATTATTGTTGATGACCCCGAAGGGTCATATCAAGGAAGATTCTCTTCCTGAAGAGAAAGGAAGATTCAAGGAAGATTCTCTTCCTGAACTTTCACGAAATTATTCAGCCAATACTATACTTGGAAGCTAGGTCAAATTAGGAGTCAATAGGAGTCCTTGCAAGTGCTTACTCTGACATTTTAACGTTTCGTTCACTAATCTGAAACCCAAGTACACCGCCATGTCTTAAAAAAAATCAAATACGCTACACACAGAAAACTATATATGGACAGGGTACCGCAACCTAACTGAATTTTTGAGGATGAAGGAAATTCTTAAGGGAAAACACTAATCTCCAAAACTTAGTTCGAAAGCTCACACAAGAAATTCAAATTTCACTTTCACTGTGAGCCTGTCCTCGAAGTCAAACTGGCAAACCTAGCATGCAATTTCATATTTCATAGTTTCTGCTTATTTCTCGGATGAAATTCCAATGGATCAGGACTCCAATAAGCTTTCAAACTGTTTATATGGCTATTAAACTATTATTACCCGGATTTTTAGTAGTTCGTTGGTGAAACCGATCAAAATTGTTACACCGTTGATATGCGGTGCTTCCTCCACGGAGTCTAGGCGACAAAGAACAAGGTAAAGACGCGCCAGAACACTGAGGTGGCATATAGTTCCCAATCACGGCGCAGAAAATTTGCGGCGGAAAATACAAAACGAATAAAAAGTAAAATTTGGAACAAACCGGATTTTAGCAGGATATGGGTATCTCATCGGGACGAAGGGGATCTAAAGTATCCTACCCAATACCGGATTGGTGGAATAATTCAGAAAATTATAGCCAATTGCTAACCTATGAATTACATCGAAATAAGAATGCATATTTTCTAATTATCCAATTGAGATGCCCATACACAAAAGTTTAAGAAGAAAAATAATATATATAATTAAAGAAATGATTTCTAGATGATCTATTTTTGGATCAAAAGATCAAATATATTTCAGGCAAAAATTTTCTTATAGCCCTTATATCTGGAGAACTACATGTATGTAGCGAAACCAAAACTACCTGTTTAATTGAGTATAATATGTTTATTCCCTAAAAAATACGAAAAGTCGATTTAGGGGCCGTTGAAAAATTTTGTGGCTCCTAATCTAAAAAATGTAAAGTGTTTCATTGAATCAAAAATTTTCTTGTACGTCATATCTGGAGAACTACATATAATGTAGCCAAACTCAAACTATCAGTTAACTCAGTATGATATGCTTATTCCGTAAAAAGTTACGAGAACTCGATTTAGGGGCATTTGAAATTTTTTGTAGTCCCTGACCCAAAATCTAATTATTGGCCAAGATAGCAATCTTTTGATTCATTTTTTGAATCATTCCTAAAATTCTTGATGTTTCTTAATTATTCTGAAACTTCTGGATTGATTTTATTTGGACAAAAGTAAACGGATTTAGTACGTAAACCAAAAATTATAACACACAACCAAACAACACACAACATGGTTACTCTACGGGTGAAAATTATTCGGACCCCCCCCCCCTAAAAAAGAAAATTTTATAACACCTCAACTATAACTGAAGATTGCATCCTGATAATACACAGAAACACCGTGAGCATCGATGATGTAGCAAACTGAGTCATGTTGAATCCATCGTGGTGATAAGAAATATTCAAAACTACCGTTTTCCTTTATTATTAATTATTTTTCTAGTTTTCCTATCTGTACCTTTTGCTTGTATTACTTCATATATATATATATATATATATATATATATATATATATATATATATATATATATATATATATATATATATATATATATATATATATATATATATAAACTTAATAACTACGCTATTCCTACACAGTAAAAAATGGTGGTGTTAATTCAACTATTTTAACACAGAGCAGTGGTTCCAGCGTGACTACCACTACGCAGTGTTATCTCAACACACTTTCTCCACGGTGTTGAGCGGTGTTAAATTCGGATTTGTATTAGTATTTTCGGTGTTGATTCGACATCATGTCAGAGTCGGTAGTGTGGGGAAAAGTGTTAACTGTTACTTTGTAGCGGTTTCGTATTAACATGAAGAAAGTAACACAGTGTGTAATGTGTTATTTATTTTGTGTTAATATTACACCATGTCAAGTATCAATATAACACAGTCCCTGTGTTAGTTCAACATCACTTTATTATTATTTCGACACACTATCTGCGTCATAGTTCAAGGTCAAAGCAATATAAGAAACACTCTTGTGGCGTTAATTCAATACATCCCGTGTTAAAATTCAAGGTCAGTTCAGCAGATTAACATACCTTTTGATGTTACTTCGACTCGACTTGTATGTTACTACGACACCTATTTCGTTGCTGAAATAACACCGTGTGCGGTGTTGATGTTACCTTTTTACTCTTTTGAGCTCCTTCGTGGCTAAGCGGTTAATGTAAGCGCCTTTGGCGTGGGAGACCCGGGTTCGATTCCTGGCGGAAGCTCATGTAGTTCGAATTCCACGTTAGTAAGTAGGTGCAAGTCTCTTATAGCCTCGCTGCTGAAAGCGACAATAAAATTAACTCAACTTTTTTTCTGTTGGTAAAGTTTTATGGTGAGCATGCTTACGCTTACTGTGGTACGCCATCTTTGAATACTACTAGTTAACATCACAACCAATTCATCGCGTTCGGAAATAACGAAACGAACGAACTTATCGAAAAGAACTGCAACAGATTATTTGTGAACAGTGCCTCTTTCAGAAACAATGCTCCGGGGGTGCACACTTAGTTTTCCGGGGGGGCACTGCTGATACTATTCTTTTTATTATTATATTATGGACGTATTATTTTGATCTGCTTTGAGGGGATACTCTCAGAGCTCCAGGGGAGGGGGGTAGTGACCCCCAAAAAACAGGTCTGGAAGAAACACTGATTGTGAACATCGTCAATTTCATCAAGTGTTTCCGAACGCGCCCTTCCTTGAAATGCCCTGTTAAAATGTTAACTTGGGAAGGAAGAAAGTAAATTCTAATTTTAAAATAAGAGAATAGTAAACTACAGAACACTTCATTTAGAAAATCATAATTTTTTTTTGGCGTCCTCCCCATCATTTATTGTGATGTATATCTTGATAGTGCGAAACACAACCTTTGCCAATGTCTTGTTCGAGAATGATAGGAAACTCTTACCTACATCCTTATAACATGATTGGTTTTTAATCGTGTTTCTACTTGTTTTCTTCCATTTTTGAAACGCAGTCCCCCGTGTTGACTGGTGAGCTCTATTACAGTGTAGAATGGACATAG
Source organism: Thermobia domestica (assembly GCF_964235325.1). Taxonomy (NCBI): domain Eukaryota; kingdom Metazoa; phylum Arthropoda; class Insecta; order Zygentoma; family Lepismatidae; genus Thermobia; species Thermobia domestica. The sequence continues at coordinate 97,161,888 of NC_137461.1, forward strand.
TAATACGGTATTGCTTCTCACTGTCGACATATGAAGAATGCAGGGGAAAAATGGGGATGTCCACTTTTGGGCAAAATTTAAATTTTCATGCCATATTGTAGAGCACGCTGAATAGTTTCATTGAATATATCAAAAAGGGGGAAAAGGTTTACGGTTAACTTGCTATAGCCGTTTAAAAATATCCTTATGAAATGGAAGAAGGGGGTATCGTCATCATTTACAGTGTAAAAGGGGGGATGTCTATTTTTGGACAAAATTTAGATTTGCATGCCATCTTGTTCTGTCATGGACATGCATGCAATACATTTATATTCAATGAATTATTATATACTAAATGAGTTGTAAAATATATCACTCTTGCCCCAGAACCTGATTTTTAACATTATAATGTCGTCAAAGTTGCTCAAGCAATGTCAGATATTTGTTTATACGACGTTGACTATCAGGTCAACAAAGTCAAACTTTGTACCCCTTGTTCTCCTTTCCCCACTCTTCCATACTTAATACTGATTCGAGGATAAAAATACATTTCCAAATTTTTTTTTGTTATATATACATTAAAGTACTAGGTTAAATCGGTTGAGAACTATTTGAATAGGATCCTATGATCAACACGATAATTATTGATGTGATTTACAAGATCTTTTACTCTTTTTTAACACTACAGTGCTCGCATGAAATTGTTGAAACACGAGTGCTCGCGCGGATTACGATTGTAGTCCATTTGATAAATATATATATCTTAGTAGTTATGCAATTGGTATTTTTTACATTATTTTTGTGGGTTTTCACAAGTAATAAAGAGCACATTTCAGTGCAAACATTTTGTTTTTTAATGCACAAAAAGAATTAGAAGCCAAAACTTTAGAATGGGTATGCAATTTACTATATTTTTGTAAATGTTCGTTTATTTCCTTGTTATTTGATTATAAATTGAAATAAAAGAGGAAATTTGCATTTAAAGTGTTAAAAACTGTTATAAAGAATAAAAAGAAGTTGTTAAATTTTTAGGAAGTTTTACTTTTACACTTGAAAACAAGGTCAAAAGTAGGCAAAATTTTGGGTGTTTCAGTCATAAGAGTCAGTGCAAAGAGTGTGCTTGTGGTCAGAGCAGATCCACTTACTGCACCTGAAACATCTTTATAGGGTACTTTTGTTTCTTCATCTTCCACAAAGAGGTTCGTTAAGTTCCATAACCACAGATTGCAGGAAGTCTCTACGGTTGATCATAGCATCATTGTTATTTTTTATTTATTCATTTTTTTTAAAACAATGAGAGCGTTTACTCCAGCAACGTCTAACACTTGGAAGCAGAGAGTGTGTGGCCATTTTAGCGAATTCCTGGCTCTATCACACTGGCGAAACAATTTGTCCAATATGTCAACTCCAAATTTTCTGTTGTTCTATGGAGTAATAAGTATGTTATTACGCTGTGTTTGCGTATTTCTTGGGTGCACTGGATCAATATACCATTTGGTAATTCTGCCCATTCTAATGTAAAATTCTCCGTGAAACCTGTCTTCCTGGATAACACCGTTCCTTTCTTCATCTTCTATTTCTTCCAAATCGTCACTACCACTTTCTTCACAGTCACTACTTGACAACATCGTCCTCTACTTCATCTTAGTGTTCTATACTCAAAACACTTTAATCGTCACTTTCAGTTTTTGTTAGCCACTGTCCTATCTGTTCTTGCTCTGCCATTTTAAACTAACATATATATCACATATATATGAGCGAATAATGTCAAATAATACATTCAAAACGAGAACATTTAAAACGTTAGCCAGAAAACAAACTATCACGTCAGTACTCGCACGGATTACAATAGTAGTCCATGCGAAAATAACAATCCGTATAACATCAGTGCGTTGACTTTGGGTGCTATCACTGGACTAATGGTGTTCCAGAAATGGGGGAGGAAGGTAGACGGCCGCTCAAGGTCACAAGTGTTGCCAACCCTCAGATACCAGAAAACTGAAACCCACTGGACTACAATAGTAATCCGCGCGAGCACTGTAGTGTTAAATGGAAGTTGTGTATGACGGAAGGAAAACGGTAGGATCTGCAAGCTTTGAAGGTCTTATGCAGCCCAGATACTCAAACCTTCTATATGGAACTTTCAAAGAAATAATTAGAGGAGTAAAAGTGAATAAAAACGACAAAGAAAGAAAACAATCTATGTTTAATAATATGGTTTTTGAATAACAATCGCCTCTTTTCTTTCCATTGTTTTACCTGCAATAGACTCCTTTTCTACAGTACAAATCAACCTCATGTCAGTCTTTTTTTTTCTTTTTGTAGTATTTTACTTACAATAATACATGTTGAGCATAAGATTTTGAAATACAGTTTCCAATGTAATAACAAACTTGTAAACCAAATTTAAAGCATTTTCCACGATTAGTTTAGGAAGTAAAATGTTTTGAATTTTAAAAATTGTTTCCTGAAAAAATTAGTAAAAGGGTCATTCCATGTCAAATCACCTAGAACATTGTGCTTCAATATCTCAGATTCTCTTCAACCTTTTTCATACATAAATACCAATGAAATTATGCTAAATTAATTTTGTCCGATTTTTTGGATGAGAAATGGACCGCACAGTGCGTCGAGCATATGGGAGTAGTGGACAAAAATAAAACAAATTATAATGAAGCTTTTATCACATGTTTATTGTGTCACAGGGCACTATTTGGCCATTTAGACTGAAGCAAACGTACTTGAAGTTGTTGAACTTGACAACTGTACTTATACAGAAAGTAATATCTCGTTCCGGAACGTCAAAAAAAAACCTTAAAAATTCACTGTTCACGGCACTCGTAAACACAAACCCAAACGACTCAAAGCTACATAACACTAAAATATAATGAAAAGCAATGCATGAAATGGTTGCAACAGTCTCAGAGTATCTGCAGATCAGTCATCACAGTCACTGTCTAAGTTATGAAATTCGAAAGCGACAGAATTATGGAGCTGGACAGCATCAGCTGCACCAGTTTTGAAAAATTTTCTATATCCGTATCTGTCTTCCTTTTCTTTGCGTAAATTTGTATCTTGGAGGAGACAATAGGATCAGATAGAGTAAGCATGTGCGTCATCCGGTTTAAACAAGTATTGGAGCGGGACGTTTTCCTTGTATGATGTAGCCTAGTGTGACGGAAGACTTTGTGGAGAGCTTCCAAAGCTTCTTCCAAAAACTGTCCTAAGGGTAACTCAAAAGACTGTAATATATCTACTCCATGGACTAGTAGCTTGTGCAAACTGTTGGGCGTGTAATACCACTTGTATAACCATAAGTATAAGTCCTTGGTATCACATATAAGAACTTTAAACATGTCTTTATCGATGACTCGGCCACTAGCAACTACCGTTAAATCACTGATAAGTTTCGAATAAGGGTTTCATCAATGCATGTTATTTCAGAAGCCTGCTTGGGATAAGCAAAGAACTTTCTGGCTGTATTACCATCAATTGAGGAGTCAAAGCCTTGTTTGGATTTATCCACAACCAGTCCCATCTTCTCTTGAAACTCAGTTTGAATACTCTGTTCTTCTTTCTCAAAAACTGCCTTGTTTAGTGGACTCCTCACCTGCCACGATTTGAAGGATAGACGGTACGCGATATGTAATAAACATTCGAAAGTTCTTATCATGAGATGAAGGAGGGATAGAACAAATGAAAAGAGAGCTTCGTTTGTAGCCTTACCACAATTTGTGGTTGAATTCATTTCCGTTGGTTTCGAACCACAAACGAAACAATTTGAAGTTGCGTTGGTTCCACTTAGAATGTTACACACGCTGCCATCTATCATTGTTAAATGTAAATCAAAGGCGACATCTAATGTACAATCACCAAGGGACAAAGTACAGTTCACAAGCTTCTCGATGCGAGTCTTCATGTCAGCTTCTCCTCGTAAAACCAATACTGGTGACTCTTCAGAGAAAATAAATCTAATAGGTCTACAATAGGATGTTAATCCTGGACGATCGTTAAACCACAGAACTGTTCCGAATATAACATCAATCAATAGAAGAGGGACAAAGGCAATCAAAAAATGTATTGATCTGTATATTTGACATCATGATCGTTAAATTTTTGCTTGAAAATATTGTGACCTTCACTACTATCAAACCCCCATTTACAGATCAATTTTGTCGTTACATCCTCTTCTGACATCAACGATTTGGAAATACTTTCAACAGTTTTATACAAAAGTTCTTATAGGTCCACCTGTGCAGATGTCTCGGTAACTGTAATAGATTGGAGCAATAGTTCTTTCTTTGTTTTTCTAACACTATATAGGCTAAAAAAACAGTTTTCATGAATGCTGTTGACAACCGACCGCAAGGTGTTGTATTGCCTTTCGGAAAGATAGAGATCTACAAATAAGGATAAGGCCTGCATAACTGATAAGCTTTTGGTTTGTTCGTCGCTTCTTGATGTATTTTCTTTCTCTGCTGCTTGTTTAGCAACAAAGGCAAGCTCCTCTGTCGATTTAGTCGCTAGAATAGGATCTACGCGCTTTTTCTTTGTTTTTACTGAACACTCTGCAAACTGTTTACTGAGTCTACCGCGAGTAGAGCAAGCTCCATCGGTCTTCAGGCTGCTGGGATACCGAGCAGTTATCACTGTTGATACATAGTTTGGAAGTGAACACGCACGATTGAGCCAGTCTTTATTTTTAACTAGGAAAACCGACCGAACTCTGTGTGACATCTGCCATTTTCTGCTCACGGTCACACGTAATAACTTGTTAATTTCTCTAAACTGCTGTACACGTCTTATCTGGCGTCTTCAAGCTTATAACCAATACAAATAGCCTGCAGAATTTCCGCTTTCTTCCGACTAGCACTGGTGGTTGCTATCCATCTTTCAAAATTGTCCTTGTTTCTCATGGTGTCTTCTTATGCAATTTCAGTAATTACAGTCACTATTGCGGACACTTGCACACATACTATTGCTGAATCCAAAGGAAATCATTAAAGGAAGGTATTCCTGCAGAGATCTCAAGACATGTTTAGGCTTTTTAGAGATATTCCAAATATACCGCAGCAAACTGTTTACCAAACTGTCGTCGTAAAGGAAAGAACGTACCTGTACTATAACTGTCCAACAGAGACGTGAAGTCTCACCCTTCGCTTTGGCCTCGAACACTAGTGCGAGCGCTGTGTAGATAATGACTCAGGCCACTCTAATATAGTAGTTGTGCATGCGGATTGTTACCCACAAGAGTGTAATCTCGACACGGGTCGGTCTAATGTGCAACTTCGCGCACACCTTATGTAGGGCGACGGGGTGTCGTCAGTTTGCGGCTAGGGATTACTGTCTTGTGGATCATTTGTGCTTCATTCCATACGATTTCCAAGTCCGAGGAACATTGTTACTTTTCACATTTTTGTCCATTGGTTGACGCACTGTGGACCGGGGGGAAATTTTTTGAAAAATGTGAATTTTGCTTCAATTTCACTTTTTGGCACTCAGCATCATGGAACTAAAATTACCATAACTTAATTATTTTTGAAGTTATTGGGCTCATCTAGGTGTCAAATGAAAGCTTAATTTTTGCTCTTTCAGAAGATCGTAAGTATCCTTACAAAAGGTTACACTGTCAAACATTAATGGGCATACAAAGCAAATTTTAGGGTTTTTCCAAAGTATGCCATTGCTCAAAAGTTACAACTATGAAACGTTTGAAACTTCTTTGTACATTCATCTTAAGCTGGATCGCTAGTCACCATTAGGGTAAAACTTTCTCAATAGATGGCAGAACACATTGCGACACATGCGATGTTGCCACATGAGTTACGGATAGAAAATTGTTTAGACACGATCACATTTTATACATGATTTACTACGAAGAGAAATGAGAGTTTTATTTCCATTTTACTTAATACTGCCTGCTTTAAAATGTGAATTAATTATATTCTTGGATCAAAGGTGATTTTTTTCAATTCATAAAACGTTATGCGTATATTTCTCTCAAACTAGATGTCTTCAGGGAGCAGATTAAGAAATCGTATACTAATACAAAATCATTACATAAATTTCATCTTTTGGGCAAAACAGACTCTCAGTACGCTCAAAAATGGTATTTTATAAGCGTAATTGCCATCCTGGGTGTAGCTCTGCTTTAGAGGCTTAATTTTCATGGTTAAAATTCCAGCGTTTTCAGGTCGAAGCGCAAGTCAATTTGCATTTAGAGGAAAATTATATAATTTTTATGATAATAGTTTCTCAGAAAATGGCAGTGGAACGTTATACATTTATTTATAACTAGATGTGTCTACGGTGCAGATTAAGAATATGTGTACAAATACAAAATCATTACCTGAGTACGTAGGACAAAACAGATTCTTAGTAGTTCAAAGATGATATTTTATAATCGAAGTTGCAATCCTCGGAGGTGCTTTAGTTTAGTGGTTTAAATACCATGGCTAATATTCTAGCGTTTTCTGGGCAAAATACGGCTTAAACTACCTTAAATGAAAACTGTTACCAACTTTTACTAGGTTGCTTACTTACATAGGCAGATTTGTTCTACAATCCAGGTGGAATGAGGAATCTGAGACTTATAGGGCCTTATGCAGAGTCGTTTTGACGTATGGTTTGCGTCATACTAAAAGCCTGATTACTGCAGGAAACATATTTTAATCGAAGGCTTTAGTATGACACTAATCACGCATCAGAACGACTCTGTATAAGGCCCGTAGTGAGTAAAGCTACGCGATTAGCACGGGTGTTAGGGTACCGAAGGGGTTATTTGAAATTATCTAGTTTAATATTCCACGGTTATACTCCGAATCCAAAAGAAGCAGTGATGGTGACTATCGAAATGGCGGACTGAAGGAAGTGGGAAAACACCGAGAAAATCCACGCACACTATGTGTCCTACATAAAGTCCTCCTGGCGAGAAGTGCGATCGAACCAGCGATCTCGTACGCCAGAGGTGATTTATCTACCGAGCTATTTACAGCTAATTTTATTAAGTTCTACTAGTATATTTAACCTACTTCATTTCTCCAAGTGTTTTGCTAGTACTTGCTTTTGCATCTTAATTGCTGTACTTCATAGATCACATAATCTTCTACAATAACAAGCTCAGTTATGAATTCTCCCGTCTAAGTTTCCTTCGAAGCACAATTATAGGACGTTACAGAAAAAAAATCATATTTTTCGGTTATGCCATGTAGGCTAAACGAGACGGTGATATTAAGAATGAATGAAATGATAGAATGAAAAAAGTAGGAGCACACGGGAAACCCCGAGAAAACCCACACACACATAAAGCTCACCTGGCAAAGCTGAGATCGAACCAGCGACATCACGTACAAAATGTCAATGCTCTACCACGGAGCCACTGCAGCTCCGGAGTAGAAAAAGGATTTGCATTTCTACAGGAGTCGTTGCGTTGCTGAACTGAAACTATACATACTTTCTTTTCTCTATAGGAAAAAAAAAATCAAGCTGTAGGTTTTATGATTTTTTTTTCTAAATACTAACTAGGGAAGGTCGCGGGGTGTTACTCTGGCTTCGTATCGATATTATGCTCAGTCGACGCCCTTTTACATATGAAACAATTAGGCAACCGGAGAAACCTTCAATCGCAAGCGTATTCGAATTACGTTAAAAGTTCAAAATTGAACAGATTTTGGAGAAAGTTTGAAGTACCGTACCATTTCTTGAGATAAACGCTTCAGTTTTAGTAGCAGGGGATATTCTTGGGCGTCCAATACAGTGGTAAGATCAAAACGTACGCATTTTGCAAGATAAGGGCAATTATTTGGAAGAGGGTGAAGGCTTATGGCGTCGTACACCTTGCAAATTGCCTCCCATAAATGGTATGATTAAAAAACAAAGAGGGTTTTTTGTATTTTTGTAAGTATTATTTTTTATATTTTACATGTACGGAAATGTGGTTTAAAGTTTTGTTACAAATTATGTCGTTGCTCGTAAGTTACATCTATGAAACTTTTGAAACTTTTTAAATAGAATCATCTTAGCACATACATGATATGGTAAAAAAATAAAAAGGGAGCTTTCGGTATTTTTGTAGTTATTATTATTATTATTATTATTATTATTATTATTATTATTATTATTATTATCTGGTATTAGTCCACCAGCGAACGAGTGCGGGCGGCCGATTTTGGAACTAAAATACAAACAACAGTGTTTCTAACCAGATCACTTGTAATTAATCTATCACAGTTGTTTTTGCCCTGTTCATAATAAACCACTTCACGCATATGTTCAAGTTAAGACAAACACAATTTCAAAAGTTATGGAAGTTATTTTCAGAACATTTTAAGGGACTGAAAAAAAAGTACATAATATGACAATAATTTGCGAATAAACTAACCTCAGTGTTGTACAAAGAAACACTAAGAACTTCGTAGCATTAGAGTGTAACTAACTAACTAACTAACTCTATGGCCTATGGAACCCGGAGGTTCAGTGCCGCGTTCACAAAAGCTCTCCACTGACTTCTATCCTTAGCTAATTGCATCCAGTTTCTACTTTGTATTCCTATCTCTGCGAGATCCATCTTAATATTGTCCTCCCATCTGCGCCTAGGTCTTCCTAATGGGCGTTTTCCTATGGGTCTACCAGTCAAGACTTTGAAAGCGTTTCTACTTTCTTCCATTCTAGCTACATGACCTGCCCACCTAAGCCTCCTAGACTTGACGACCCTAACAATGTTGGGTAGACCGTATAAACTATGTAGTTCCTCGTTATGAAGCTTCCGCCATTCCCCATTCTCGTTCCTCTTGGGTCCGAATATTCTTCTCAGGATCCTGTTCTCAAATACTTTCAGTCTATGTTCTTCCCTCAGAGTAAGCGACCATGTTTCACAACCATACAGAACAACAGGCATGATTATCGTTTTATATATTTTAAGCTTCAAATTCCTCGACATAATTCGCGACGACAAGAGATTTTGAACCGAATAGTAACACGAATTCCCTGCTTTTAGTCGACATTTAATTTCTTCGTGAATATGATTTTCGTCTGTTAATATTGATCCTAAATATTTGAAAGTATCCACTTTATCAAAAGCATTATTTAATATTTTAACTCCTCCACAATTTGCCGTATTACGGTCCCGACGCACTTCCATGTATTTAGTTTTCTCTGCATTTACTTCTAAACCCATGTCCCTGCAAGCGTTTAATAAGATCTCTGCATTTATTTCTACTGTTCTCCTATCATCCCCTATTAAATTTACATCATCAGCATATGCCATAACCTGGTGAATTCCGTTCAACTCTAGGCCCTGGTTGCTATCTTTGATTTTCCTTACGGCGTATTCCAGCACAAAGTTAAATAATAATGGCGACAACGCATCTCCTTGTTTCAGGCCATTTTCGACGTGGAAGCTCGTGGACAAAAATTTTCCTACCCGGACTTTACTTTGGGATTCACTTAAACATATCTTAATTAATCTAATTAGCTTTCTCGGTATTCCAAGTTCTGTAAGAACGTTGTATAATGTTTCTCTCCTAACCGAGTCGTAAGCCTTTCTAAAATCAATAAATAGTTGATGTACCGGGGTATTGTATTCCCACTTCTTTTCGAGTATTTGGCGAATGGTAAATATTTGGTCGATAGTTGATCGATTTCGTCTAAATTCGCACTGATAATCTCCAATAATTTCATCTGCGTATGGGGTCAATCTTGCTAACAGAATATTTGAAAGGATTTTATAGGATGTTGACAGAAGAGAAATGCCTCGATAATTATTACAGTCAGTTTTGTCGCCTTTCTTGTGAATTGAAACAATGATTGATTCTTTCCACTCTTGTGGCAATTCTTCCTTGTTCCAGATAAGGAGAATGAGTTTGTGTATCTTGTTCCACAATTTTTCGCCTCCAGCTAAAATTAACTCAGCCGGAATTTCATCTACACCCGGAGATTTGTGTTTCTTCAATTTCTTTATAGCGGCTTCCACTTCTATTCGATTGGGTTCTGGAATATACGGTTCTGCGGTGTGTATCTCCTTTTCTCCACGCACATTACTTTTTGGCTGCGTGTTCAGCAAATCGTCAAAGAAATCTTTCCATCTATTTAAGAGGCTATCCGTATCGGTGAGAACTGTTCCGTCAGATTTCTTTAATATATAAGCACGAGGTTGATAGCCTTTCTTAAATTCGCTGATCCCCTTATACATGTCCCGAATATTTTTATTTTTACTATTATCTTCAAGTTCCTTAATTTTAGCTTTCAAAAAATCCCGTTTCTTTGTTCTAAAAGTTTTGGAAGTTTCCCGCCTGATATCTGCGAAATTTTGTGTAGTCATTTCATTCGGATTTTGTAGCCACCGTAATTTTGCCTGTTTTCTCTTCTCTGCTAGTTTAATGCATTCTTGGTCGAACCATGGTTTGTTCCTACGTATTTCCGCGTGTCCCAATTTTTCTATTGCTGAACTTTTAATGCTATCTCTAATTTCAATCCAAGTATCCTCAACACTAGTGCACTCCGAGTCTTCTAAAACCGCGAATCTATTCGAAACTTCAATCTGGTATTCCTCTCTTACCTGGCTCTTTTCTAATTTCTTTAAATTAAATCTCTCCGTTTTCGGACATTGAATATTACCTTTATTCAATGATAATCTGTCCCGTATTATCGCTACTACCAGATAGTGATCAGTGTCACAATCAGCCCCTCTAAACGACCGGACGTCAATTATGCTAGATTGTCTTCTTCTATCTACTAAAACGTGATCAATTTGATTATGTGTTTTTCTGTCTGGTGATGTCCAAGTGTGTTTATGAACGTCGCGATGTGGGAATTTTGTACTCTTCACGATTAGGGTTTTGGATGTTGCAAAGTTCACGAGTCTAACACCGTTGTCATTACTTTCCTTATGCAAACTTTCGTTCCCTATAATCGGTTTGAAAATATCCTCTCGTCCTACCTTCGCATTGAAATCCCCTAATAGAATCTTCATATGGTATCGCGGGAGTTCGTCAAATATCCGTTCCACTTCTTCGTAAAAACTATCTTTTATATCGTCATCCTTATCTTCAGTTGGGGCATGTACATTTAAAACAATAATATCACACCACCGTCCCTTAAGAGTAATAAAAGAAAGTCTGTCAGTAACAAATTCAACCCGTTTAATTGCTGGTAATATTCGTTTGTGAACGAAAAACCCTGTTCCTAACTGGTGATTTTTATTTCCTCCCCCGTAAAAGAACGTAAAATTTCCGGAATTCTCAGATCCATTTCCTTCCCACCTAACTTCCTGAACTCCTACTAAGTCCATCCTGTATTTCTCTAACTCACTCGCTACAGATTTTAACGCGCCTGCCCTATAAAGACTTCTAATATTCCATGTTCCAAATCTCATGTCCATTTTCTTTTGCTGATGTCGTGCCAAGTTATCAGTCCTTGTCCGAGGCTTTTGTGAATGTTTCTGAACAAGTGTAAGGAATTCCTAATTCATCTGTTAACGAAACCTCGAAGTTCATCTTTGTGAATCAAAGTTATACTTTGGCAACTGCGCTTTCATTGTTTAAAGCAAGTTCTATTGTGTAGTTTTGAGATAAGGCGTCTTCGAAATTGCTACCAATTTGGACCATGTGATCGATCGATTGACAGTACCTTCAGTAACAAATTTGCATTGAGATCATTTTCGGATGTGCTGCAAAAGACTGGTGAGAGAGAAACTGATAATCTAACCGCCTCCGAAGGAGATTTGGATCCTCCCCTAATTAAGAAGGTAGATAAAGATAACTTTCTCTGATATCTAACCTGTCATTATTTAGCATGGTTTGGTAATTTAAAAATCCAGTATTTCTACCATATTTCGAAAAAAAAAATATTTAAAAGAAATAAACCAAATGTTACATTGAGGCGGTAGGGGAGCGATTAAAATTTAAAGTGGGGAGCCTGACAATTGATTTCTTATAGCTCGTGAAATTCAGAAAAAATGAATTTCATATTAAAAAAGAAATACATAATACATTTTCAGGGTAACTCTTACATTCATTATGTTATTATAAAGTTAATGGTGCTTTTGAAATTGATTAGAGTGAATAGATACGTATTTAAGAAACAAAACCGCTTGCGTAAGTTTTTCAAAATATCAAGTTAGAAGAACGAAGTTTGTCTTCCACTGCTATCTCATTGCTCAAAGATACCGGCGATGAAACAATTGGCCGGAAATCTACGTAGCACATTTTAGTACTTACCTTGAAATAAAAATACAGCTGTTTAAAGACGATTGATTACCTTTGTCTTTGAATTTCATATGTGCACACAGGATTTGTTAAACAAGACCGTACATCTGATATGTTTGAACTATATGCAACTTATGCTCACGGGCTAAACTCAGTCTTCTGAAGTCAATCGACAAATGATTACGTATTACAGACTAGAGATGCAAAAAAGCCGGCTTTTTTGAATCGATGGTTTTTTTCACATAAAAAGCCGGCTTTTTTGGGAAAAAAACGAGAATTTTGGAAATTTTGGCTTTTTTCAACTTCATGATTTTTCTATCTAAATAGCTTTCTTATAGTATATTCTATAGTTAGATAAGAATTCCATGACCTGAATGTGATATTTCGCTCTGAAATTCACCATCAAGATAGATGGAGCACGTGTTTTACGAATTAAAGCTAACATGAAGAATGTAGTATTTGAGGGTAATTTTAGAGGCTATTTAACTTTATTTTAACTTTTGAGTTATCGATATCTCTTTTCTTCTCTAGTTTGTCATCCGTGTTTCATTTCTAAGAGCTTTTAGTACTCTAGCTTCTAGCGCCCGTCAAAGCGTACGTTTTTCAATATATCCGTCAAGCCGTAATTCCATATTTCTGTTATACTGTAGCTGTGAAGTGATTTAGCAATAATTTTCCGGACACAACCTTGAATACCAATTTATACAAATAATCAGTAGCGGATTTAGAAAAGTACTTTAGGAGGGTTTTTTCTGATTGTTTCGTTTCCTAAAAAGTCCTAATTTTATTTGGGAAGTGCTTGAAGTTTATGAGTACAGGCATAATATTTCGTTTCGTTTATATGTTTAGCAATAATCTTCCGGATACAACTTTAAAAATCATTTTATACTGAGAATCAGTGGCGGATTTAGAAAAGTATTTTGGGAAGGGTTTCTTACTAATGTTTAGTTTTTTTAAACATTCGTAATTTTTATTTGACGGGAGCTTAAAGTTTATGAGTAAAGGCATAAATAATAGATATTTCGTTTGTTGCAGACATTTCGTAACTTTGCGGAACGGGCTTCAGTCCGAAAGACCACCCCCCTAACCTTCGCAAAACCGTCACTGCTGGTAATTAGTAATAATAACGATTTAAAAACAATAAAAAAGGAAGTCGCCCAACTCACAGTACACGCACTATTTCTACATTCACAGATGGAATGAAGAAAAGCTTTGTCAGAATGGTCGAATGCTGGTTGAATCCCGGACTTCCCGATAGAAGCGCAAAAGCTAATCACTCAGTCATGTTTGTTGTGGAGTTGTATTTAGCTTAACTTAAACATATTCCGTAGTTTTTTTTTGGGGGGGGGAGTTCCGTAATGATATGTTGAACCCCTCTTGTTAAAAATTCAGAAAACTTGAGGATTGGGTAAACTGTGATGGTGGTTCTATAAAACTTAACTGTAGAATTTCAAGAATATACAGAACCAAAAGCTCTAGATGTGCAGCCTTTAAGTGTATCATATAAATCTAAGTATTTCTCTTATGTTTTATTTTAATTTTATTTTGTTTCAAAAACAGGGTATGGAATATTTTGAAGTAAAAATACTACATACTATTTTGCTAGTTATTTGTGTATTCTTTAAAAAGAAGTGTTTACTTTTAGGGTTGGCTGGTTTACACCAACTTTTTTTTTTTAATAACTGGTTTAAACCACAAAAATAAAAAGAATGAAAAATGCGAATCGTGTGAACTTCATGGTAACGTTTCCAGATATCAAACCACCTGCAATAGTTTTATTTCCCTTTCACCTTTTAATCAAGGTGTCCCATGTTCAATTCTCGGTCGAACCACAAACCTTCTTTCATGCGTAACCCAAGTAGCGGTTCGGTCAGTTTAAGCGAAAGTCTTCTCCTTGATAACCTCGGTATTTCGTAAGGATGTTAAGCCTAAATATACGAAACAAACCAAATTGTATATTTCTGCATGCCTAAATGCGTGCTGTTTTATAAAGAAGCCAATATTGCTTAAATATATTGATAGAAATTGGCAAAATTTATCGATTGCCTACGTAGCTTCCAACATTAGCTTGGATTGGACTTTCAATGATATCTACGTAATGGTACTAAATTTGTAATTTAATACCTCAGTTTTAGCGTACTGATTATGGACGTTGACCTTTAAATTTTACATGCAAAGCAATAACAGGATTTCCCGTTATTGTCTTACATTTCAAGTAATGACGGGATTTTCCCAATGGCTAGGGAGGGAGATTCTCAACTTAAGAAATTTACTGACCGCACTTCTTTAAGCTTATGGGAGTTCTTCCGGCATAACCGCGCTGTTGCATAATAACATCAAGGCGAAACAAACTTATTTCTGTGAATATGTAATATAAATACATAAAGCAAAAAATCTAAGTCAAAAAAGCCTGGTTTAAACCAAAAAAGCCTGGTTTAAACATCCCCCCAAAAACGGGTTTTTGGCATTTTCAAAAACAACCACGGTTCTTGCCAACTCTGCTTACTTTTGTATATAGGAAGTTAAAAAATTCTTATTATATACATTGGTTAATCCTGTGGAATTCATAATGTAAATATGTTGAAGAAAAATTGTTTGAAATATTTTTTCGAAATTCATAGTTTATTTTCGATGTTTTATATTATTATCAGCATCAACCACTAATTAAATGATTTTTTGTGTTATAGAGAAGCGATACAAAGTCTGTTTTATCAATTTAAAGCAGTATTTTGAAAAAAGCCCAAAATTTCCCAAGCAAAAAAGCAAAGCAGAAAAAACCGAGTTTTTTTTTCCAAAAAAGCCGGTTTTTTTCCGAGCCCTTGCATCTCTATTACAGACACAAAGACAACACTAGGCTCCCAAGTTTCAAAATTATATTGTGTATGAAAACAGATAATAGAATTAATTCTTTGTCACAAGAGACCTAGGGTCTGAAAGAAATTCAGAGGGAGTTCAAAGGGAATTTCTATACTCATAAATAAAAGTTGTGAATTTATTGTGTATTGAACCAATGATATTTATGTTTACATTACCCATACGCTGATGTTTTATCGATACTTTTATTTCACATTTACCAAAAGGCTGGATTACGATTATAAGCCTAAAAGAAAGATACATTGTAATCAGGTTTTACAAGGCAATCCCGAAAGACAAGCTATCCAATCCCGTAGCCCTTTAAAAAATTAAGGAAAATTTCTTCTTCACTTCCTTTTCCCTCAAAGGGTTCACATTAATCGAAACAATGAAATGAAATTTCTTTAGTTTAATGTCCCATGATTATGCTCTTTATGCTAGAGGAGACAGATGATTAATGAAAGTGAAACATTGTAAAATTAATTGTTGGGCTCTCACAGAACCACGTACAACAAAGACACATGCGCTAGCCAATAGACCAACGGAGAGAACTTCCACAGTTCTCGAGTGGAAACGTATCGGAATTCTTTCTTGGCTACAACTCAAGAAAATAATTTAGTTGTCAATCGATAGACCTACATTAAAACAAATACAAGCAGTGCGAGCCTTGACTTGATTTAAACTTACAGTTACAAGATATTGTGCAAGTATCTAAGCTACCAACCCATAATTAATATTTTAGTCATTACATCTTATTACTGAGTTTTACAGGTTTCTACTGTTTTATAATGAAATCAAATAAA
The DNA here is from genome assembly GCF_964235325.1 of Thermobia domestica. NCBI lineage: Eukaryota > Metazoa > Arthropoda > Insecta > Zygentoma > Lepismatidae > Thermobia > Thermobia domestica. The sequence goes on from NC_137461.1 coordinate 97,177,726, forward strand.
ACGTAATCATTTTTTTTTATATATAATCTGCTTAACACGGTAGAAACTCACTTGTATGCTATCTTGTTCTTAAATTGTTGATTTCCATGCATATGCCATTATCCACAATACATCTGCATTACTGCAGGAATAATCATTACTGCATTCAGTAACAACTATATAATTTTTGGAGTTCTTTATTAAGCGAAACAGATTAGGCTACTTATAACATGTAAACTGCAACTTTTGAAAATCGTTGGATACACTGCAAAGTGACGCTCTCCGTTCCCCTGTCCCACCGCGCTTACCTAGAAACTGATGTAAACACTACACTAGCGCCCTCCACGAAAAACCGCACTAATATCCTGGTCAGGTAATATTTTACATGTACGGAAATATACAGTTTTAAGTTTTGTTACAAATTGTGTCATTGCTTGTAGGCCTAAATTACAGCTGTGAAACTCTTGAAACCTCTTTTATAGAATCAGTTTAGCACATACATTATATGGTTAAAAAAAATAAAAGGTGTGCTTTTGGTATTTTTTAAGTTATTATTTTTCAGAGTGCAATTCATGAATCGCTCTGGGCCTTATATATTCTACTGGCCAGAAAATGAAGACTTTTGTTGGATACCTTTGAAAATATCATCTGGGAAGTTCCTGTTCCATCTCTTACAAGCCGATCAGCCTGGACTCACGCAACTGAAAGCAAAATTAAAAGAAGACATCATATCATCAATGAAAAGAATGAGCTGTGAAATATAAGACACAACATTTTGCATGTAAATCTATGCAATTCTAAGAAGTATTACTGGTATGTATGTTTATTGTTTTCATCTATATACATTAGTCTATTATTTATTATTTCTGTTGATAGGGTTTGTAATAATCACTCTACCCCTTACATTCCTAGGCTTATATTTTCCATTCACAAAACCGCAAGATTATTACAAAGAAAGTATCCCTTTTTGTTTTTTAATCATACCTAGTAAATGCAAACTAATCCTATAAAAAAGTTACAAAAGATTCATAATTGTAAGCGATGGTACAATTGGGAAAAAGTTGAAAGTCATAGTTACAGTACAAAAATATAATATTATGGTAATGCCAAAACTTTACATTACACCAGTTCAATTTTTAAGCATACCTAATATTTACGATGATTATTTGAAAAAGTTTTAAAGTGTGACAGTTGTCACTTCAGAGTAGGGATAGCCAAAATTTTCCGAAATCGGAAATTTCACTTTCCGGAATTTTTCCGAATTCCAGATTTTTCCGAAATCGGAATATTTCCGAATTCCGAAAATTTTCCGATTTTATTTTCCGGAATCCGGAAAGAAAAGAATTCCGGAATTGGACATCACTACTTCAGAGGAAAGGCATAATCTGTTAACAACAGTAAATCTGTATATTTCTGTACAATTAAAACACAAATAATAATAATAATAATAATAATAATAATAATAATAATAATAATAATAAAAATAAAAATAATTGCAAAAATACCAAAAGCAACTCTTTTATTTTTTAACCATATCATGTATGTGATTAAATGATTCTATAAAAGGAAGCTTCAAAAGTGTCATAGTTGTAACTTACGAGCAATGACACAATTTGTAACAAAACTTAAAACTGTATATTTCCATACATGTAAAATACCAAAAAAATAATAATTACAAAAATACCAAAAGCACCCTTTTTAATTTTTAACCATATGATGTATGTGCTAAGATGATTCTATTAAAAAGGTTTCAAAAGTTTCATAGTTGTAACTTACGAGTAATGACAATTTGTAACAGTATTTAAAACTGTATATTTCCGTATATAAAAAATAATAATTACAAAAATACAAAAAATCACCCTCTTTGTTTTTTAACCATACAATGTACGTGTTAAGATGAATGTACAAAAGAAGTTTCAAAAGTTTCATAGTTGTAACTTTTGAGCAATATCACAATTTGTAATAAGCCCTAAAATTTGCTTTGTATGCCCATTAATATTTGATGTTGTAACCTTTTGCAAGGTTACTTAACATCTTCTGAAAGAGAAAAAAAAATAAGCTTTCATTTGACACTTGGATGATTCCAATAACGTCAAAAATAAGGAAGTTATGGTAATTTTAATTCCATGATGCTGAGTGCCAAAAAGTGAAATTGAAGCAAAATTAACATTTTTCAAAAATTTCTCCCCGGCCCATTTCTCATTCAAAAAATCGAAAAAAATAATTTAGCATAATTTCATTGGCATTAATATATGAAAAATTTTTGTAGAGAATCTGAGATATTAAAGCAAGGTCATATTTTAAAATTAGGTGATTTGACATGGAATGACCCAAAAATGGACATCCCTTCCTTTTTCCTCTGGACTCTTCATATTTCTTCAGAAAGATTGTGTAAAAACAATTAAGAATACATCGCGCGGTTTGCATGTTGAAATTTTGTGAATACTTGGATTTGTTTAAGTACTTCTTTCTACTGTGTTTGTCTGTAGCTTCAGTGCATAAGCCTGTAGATGCCCAACATATTTGGCAATCACATAGAAAACCACACCGACGATTCTACACTTGCACACAGGCTGTGTGCTATTTCAACTACCGGCGTTTGACACATAACTCCAAATGGAGAATGAGTTTTTCTAACCATCTGTTTATGTTATATTTTAACACAATCGCGTGAACACATAGGCATGTGGTTGAAAACGATTTTTTACAGTAAATTGAAACCCAAATTCCTCATGAAAAACTTTAATTTAAAAACACAATATTTTAACGAGTTGGCGCATCATTAGGGCCAATGACGATACTATAGAGGAGGACAAAGGGGCTAGCGTCTCCGGTAGCATCGTCCGATCTCGACTGCTGTGCGTAGACATGAGGTATTGTAGTATGCGTTAAGTAATATTTTGAATATTATATATATATATTAATATTTTGAATATACCAAAAGCTGCTGCCCCCCTAACAATTCTCTTCCCTCCTCTTCCCCGCCGAAGAAGATAAAAGCTGGTGTCACCACTGATTAATAAATTTACTACCTGTTTAAAAAAAGATCAACTTCAGTTCATCTAACGATTTAGAACAGAAAAAGAATAAAATGTTTTGTTCATGTTTTAATATCGTTTGTTCATGTTTTAATATAATTTTGTTCTTCGTTTACAGAAGAAAGAAGCCATATTTATCAAAGAATTATGGAGAAAATTAATATTGCAATGTTTATAATGTGTATAGAGCCCAATTACTGACTCAGCTTTGTGGGAATACAGGAGTACATACCCACTGGTGTTTTCTCTCTTTTTTCTGTCTTTTATCAATGATGGCGTTTCACTCTTTCTTCATTTTAAGAGAGCACTGACAAAAACTGAAAAATTCAATTTCTATAATCTTAACATCAAAATCAAAAACAAAATGGAGAGTAAAGAAGTGTGTCCACCATTAAATAAATTGTAAAGTACTTTTAATTCTTCAAGTTTTGATAACGAAAGCAGTGAAACAAGAAATGACGAAAAACAATTATACAGAAGTTTGCTGACTAAAGATTTCTCTTTGTTGTGATTTTGGAACAATGCACTTACGTCAATCGACGGAGTTCAAATTCTCTTTAACAAACTTAAAAGTTATGGAATACAAAGAATATCGCTATCTTGGCTTAACCCATTTGGTGCCAATGTCCTATATATAGGACAGTGACAAAATACGTTGGTTTGCAACACTGCTTAATCAACCGAATGTTGTTCGGTTCTGCTCATGCTCAGACAAGTACATGCTTTCTTTGTTCGTCGTGTGTGGAAGATTGGTACAATTTGGAGGGAAATCTGGTATCGTTAAGTATCTGGAATTTGGATTGTTGATGAACGTTTCTCTTGTCTTCGAAACAGAAAATGGATAAGGCCGAGAAATCGAAGGTAAGCATTTGTTTTATATTCTTAAAATATAATTCTTTTTGATACATTAGTTGTTTAAACTCAGAAAATAAAATAATGTGATAAAAATACCTTGTTTCTTTAGTGTCCTATATATAGGACATCGGCCATTTAGCCTACTGGTTTCAAGGAATTTCGATTTCCGGGTAATATAGCAACGAAATTCTATGTACACATAATTTGAAACGGATTTGCCATTTATTTACGGTAAATGTAATAGAAATAAACGTACAATAGGAATCTGCATCATGTGGACCTTCAGAATGTAGACACTACTGGAAGAATTTAGATAGCTGGTTTACTATATATTTTATATATACATATATATATTTCTTGACTTAGGTAAGGTAATATTAATTTATGTGCTTCAAAATTATAAATTTACTGATAATGCGACAAAGTTAGTTTAGAAAACTTTGACCCTTGTACTGAATAAAATGGTAGAAATAGTTTGAAAATGTATATGAAGGGTAAACCGGTGAAATTTGGGTACAAATTATGGAGTTAGCCACGCACAATTGTTACCCACTGCATATAATTCCCTACCAACCTGGGTCTCAAAGGGATACCAGATTATCCGACTATGTTGTGGAATCTTTGCTGTCCGTTGTGGAAAACCCAGAATGCCATTCGGTATATATGGACAACTTTTCATCATACAATCTTGCTTCCAATCTGATACAAAGTAACATTTTCATGACTGGAACAGTCAGGGAAAATAGAACCGGAAAATGTCCTTCGATGTCGTCAAAAGAACTAACAAAAAAGGAAAGGGGAGTGGACACAAGGTTTGATCGTAACTCAGAAGTCAGTATGGTTAAATTGAATGACAACAAGGCTGTGACTGCTGTAACGAATTTTGAATCCGTTGATTGTGTGGAAATAGTAACACGAAATAACAAAGGGCGTAAAGAGAACATCAAAGTGCCTCATGTATTGCTTCATATAACAAATTCAAGAATGACGTTGATTTATTTCACAAATTGGTGAGCTTATACCAATCAAGATCAAGGGCAAGAAGTGGTATTGAAACTTATTTATGAATGTTATTGAAACTGCTTTAGTTGCTGGATGGAAATTTTATCAGATCTTGGACTTAGGTAATTTGAATCTTCTAGAATTTCAGAGAAGTGTTACAATGCCATTGCTCTCACAGTCTGCATCCACAAAGACTTCGTCCGGGGTCACAGGGACTGTTCAGAAGCACGGAAAGCTAGCAAACATACCCTAATACGAAATGAGAAAGGAAAGCAAAGAAGATGTCAAGGATGTCCAAAAAAGCCTTTAACATCATGTTAGGAATGCCACGTTGGCTTGTGTGCTGTTCTGTGCTTTCATAATTACCATCGTTAGTGTAACAGTGCTGTGTAAATGTGCTAAGACATATGGTACGGGTATGTACTATTTCAAACGTTGTTTAATAAAACTTAGTAAAAATTAGATATAATTGTGTTTATTTTTTAGAATTGTCAACCCAAAAGGCCAATGTCCTATATATAGGACAGGCTATACGGGGCGTACCCCGGTACATACAATCAAATCCTAATTTTTCTTTTGTATATGTGTCCTATGTAAGAGAAAATATGTAGGACTCAATCAAAAATATGCATTAGAAAAATTATGGCACCAAATGGGTTAAGAGTAATCAGAAAGATACAGACTGTACAAATTGTTAATTCACAAAGTAATTTCTCGTATGTAAAGCAAAAAGTTCCACAAGGAACTGTACTGGGTCGAATATTATTCTTAATTTACACAAATTATTTATTTAATTTGAAAATAAACCGAACCCTGCAATCATTTGGTGACGATGCCTCACTTACATGTACTAGTAAAACATGGGCAGAGGTGTTCATGAAAACAAATAGAATTGAGAAAAGTGAAACAATGGTTTAATAGCCATCAGTTAGTATTAAATGCTGAAAAACCACAATATTTTCACCAAAATACAATATTTTCACCAACTTTAACTAGGCAACAAGAAAATATGACATTAAAATTGTCTTGTTGTAAATCTATTGAGAAATTTAATCGTAATTGACAAAATGACGCTCCGTATGAACGTTAACGAAGTTGTCGTAGCTACCGCCTCAGTTGCATCTACCGCCTCATGTATTTTGAACCTAATTCCTGGTAGGAGTATCGAGTTTTCAGTTTTGACTTAACATTATGAGGCATTACCTGTGCTAAGAGACAATGCATAAAGGTCTAGAAATCCAGAAGATTTGTTACACAATTGATTTATGTCCGATTCAGCTTAGAACATCTAGTTTTGTTTGAACTAATCCCTACAGCTACTGGGACGCAAAGTCTGATCATCTATAATCTAACTCAGTAATCGCCAAACCGTCAGTCGCGAGCTACTAGTATCTCGCAAGGACATTTACGGTACATCGCGTTAACGCTCCAGTTGGCTAACCTTAAGTTGTAAGTTTATAGGCAATAAACAAATATAAGCTCTTTTTTAAAAAGTTGGGAATTCTTTTGGTTGGTAGTTCAGAGTAGGACTTAAGAACGACACGGTAGCTCAGAAGTTTTATAAGTTTGGCGAGCACTGATCTAACTAATAGCCATTTGGCTCTAACCATAGCTTCCAGTAACTTCATGACCAAAGAACTCAGTTTAGTTCAGGAATTTTGCTACCTAGTTGTTTATATATTTGCCAGTGACTGTAATTCATAAATCTTGAATTTAAAAAATTAAAAAAAAGTACGTTTACTCTTAAGAAAAACGGCATTTGTTGGTCTTTCTTTTTATCCATACTTTTAATTGTAACTTTTTCATCTGGAGAGAAACTAAGCGGGTAGAAAAGAGATGAAGAAACTTGCTTGATAATAAAATATGCAAATTTGTGTTTAAACGTTGAACAACTTACTTAAAAGAAAGCATCTCAGAAGAGAGAGAAAGTGAGAAAAAAAAACAAGTTTCAAAAAGAAATTAAAGCTGTTGAAGAAATTTCATGAACGGTTTCCTTTCTTTTCATTGTTACGATTTTTTTCTGGAGTATTATCGTTTGTTTGGTCCTCTCTCTCTCTCTCTCTCTCTCTCTCTCTCTATATATATATATATATATATATATATATATATATATATATATATATATATATATATATATATATATATATATAATTACCTAAGTTTTCTTTTCAGAGAAAGCGGTGATTATCGAAAACGCCAAGAACTTCTATTTTTTATTTTTGTGGTGTTTCTTTTATTTTCATTCTGTGAATACTGAAAAAACAAAAAGAAAGTAACTTGCAAAATGCGAGAGAAGATTTTCATTAAACGGATGATTAGAGGCCCTCTTGTGAGTTGAGTATTTCAACTTTTGAGGAAGAAGGGCTAAGATCTTATGTAATTTTTTTGTTTTTTTAATTTCTAAAGAATACATGAAAGAAAAAAGAATATATGTAATTTATTTCTTTTGTAATTGTTTACTGATAAATAAAAATAAAGACAGAAATGATAGTATTGAATATAGTGTTACTAGAAAGAGAATAAATGTTTTTAAAGATGGAAATATAACGTGAAACTTTGAAGTCAAGCGCCGAAGCATGCAGTGGTAAGGCTTGTAGCTGCCGAGACAAATGAACAAGAATTTTAGGAATGATCCAAAGAGAAAAAAAATTAAAAGATTTCGATTTTGGCCAAAAATTTGGGTTTTGGACATGAGGCCACAAAATTTTTGAACGGCAATTAAATCAAGTTACCGTTTTTTTTTAAAGAAAGGGAATAAGCACGTCATACTGAATTAAGTGATAGTTTGGGTTTGGCTCACTATATGTAGTTCTCCAGATATAAGGCTTACAAGAAAATTTTTGTTGCCCAATAATTAGTTTGTGGATCAGGGACCACAATATTTTTGAACGGCCCCTAAATTGAGTTTTTTAAAATGGTATAAGCACATCATACTGAGTTAAGTGATAGTTTGGATTTCGCTACATTATATGCAGTTTTCCAGATATGAGGCGTACAAAAAATTTTTCCTTGAAATATTTGGATCTTTTGATCCAAAAATACAACTAGAAATAATATCAAGACGATGCTCTTTAGTAATTAGGGTAGTCAGGTTCTTATCTAGGGGGTGGGTGTAAACACTAGTGTTTATACGAATCTGGAAGTTCTACAACGTTTAATGCTACGGATCTGCCAAGTACGTTCCAACGCCACGACAATACCAGATTCCAACGGTCATAGAGCAGCAGACACTGAACAAAAAGGATGTTAAGTCACGCGTGCACGTTTACATTATGTGGCTGATACACAAAAGTGCAGAAACGCACGTAATCACTTCTCCAGGAACATCGTTAATTGATATTTCACTAGTACACTACAGTCATCAATATTGTTAGGCATAAGAAATGAGGGTAATGTGAGTTCGTTAAGTAGAACGTATTGAGTGATTAGTAATAGATTTTGGTTACATTAAAACTACTTAGTCGTTTTTCTTTTTCGCAGATCAGTGGGAGAAATATTTGTAACAAAGGTTTTAAACATATGAATTGTGGAGTGTACACTGAACCACAAAAGTATCTCCCCTAAGTGATCTTATTCCATTACTTGGGGTACAGATCATTTGCAGTTGTGAGAACGCCTGGACAGATGCAACCCAACTTACACGTGACTTTTCTCGGCACTGGCAGCAGTTAGTAGCACTGAATCAGGTCTTTATGCAAGTAAAATTATGAGTAGATGACACACGAAACACTTCTCCATTCTGACATGAATCTCTATGGTTTAGAGCGTGTTGTCCAATGAACATCATATGTTAACCTCAATATTGTTGTGCATGTAATGTATTATTTCATTATATACTGCATATTCAAAGAAATGAAAACCACTGATTACACATGAATCAGAAAATGCTTGAAAGTAGACGAAAATATCAAATCTAAAATAACTGCTGAAAATAAGTTTGTAAATCATTGTCTCCATTGACTGACCTTCTCAAATTTTCCTTATTCCAACATCTCTTTCTCTTTCTCTTTTAGGGAAAAGATCTTGCTTGTCACACTGAGTATGCATTGAAATTGAAGCAGAAACACTTGAAAAATTTTCTGTCTGCCCGGGATTCGAACCCGAGTCTACCGAATAGAAGTTAAACGCGCTAACAACTCACCTCCCGTGCCCCTTAACTTTCCACCCAAACTAATACCTAGTTAAAATCGTTTCATGGAAAAATATAAACAAGATACTAATATTTGTGTGAGTGTCTTAATGACTTACTCGAGATTTCCTTGTTTAACTCAAAAACAAGTTTTAGAGACGTTCGTCAATGAGGAAAATATCACGAAACATTCTTCAAGTTGAGGCTACGTCATCGGTTTCAAAGATGGTCCCGATTTACATTACATTTCTTCTTTACCATAACTTCTAATTTCCAAAGAAGAAAAGACGACAGAAATTATTTTCATATTCTTTGAATTGTATCACCACGGGTAGAAATAAACAGTTCTATGTTTATGTTCCATAACTACTAGTTTATTTTATCATATTCATATGAGGAATTTGTGGCAAGTTGAGAAGGTGCCATTAACCAAGTGATCTCGGGCGTTCAGCTTCTAATCATGAGGCGCAATCCACTAGGGGTTCGATTTCCTCTGAAGAGCAAGGTCGCAATTTTAACTGTGTTCGTGTCATTCTAGTGTTTGGAATACGTTGAAAGAACATGAGGTGCCAGTGGCAAATAATATTCCGATTGGTGCAATTTGTTTTTTAAAAAAATGTGAAAGCAGGAAGCTCTCATTGCAGCTACCTGTGTTCAAATCCCGTCGTGTCAATAATCAATTTTTCTGTGTAGGAACTTAATGTCTATGTAATTGGTATTGTAAATATGTTATTAGTTTATTATTATTATTACCACAGAAGGAAAGAAAAAGTAACATAGTTGAAGGTACTCATAGGAACAGAAAAGAGATACTGTATGTCATATGTTTCTTAATCTTACACATGAACGCAATAATATTATTGCGTTTATGGATTTACAGATAGAATTATTTTTTATGACAACAAAAATGGAATATAAATATTTGTTAGCTGATAACAGTAATGCATTTTGTTTCGCCCTTGTTCTAAGTAGAAAGGTGGGGTGACATCTTAAATAGAATCATTCCTGTGACTAGCGTTGTAAGTTCGATTACTAATTGTAATTTGTGCACAGCTAGGAACAATTCCTTGGAACTCATTTTTGGCCCAGCAAAAGGACGTGGTTAGCCCTTATGTATTCATCAGTTCTTCCCCAAACACGTTATATTCCCAGACAGTTACGAATGAAGGTTGATACTGATGACGTAATTTTGTGTTGTTGACATTTCACCTGTGAAGGAAGTCGTCTTAACTCCTAGACCCAGAGAAATAGAATATTTTTCATGTTAGTATACATCAGAAGTATCAATATTGCAAATTATAAAAAAGTCCTTAATGGGAACAACCGGAATCGAACCAACGACCCGAGCGTTATCAAACTGATGATTAAGCCACTACCTTAAGACATCACTGTTCTGGGAGAAAGATAAAACTGGATGTGCTGTGAATTCAGTAATTACACACTTTTACGATTCCAGTATAATAATGCTGAAACTTTCTGACTTCAATCATGATAAAATAAAACATTATGCAGAAAGAATAGTCCAGAGAATTTAACTTTAAATTGACAACTCATATGTACGGCGGCGCTGCCGTATGCTCTTGCCTCGAGCCAATTTTTTTCACGGCACGTCATTGGACACATACTCATATTGATTGGAATCTGGCGTGTCAGGGCATAGAATAATTTTTTAAAAGTTAACTAATTTAACGAACGTTCCTCAGTACCTTGTTTTCTATTTGACGCGTTTTACTCACTTTTACAGTTTTTGTAGTACTTCTTTTAAAAACTGGGACAAAAACACAAATAAATTGAGGACAGTAAAAATCACAAACACTATTCGCGCGTTCTTCTCTTGCCTGAAGTAAAGCAAAACATGGTGAACATGCAATTTTTGGTCTCCCATCTTCTGTGTTGTGAAATCCAGAGTTGGTGTGGATCAGTGGGTCAAATCGATGGAGTTTTCTGAGTGGGTCAGTTGGTCTTGGGTCAACTGTATGTGACCCACTGCGGCCTATCACCCACCGTGACACACTGCATCGCACCGCCCACCGTGACCCACCACCCGCTATAACCCACTCTGACCCACCGACCCACTCTGCTCACTGCATTGTACACAGCATCTAATGAACAGCATATTTTTATTAACAGTCCACCCTAGACATAGAAACTAAAACCACGTTTCTGATTGGTTTCAGCTTGCGATTGTCCAAACTTTCTGATGTATGTATTGTGTATTATAGAAGTAATAGAAATAATTGCCACTTTGTTGGAATTGAAGAAGAAAATTGAAGAAGCACTTGAGGTAAAATTTATATCATGATAGCCAAGGTGCAACAAAACGAGCCCTGCAGGGCTTCTAACCCGCTAATACTATTACTACTACTTATACTTATACTGCGGATTCGTACAGTAAAACTTCGCACGTAATGTAATCACTTTTTCGAGTATTATTTCCATCTTATTTTAATGAAAAAGTAGTAGTAGTTTTGACAATTTAAAAAAAATATAAAAATAAAAAAACTTTCGTTGGCTCGGGTTTGAACTCACACCAAAAACAATCATAATTACTAGCCCATTGCACTAGTACACTCGGCCACGAAGGTCACCAGTAAAAAGCACCTGCTTTTTACTATATTTCTGCTACGAGGCAAGAAACGGATAACTTCAACTAACCAGAACCGCGTGTTTAGCTCCTATGAGTTGGGTCGAGCGGGATTTAAAAATATGCTTTTGACCACTGATCAATTTGTCTACGTTTTACTTTCAAGTCCCCCATTTCCCTTTTCCATTTTTTCTGTTTACTTACCTGAGATGTCTATCTCTAAGTGAAAAAAGAACTTGAGGCATTTTTGGATATTGATATTTGAAATTGTAATAGTAGCAATAGGACGTATACTACTACTTGGCTTTTGGAACACACAGCATGTGAGTTTTAGAGGAGCTAACTACTGGAAAAAATACAATTTTGAATCATTGTATTAATATATAAATTATTATATGAAATAATTGAACGTAACTATGTGTGCCTAATCATCACAGACAAATTGCAGTCAAATGAAATAACTTTTGTTATATAGTTAGGCCTTAATCCATACTGTGATGTTATCATATTGCTTTCATTATAATAATATCCTAATAGATGGTGGCGATCCGAATTTTTACGAAAAAAATGAATATCTTACAAGCCGTTAAATTTACGGAGCTGAAACTTAGTATATTAACTCTTTATTGAAAATGAACAGAAGGTCTACCAGCATTTTTTTAATTCTCCTGTATGATAAATTGATAGAGGGGTTGGTTTGTAAAAATAATCAAAAAAGCGATATTAGTTGAGAAAAAATACAGTGCTTGGCATCAAATATCCATATATGCTTACCATGCGCTTTCTCTATAAAAATTGCTGAGGCTTGTTTATTATATGGAGCGCTTAGAGCACAGGGCAATCAACCCATAAAGTTGTGAGAAAAATAGACTTAAATTACAACGATATTGTATATCTATGCATTATTTTCATGTGAATTACTCCATTTCCTTGTAGCTATTGTGGGCAAAGGTGTTTAATAGTGCACAATCTGTTATTAAGAAGAAGAAGAAAAAATAGATATGTTGTTGATTTTAGATAGGCCTATATCATCAATGAGTAATCGTAGGAGCAGTAATTACGAATAACTGTTTGTTTCGAGTTGCTATGACAACTGAAAATAAATTAATCGAGATTTTGAAAAATAAAAAGGTAATTGTGACGTGTATGTGATGATTTTAATTTCATGTTTGTGCAATCACTAGTTCTTATTCGTGACTGAAATCTAGTATTCGAACTGTGGGCTATAAATGTAACGAAAGGAGTACGTAGAAAGAAGTAAAACGTTACATAACAAGAAATTTGTTGCATGGGTAGATGGTTTTTTCCTACCAGAAAACCTTGAGATCTGTTAGAAGCTAAGTAAGCAGTCTCATAACATTCATCACGGAGTACACTATACAAAGAACTAAAAAGAAAATGTATAGAAAACCCAAAATAGATACTTCCAGATGTGACAGTAGTAATGATAAAGTTATGAATGTCGAAAAATAAGAATCACACAGTTCAACGAATCTGGCCGAACTTATAAAGCAGTTAGGTCATCGAATCCATACTCAATTTCAACAGATGGACACTACATTTGAGCAAAAATTTCAACAAATAGATACTAGGTTCCGGCAAATGGATACTAAATTTCAACAAATTACATAGTCTCTGACGCAGAAAATGGATAATAAGTTGGAACAAATAAATCGGCAAATAAACACTAAATTGGAACGAACAGATTGCAGAATGGAAGAAATCCTGCATAGATTTACCGCTGTACAAAATTCTGTGGAAGTGGTTGAAACTCAAATTAATCAGCATACCAATCAGATCCGAGAATTGCAGGAGCAAATACATGTTATCTAGGAAAAGATTAGTAGCGGTAATCCAGATCGAGCCAGAAATAAGTTACAGTAGTTATTTCACATGAAAAAACAAGGTATAGTAGTTAATTCACATGAAAAAATAAGGTGCAGTAGTTATTTCACATGAAAAAATAAGGTACAGTAGTTGATTCACAAGAAAGAAAAATATATAGTAATTATTTCACATGAAAACATACTAAATTATTTATGAAAAACAAAATGCTATTTCACAAACCTCTCAGTTCCTCTCTGTGTGAAGTATATAATGTCCGTAATTAACATGAAAAACTTACTTAAGGCAATATTGTAATAATTTCTTAAGGAATTGTGTTTCTTGGTTGGAACTTCCTTTCGCTTTTTTCTTTATTCTAAAGAATTCCAGAAAAAGGAAAGCGCACGAGAGAAATAAATACATTTAAAGGAATTTCACAATATCCGCCTGAGGTTTTTTTTTTTTTTAAGTTTCCTATCTTCCAAGAGCAGATGTCGCTCCATAGACTTTCTGAGAAGTCCATTTGTGTTGAGTGAAGTGGCTCATCACACGACGCTTACATGTCGCTTATGTTACATTCTTCTTCCTTCCAATATACATTCTTCTTCTACCTTTTCGGCGCCTCTTGTTATACCACATTTATTCGTTGCTTGTATCTCTTTTGCTCTTCCTTCTGGTAGAGAAGGTTGGTTGGAAGTTACACGGCGTCAAGGCAACAATAAGAATGAATTCGCTTGCCAACATCTCTACCACAATATTGTGGCATTTGTTACTTGCATGCACAATAATGCTTGCTGACATCATAAAGGATGCCTCAACAGTGTTGCTAAGATACCTCGTTTTATATTGGATATCTTACATATGTATATCATTCGTTTAGTTCAATACTAGGACATATTTAAAAATGAAGACTTTTCGAAATATGAATGGGTCATGTTTAGAAACGCCGGCAGAAGTTTTTTGCAAGGGTGTGTGGGTGAGCGAAGGACTGACACACAAACGAAGTCGTGTATAAACTCACCTTGATGCACATAATACTTCATTTAAGCAATTATTATTGACGCATGTAGCATAACTTTATTAGCTACAGTAAATATATGAAAAACTGTAGTGGGTGATGAATCAAATCTAACATGTTTTGACATGCATTTCGAAGAACTGTACCCATCTCAATAATCCAGGAAGGACAAACAAATGACATTGGCCACCTGAAAAGAAGAATCATTACGGCCTGTGATCAAATATTACCGTTACCGACAATGTTTCGCAGAGTGCACAAGCACTGTGTCACACGGTTAAGGATGTGCATATAACAGAGCGGTGGACATATTTAGCATGCCATGTGATTGTAATTGTCTCGTGTGTGTTACCTGTCTCTTTTCCTGGTTATTAAAGAATACGTAATGTGAGAAGTTACAAAGCTTGTTTTTCACTTTATCCTTCAATTCGAAACTTTGCACAGCACATTTCATATTTTACACATAACATATCCTAAATCTACTCAAACTTGAAAACCGTTGGAAGTTTTGGAAAAAATAATCTTACCATCGGGTTTCCCTTCGAACGAGGATGTTGTTTAATATCTCATACGACCTGTTGCTATTTAAAATAAGCAAGTTGATTCCAAGATAGCGGCCACAGAGATGGCGGACGACAACCTTAACTACGTCATAATGTTCCCTTTCCACCAGCATTGATCCCAATTGACTTCGGATTGACTGCATTTACAGTTTTTCAAATATTTAGCCTTGCATTTTATTTTATTTAGCCTTGCACTTTGTATTTCACTTTTTAAAAATATCATATTTCAATTATGTCGAACATTTGGACATTTTCCAATATGGCGAACGAAGAAGTTGTGGGATTTTAGTACGTCATTTAAATAACACAGGTCTGCAACCAAAACTGTTTGCATAAATTTAGCTGATTTTTACGCTTTTTTGTGCACCGAAGTCGAAAATGACCCCCGTTTCTTCCTGGGAACTCAAGTTTTTTTTTCACAATCGAAATGTAAGGCGGTCAAACAGGTAGCTGGAAATCGCTATATTGCAAATGCATCACAAGAAAAAATAAAAATGAGCATGGAAGATTAAATATATTTCTACTCCCCGAAACATGAAAATACATTTATATTGCTCCGGATGGGGATCACTGACACATAACGTAATGTGTCATGAATGAGAGTAAGAGATTACAAAGAAAAACTAAAAGCAATAAATCTGTTCATAAAACGAACTTAGTAAGATTACATCTTAGATTTGCAAAACGTTAGTAAGTAGTTTTGGCTACATTGTTGCTCAAATACTACGAGTACGCAGGTTTTTGTTGCCGCTGATATTAGAAAACTCATATTCGACAAAGACTTCATCAATTCAATGACTCCAAATAAAAAAGAAGCTTTGGTTGCCTTTACTGTGGTCATCAAAACTTTTTTGGGAAACCAAAAGAACCCACAGTACAAGGAAATGGTGGAAAAAATGTTGCACGCCGTTCCGAAAGCTTGGTTGCTCCATGAGCTTAAAAGTTCATTTTCTCAACTCCCACCTTGACTACTTTCCTGACAATGTGGGAGCAGTAAGTGAAGAGTAGGGGGAGCGTTTCCACCAAGATATCAAAGAAATGGAACAACGGTATCAGGGGAAGTAGAGTGTTATAATGATGGTAAACTACTGCTGGATGTGGTTTAAGGATCTTCCGGCAGCCACCTACAAAAGGACAAGTTCCAAACGAAGTTTGACTTTTAAAAAAAGACGAATTCACAAGCAATCTGATTGAGGGTGGTATTACTTTTTTGTGTTTACGTGTTTCTGTACATGAATTTGTGTTACGCTGTTAATGGTGTTTCTGTAAATCGCATATTTGTGTTCATACTTTTGTTCAACAATGACCACCCGTTTGTTCTAAACCCAGACGTCCCAGGACAAAATGGTTGTCATTCCTGGATTCAACGCACCCCAAAACATATGAATCAGTTAACTAAATTTAAACAGCTTAGCATTGTTTTATTTTTGCAGACCTGTGTAATCTTTACCGACATCTATGTCAAATTTCAACTTGTTAATAGTTCAATAAATTCAATAATTGTTCAATAAAATTTTAAATCAGTTTGATTGTAGTTTCCGAAATTTTAGTAATTTAGAGCTAAATATTTCTAGAAGTATGCGTTTTATGAAAAATTGTTTCGCTTTAAAAATATTGAGTTATCTATGTTCTATAAAACGACACTACATTTATCTCTTTATGTTCAACCATAACGAAGGTATTGCTATTTTATCTGTTCATTGTTCATTTGACACTTCCAGCGATCGTTTTCCAATATGACTGCGAAGGTCAGGATGGATTTCAGGGGACTTTTAGTGTGTTGTTCAAAACATCATTCCCAACATCTGTACCAATTTTCTGCTTGTTACTAATTTATTCCTTTCTTCATTAAAATTTGAGCTTCATTTACTGCACTATTTACAGATCACGTTTCACTTCCTCGTTGGATGAATAACTTTCACTATTTTAATTTGCTGTTGAACCTTCTGGATTAATCAAAATTTACACTAATTAGAACTTTATTCTTCTGGAAACTTCTACGGTCCTTCTGCTAATGTAAGAATATATCCTTATCAACTATTGACACTACAGCCAGGACATATTTTAAGGTAGAAAGTAGAAAAACAAAAGGAAACAATCGTATTGGTTGGAAATAAGCTACGGTTGAATAGGAATTAACATAAAAAATAAATGAAAAATGAAAATGAAATCTTTGAGTTTTACGTCCCACGGTTATGCCGGTTAGGCTAAAGGAGACGGTGATGATGAATAATGAATGAAATGGTGGAATGAAGAAAGTGGGAGGAAACAGGAGAACCCCGAGAAAACCCACGCACACGGTGTTTGTCCACCACAAAGTTCACTTGGCGGGGAAAAATAAATGAAAAAGCAACAAACGATATCTAATTTGCATGGGTTCAGGGGCGCCGGAATCGGGTGGTCAAGGGGGGCAGCTGCCCCCCCCCTAAATTTTCGTGGACGGCAAGATACTCGTTTTGCCCCTCCACTTTTCAGTCTGTAAAAACATGACACAGCAGTGATTATATGAACTACTTTTATATGGTAATGTGAAAAAATTCTCTATTTCAGATTCATCTTTCTCTTTGAGACATGCAATTGGGCGCTTTTTCTGACCTCATGTTACACAGGAAGATTTAGGAAAAATAATTGAAAATTTACTTTATTTCAATTGGTGTACATTCTCAAAACACTGTAAATTCTCTAAGAATTGTTGTTTAAGTAATCTTAAGTCTGCAATATGAAACGAGTCGTTGAGCGAGATTTTAAAGTTTAAAAAAGATAATAGTTTAAATGCGTAACAGGACATTTAAATATATTTTCTATAAATTTAAATTATTCTTACAAACAATATTCAGAGTGCAGTAAGTTTTATATAGAGAAGGAAAAATGTATCCCTTGTGCGCACTAACGAATGACAGTACTTAGGACATTCTTGCTTGAAGAGGGGGCAGGGCGGGGACACGTTCACAAACGTCAGCAAGGACACTTCTGACAGGGATGTATGCGGTGAAAGGTTCTGGGTGTCCGGACCTCCTCGAAATCCCGACTTTTCTATATATTTATATAATATAATTCATCCTCGTGTTGGATTTTTACCCTCGAAAAGATTTGGACTCCTTCCGAAATAAATACCTGTGTACGTGCCTAACTTTTGAAGAGAATTTGCAGCGAGAAAGCTTAATTTCGTGAAAGGGGCTGGCGGGCTTTTGGGCACAGAAAGAGTAAAAGAAAAATTCAGAACTGGATGTAATTATTTTCAGAAAAATGAGTAACCTATATTCATTCTTAGGGAAGTAGCAACAGTGTATTATAGCGTTTGTGCAAAGAACTGTATTTAAGCAGTAATTGTTATCTCTATGACATAAGAAGTATGTAAAAATATCAGAATCAATATTTTTCATTATCATTGGGTAACGCTAATGGAAATCATACCAGAGTTGGAGAGTACTATTTTTTTTAAAGTAAAACTCTATAGCATTCTTAAACAAAAAGAAACAAGAGGGTGGGAATCTGATATTCACATTATATATATATATCGAGTTCACTTAGAGGAAACTCGGTGAACAGGTAAGAAATGCTTTCTCAAATTTAAGAAAATATTTTTAATAGTATATCATCCTGAAATATTGCGTCATTGCTCGGAAACATCATCTGGAACGAGGGATACATATATTACCTAAAATGAAAAAAAATCACGGGCAGGGACGTGATCAGCACAAAACCTGAAAATCTCGATATTGCGTCCACATCACAGAGTTGTCGACATTTTCTTCAGGTTGGCGGAGACACTACACACCATATTCTTCTTTGGATGTCTGCAATACATAAGGAAGGCTGAAATGAGGAGAACGATGTTTCATCCCACTATATCACACTTTTCAGTTGTCAGTGGTCCATGCTTTATGTTAGCGACAGCATATTTATCGTGCTAAAGCGTTATGGTTCGTATGAGCGATTTAACCGGTGCAAACCGATCCTGTATGTCCATTCATGCAACTCATGCCGACACAAGTTCTGGGAAGTGCTGCTTGAGTTTCTCCGTCACTTGCACTGCAGTCGCACAACGGATCTGACAAATCAACCCGCATTAATGCTCGGAGTACCTATCGCCGACTGTTTTTTCTCTCCATCGGTTTGGTTTAGCCGTGAGTTTTATTGTCCGTCATCACTTTAGACACTGTCCCATCTAAGACATTCAGCACACAAGTCAATTTTGTCACGCTTGCACCATATAACCGAGCGCCACAAATTTTCCCTTTGGTAACCAATTAGTTAACCTATATTACAAATTCACAGTCTCTTTATATAGTTCCATACTGGTGTTCTACTCCTCTTCAGATAGTACGCAGTTTTCCCAAAAACACAACACCACAAGTAGCTCCGCGCTGAGCTCGCCACCTGACTGTTACCAACTAAGACGTATTTGCTCCTCTAAGTGTGTGTTTATAAGTATGTGTATGCTGTGCCAAACTTTTCAGAAGAGACAGAACTAAACTTCCCAACGCTTCCGTATCATCCAAAAAAACTGTTCTGTCGAGAATATGAAGAAAGAAAATCTTCAACCGAAAATCAGGGTTAATATGATTGAGATACTAGGGTAAAGACATAAGGAAGTTACCTCACGGTCGAGGTCGAGGTTTAAGTTGCGGTCGCTGCCTCGATGATGGCACAAACACATCGATTCAAATGAGTAAGCTCATGTCGCAGATATACGCTACATCTCGACCTAGAGGGCGATCATGATGGTGAATTAGTGGTCGCGATGATAAACAACCGAGTTTGTTTTTAAATCGATGTTCAATGAAAGCATAACTGTCTCTCGTGTTCTCATTGGTTCTCCCTGAAGTACTGCACGGAATAAAATCTTCATTTGTTCAGAATTTTGTCTGCAGAGGATTGTGTGTGTCTATGCTCGAGAGGTTTTGCTGGACTGTTAAATTTGAGTATGAAATTCATATTAATAGAAGTAGTGAGGAATGTTGTAGTAATCTGGAATAAGAGTGACAAACAACATCATAATAGGTACGTTTGAAATAGAGAATGGAACAAAATAGCAACTCAAATGAGGATGTCATGTAAGCTATTCATATTTATTTGGGAATTATTTCTGTAACGTATTATTATATAAGACAGTGGCGGTTACGGTTAAAAGTCTTTGGTTTATTGATAGAGATGGACAAGAGATAAGACTCAAATGTTTTTGCGAAACAAGAGATGAGACTCTGTTTGATCGTTTCAGTTTCAAAATGTGGTTTCGCAGTTATTTTTATACACTGACGGAATAATTTCACACTCGCCACAGCAATGTTTCTCCTCAAATTGAGAACTTACAACGAGGATGCGACCTCTTGGGAGGATGCGAGGATGTGCGCACTTTATTCATCGCAACCTAGACATCGTGGCCGAGGTAGCGACGGCGATTTAATCCTCGGCCACGAGGTATCTTCGGCATGTCTTTACTCTTAGAATTATGAATGAGACAAGACGAGGAAGGGCTCTTTTCTAGACAAGATATCATTTCCACGACACATTTTCGAGCCAAGATAGTCTAAACTCCTGTCTCGTGCACCATTACCAGGAGCTATTTCCTGGAATGAAGATAAGGAGCTTACGATAATGTTACAACATTTATATAGCTTACTGATTTACAACTCGGAAGTCAGATCTGTCTATAACAATCTATTGATATTTTATTGTCATAGATAAAGTTCCAAGCTCTATCACAGCCTAAGTGATTCACAGATATGTATAGTAACTAAACATTAATTCGGGGGCCACGGTGGCTCAGTGAAGAGCGTTTATCTCTAATGCGTGGGGCTCCTGGTTCCATCTGATCTCGCCTCAAGTGGGCTTTGTAGTGGACGAGCACTATATGCGTGGATTTTTTCGGAGTTCTCCTACTTTCTTTAATCCATAATTTCGTTCATTGTTATCATCACCATCTCCCTTAGTCTGGAACACAAACACGTGATGTTAAACTTAAAAAAAAGAAAATATTGAGTTCCATCCTAAAGCAAACAGGCACCTAACTTGATTGTCTATAGAATAATACAATAGTAGTCATTAGAGCTTTATGGGAGTAGTGTGCTCAAATGTACGAGTAGTTTTTCAGCAGAAATTACTAAGTATGTAGATCAAACAGATGCTTTCATCAAACAAAAGCTGGGTCAAGATGTATATCTCATATCTCTAGTTAATCTTACCAAGATTATCTATTTTTTTAAACATGCCTATAATAGAGAAGCATGAGTTCGAAGGATTTTAAGCCCATGTTTCTACGTAACTATATGTGTGAAAAGGGACACACACACTCTGCGTTTGTAGTAACAAACTTAGACCGAATAGGTAGTTAAAGATAATTTATGTAGGGGCGACACAAATCAATTTTTATTAGGCTAGACATACTCCTCCATTTCTTTCAGAGAAAGAACTGCTTTTACGCGTTCTGAATTGAACATAATGAAATATATTACCAGTTTTTTTTTTTTTTTTTGTCATAGAAAGTCATAGAACATAAGAAATTTTTCACAGGAAAGAAATCGTTCCCTTTACGTCAGTTTCTTTTTTTAAAAATCCTATTCCTTTATCGAAATGGTCTCGTTAGAGTGAATCATAAATTCTTTGTCAAAAGCATAGTTGAATGAGGGAGTTACCGAAGAGAAGGAGGTTTACGCCATAAAAGCATTGAATTTAAGTTCTTTCAAGACCATCAATGCAATAGAAATGAGCGCTATAGCAAGAACATTTAACGATGACGAAGAACCATTACAAATGCCGAATTAGTAGCTGGAACTGCATCGTTGAATGAATAATAATTTTTTTATTGTCTTTCGTGTATTCCTTTTGTCTTTGACCATGATATTAGTTTTAGAGAGTACATTTATTTACCACTTTTAGAGAGTAAATTTATTATTATATTTGTCATTTGACTTGTGAAGCAAAATAGTGTTAAAATATTTCAAATTTGTCATGGGAATTCAGAAGAATGTACACGTAAGTATTAGGACGAATAGCAAGCTTAACTTTAATGCATGCTCAAAAATATTAAAGAGCAAATGGTCCAGTGGCGGCTGATGAGAAAAGCCACACCGCTAAAAACAATACTTTTTTTTTTTTTTTGCTTCAAACTAAATCAAGGAGAAACTTACTTTACGTACGGATAGTTGTATGTAACAATTAGTACAGGATAAACTTGGACTTAAACGATATTTGGAGCGTCACTGTTCTTTTAAGCTAAGCCGGAAACTATGAATTGTACACTAATATCAGTCGTTTTGAATTATTTTTACATATCACCCATTCCAACTCCCACCCCTTGGGGTATCTCATGCCCAAAATATCTTTTCCAAGTTGAACATTTGTCTATCATGTTTGGTTAAAATCGCTTCAGTGTTTTGGAATTATGTTAGAATATGCATTAATATGTATACATCTAAATATACTGTGCTATACACACGTTCGAAGCATCTCCAAAAATCAATCACCATTCATTGTGTTGCGTAGCCTATATCGACAAGTGAATCTGATAGACGTCATTGCACACCAGACGGTTACCTTTGGTCTTGATTGCATTTTTTCCACTGTTACATTTGGATTAAAGTGTGACCAATAATGACAATTGTGACGGTTCACAAAACCTCCGACGTGAAACACCGCTTCATCAGACCACACGATATTGTCGTACAAATTTGGAGGATCATCTCCCCAACCAAGCACAATCTCACAAAATTCCAATCGCCTGTCCCAGTCTTCATCAAAATGCTCATAAACGTAATGTGGCTTACATGTTCGAAAATGTTACTCACCTTTTAAAATAGTCATTACCGTGTGCTCCTGTTTCCCTAGCAGCTTGTCTTATGAACTTTGAAGGGCTACGTTCAACCATGTCCTGAACAACATGCACATTGTCTTCTGATTTGGATGTTGAGAGTCGTTCAGATCTACTTGTTTCTAACACACTATCCGTTGTTATTGATTTCTTAGAGCGATTTTTTTATTGTCTTAGGGTTAAGCATTGCATTCCTACCTTGCTCTTGCCTCCACCCTCTCTGCATTTGAACCACCGACATCCAAACTTCATACCTGGCGGCAATCTTAGCTCTATCTTCTACGCTGAGTACACCATCCATTTTGCAGTTTTCACTGGATCAACTTCTGAAATCATAAATGGTAAACCACACATTAGTAAACAGTATTAAACGCCAGCTAAAGCTGATGCTAGTTTCTGGGATAATCTAAATTAAAAATAGGTATTGAATTATAAACCACCCTGTATAGAGATGTGCCAGCAACGTCTTTGGAGGTATCTCTGTATATTCGCATTTCCCAATCCAGCTGACATGTTCGTTCATGGCTAAATTTGGGATGAAGTGTAATCGTGATTGTAATCTAATATTGTGACGAACCAAAACTATGGATTCGAAATTAATCTTAGTTATTTGAAACATCTTATTTTTCACCTCTTCTAATCCCATGCCGGTGGGGGCTGAACTTTGACTTTAACGCTATCGAGAGTATAATTATTAATCTCAACGACATCGAAATCTATGTTTTCGAGTTAATATCCGTCGTTTTTTAAAATTATTTTTACATGACTTCCTTCCCTTCCTCTAGGAGTGCTTGGGGGTCCTACTACAACTGGGAGCTGACCTTGGACTTGAAAGGTACCAAACTGTCACAATCAACTTAGTGACCCCAAAAATCATGGATTCGACAGTAATATCTGTCATTTTCAATTATTTTTATATATTACCATTCTCCCCTCAAAAGTATTAATGGGAGCTGCATTTGCATTTACACGAAATTGGAAATATCACTGTTCATCTCAGCGACTCCGAAAACTACAGATCTGACACTAACATTGGCCGTTTCCGATCAGTTTTATATGTCTCTCCTTTCCCTTGGTCTGCAAAGGGGTCTTATCCTCACTAGAAGCTGAAGTGGACTTAAAAGGCATCAATACTGTCATCAATCAGCACATGGATCCCTAAAACTATGGATTTGACATTAACATCGGTCGTTTTCGATTATTTTTATGTCTCTCCCATCACCTCTCCCTAGGTATGATAGGGGCCATATATATAAATGATAAAAGATAATGACCATCATGATCAAACATAACCCATCATTCCGATGCAGAACTAAACGTTGAGTGTAGCTTCTCAACTATATTAAAGTGTAGACTCTAGCGCAAATCTTCGATTTTATGAATCCTCAAAGTTCTTCAAAGTCTGCTCCAGAAATTAGCGGACAATGAGCGCAAAATATGAGGTGGTCCTTCCTGTTGAAAAACAACACTACTCAGTACTCCATCTGCTGTAACGGGCGAATCTAGAAACAATTGCTAATTTGTTTCTTCTCTGCATCGTATAGGAATAGGCCTTAAAGTTTTTCTTAGTCATCTCCAGTAATCCACTCCAGTATAGCGTGATGTTAATCATATGTCCATAATTGAGTATTGCGTTTGTGAACTTTACCACACATATGGAATTTTGCTTCATCATTAAAGAGAATGTCCATTAATCAGAAACTATTTACAGCATCAAGGAGACTACAGTATATTGCATGGCAATAAGTAAAAGCTTCTTCGTCGAGTTAATGCATCATTTTGATATGATACACTTCGCTCTTTTAAGATGAAATGCAGAACTTTCTAGATGGCTGTACGAAGTAGAGTATAGGAACAAGAGTAGACTTAGTTTTTGAATGCTCATACCTACGTTATAAAGAAAAGAGAAGCCTAGTTTGAATATGTTTCATATTTTAATATTCTGGTCGGAACAAACGAAAATTTACCCAACGGCGAAATCATATTTTTACCCCACCGGTGGGATAAAAAATTTCACAAAAGATAGGGTAAAAGTTCGCATGGAACAACAAAAATGCATAATAGTTAATCCTATAAAATATGTTATAAAAATGTATCAATATTATGTATGAAATACACATTATTAATTATTACATTTACTACATTGATTATAACATGTGCTTCCTTACACAACTAGGTACACACTTTCTGATCTGTATTCCTCAATTAGTTTCTGCAACAATCGATAAGAATTAGATCTTACAATAAGTAAATCATATCATAAGCAATCACGCATACGCGCAATTAATAAATTTTATCATTGCTTGGTAAACGATAACTTACAATAATGTCATATGCGTACTTTTTGTCCAGCATGATGTGCAAACTTTTACTTGCCGTGTGGTCTTACCGCACTCTACTTTATATGAAGCTCCGTACTAAGGTGTCAGGTTGGTGGTTTAGGTCCCTTATCACTGGAAACTTGCACCTGCTGTACAACATCTGCTAATAAGCTTTTTATCGTCCATACTTCCTTCGCACTTCAATTTATTCACAAGTTAATAAATGTATGGTTTTGTTAAAGGCGGTTTCTGGAATTTACGAGTGAATTTAGCTCTGACGTTGTCGTATGATAATCCACCTAATTATGTATAAGCAATGGGAATACGTTAGTAATACTGTCCGACGTTCATCTGGTCAAATCAGCAAAATGTTTGGTGGTTAGTGTCTCAGAATCCAAATTGATTCCCAGTGTCAATGATCTAAGGGTACATAGAACTTAGCCCCCTTTAAATTTAATAGTTTGGTATGGTAGTATAGAACAAAGATACGTACCTCTGTAAGTGTGGGTGGTCCATCTCTTTCTCTTTTATGAGTAAAAATTGCCAAAATTACAAATTTTGGTAGTTTCTAAACCCATATTATTACTTTAAGCTCTTTTATTAGGCTTTATTAACTTACACGGTTATACGAAAGAGAACAGGAGTCCGTTTACTTTGATATTAAGCTCTTTTATTAGGCTTTATTAACTTACATGGCTATATGAACGAGAACAGGAGTCCGTTTACTTTGATAAGACATGGGTATATTCAGGCACTTCGTTCAAAATTTCAGATGGGGTACACATGAGTATTACTTCAATTTGTTAAGTGTTAATAAACAAAATTTGGAAAACGTTCTGTAGGACTAAACTTTATTAGTCCCACTTGTTTATTTATATACTTAAAAATTGCAATATATATATATATATATATATATATATATATATATATATATATATATATATATATATATATATATATATATATGAACATAAGCAATACGATGTACCACATGTTATGTTATTAACTTTTTCATCCTCTTTGATGAAGACATATGGTTATTAATTACCTTATATGATTATATTGATGGATACAAGGTCCATTCCCTTTCATAAAACATAGGTACATTAACACACCTCTTTTAAAATTTGTGACAGGTAGGCCTATATTGGCCTATCCTTTAAATTTAAGAAATGTAATAAAAAAAACAAAATACGATAAATGTTCTATAGAATACAAATATATACTATTGTAAACTTAGATTGCCTAGCTTGTTTCCTTATACAGGAAAAAAATACCAAAATAAAAACGAAAATAATACTTTGCACCACATATCAGGTTATTAACCTTATTAATCAACTTTGATTATACTTTATTACATCATACACTTATATGGATAAATTTAGGAACTCGTTCTCTTGAATTAGGACACAGGTATTTATTAAGAACCCCACCTTGTAATGGTATTAATTAGCATTATTTTGATTTGTTACACTCTACTTAAAATTCGAGAGAGGCACATAAAACCACCCCTGAACACGTTCAGCCCGACATTTGACAGTAATGAAAAAGCTATGCTTTTCGAAAATCCCGACGTGGCGCATGCCATTCTTCCTTCCGCGTATTCAATATATACACTTAGCACAGTGCAGTAACATAGAAAATCCGTAACACTATTCTATTTTTCTAACTAAACACCCAAAGACAACTTATAGCCACGACTAAAAATCGTGTACCACCGGTGGCATATGTCGGGATGAACGTGTTAAATCTGTGAAGTATCAAGAAACAAAAATTGGTAAATGTTCTCTAGCACATTTTTGCAAATTTCGTTAGTTCAACTTGTTTGCTTACATAGGTAAAAAAAAAAAAAAAAAAAAAAAAAAATCAAAAGCAGGTACGTATGCAACATGTTATATTTGGCGGGAAATTTTTAAATAATGGCCTTTTCTATATGAGATGGGAATTTTAAACCATATATCACAATCTACAAGACATTCAAACAAAGATTTTTCTTAAAGTTTGTGCAAGGAATTTCAAAATCAAAAACTCAACCAAAATTGTTTCACACAAAATAGTTCAAACTAAAAAGAAAATTTAAACAAAAATTATGAAACTAAAAATTTTTATATAAAAATTTTCAAACTAAAAAATTTAAATTAAAATTTTCTTCAAAATTGTTACAAAAATTTGAAACAAAATTTTTGAAACATGCAACTACAGAAACTTTCAAGTTGAAATCTCAATTACAAAAGGTTCCAAATTTTTTAAACCTAGGAGCCGCACTGTCTTCACCACTAAATCTCAGCGGCCAAGACTAACTCATAATGGTAACATATTGTAACGTTAGTGCCATCTTGTGGGGAGCGGCGGAATTACGCACAAAGCCAATTATACTTCGGTAATCAAAGTATACAGTGACATTTTGTAGCGAGTAGCAAAAGTTGAACATGTTCTGCGAAAGATCTGCTGTATGACCACTTGTCTGGAATATTTAAGTACTTTCGAGTAAGTAATTTTACTCCCCCCGAATTACTCTATTTTTCAATTGGGGGAGGATAAATACGTCTGTAACATTAAACCTGTCTTATCCTGCACTTGAAAAGACGATAAGTAATTGTTGATTTCTGCCAACTATATTTCTAGGAAAAAGGATTTAGGATTTAGATTTCTGGACTTTCGACATCTAAGGCCATTTACCCCGTCACATAAAAGATGGCGTCCCTCGGCGAGCATAGTATCCGGGAAAAGGGAAGGAAGGAAGCGTCGTAGGACTTCTAAGTTAGGTAGCACCCCGGCATTTGCCTGGTGTGAATGAGGAAAACCCAGGAAAACCTCATTCAGAATGGCTGGCCTGAAAAAAGCCTTCAACTGAGTGCCTCCACCGAGAATCAAACCCAGGACCGCCCGTACCGTTCTACGAAAAAATGATAGAACTAGACTAATTTTATAAGAAAAGAAAGAGTACAGACGAGGCGTAAAATCACATCTTTTTGACTACATCAATCTTTGCTCTGTTAAACAACCATAGTTCTGTTAGAAATCTACAAATGTTACTTGCGTTACGAAATTGGGGGAGAGGTACGGACCCGGTTGGCCGTCCCCGTGGGTGCGCTCCTCAACAGCAGAGACTATAAAAACACACCACAATACCTCTTCAGATAGTACTACTTGGAAAAAAAAAGTACAAAAAAAAGTAAGGGGTTAGAAAAATGTATGAAAAAGTAAGTCGAGTTGGAAAAATGTACAAAAAAAATTAAGCCGGGGAGAGTGTAAAATAAGAAATGTATTTGATCATGATGACTATGGTTTACTTGCAAATTTTCTTATAAAGGCTAGTGAACACGCTAAACAACTCTAGATTTTCGTTGAGAAGTAATGTCCCGTAAAATATGGCAGTGCAAAACACCGGAAGATATTTTATTCTAAATAAAAAAAAAAGTAGAACACTCCTGAAAATCGGAAACAGGATGAATCGAGCCTTGGTAGCACGAAACTGTTTCTTCTTCCCATCTCTGTGTGTATGTGTTGGCAGAAATTGGAACTCTCGATCTGTCCCGCAATGTAATTTTCACTTCAATCCTAAGGGAGTAACTCGCGAAGATTACAGTTGCACCTCAACTTACTATCCGCCTTACCTCCTTCTTTTCTGGTAACTCTATTTTTCTCTACATAAAAATAAAAATAAAACCTCTGTTTCGTTTTGTTTCTTTTATCCTTTCTTTTTCAGTCTCATCCTTCCGGTTTTCCTTTTTTCCTGCTTTTCCCAACCTTACATAATCCTTCCCATTTTCTTACGTTATGTGTTTTATTTTTATCTCATTCAATATCCATTCCATTCAGTATTCGAAGTGAAGGGAGTAATGTATAGAACCATTAGCAAAGGAATGAATTATCATGTATTATTAAAATTTATTGCTATATTTATGTAAAAACACATTTAATTCTTATCATCAGACTTTGGAAGTACAGTTACAGAATCTGAAAAAAAGTTTACGGATTAAACGTTTGAGTATTTAACGTTTAAATATTTATCACTTAAATATTTTGTATTTAAACATTTAAAGTTTAAATTATAAATGCCAATATAAAAAAAAATTAATAAACGAAATGAAAAATGAAATCTTTGAGTTAGACGTCCCATGATATGCCCGTTAGGCTAACGGGGACAATGATTAAAGCAAGTGAATGATAATGAAAAAACAGTGGAATGAGAAAGTAGGAGAAAACGGGAGTACCCCAAGAAAACCCACGAGCATGATGTTGTCCACCACAAACTTAATTGATCGTGGATCGAACTAGGGACCCTACGTGCCAGAGGTAAGAGTTCTATCACTGAGCCACCGTGCCCTCGTCCCCAGTTAATAAACGAACCTCATAGTAAACATTCACCTTCAAGTACATTTTGTGCAACATATTTATATTAAGTTACAAGTATTTAAACATTTATTCCAGGGGCGTCATTTCAGACTTCGTTTGAGGAGGACAAGAGCACCACCAACTTAAAGACTTCCATGTTTTGTACTAGTATATTAGTACACAGTCGATTAAAGTTTATGTATTTCTCAAACTCTTGGAGGGGGCAGTTGCCGTCTCCTGATCCCGTAAATGACACCCCTGACAAATTGTTAGAGAATTTAAAATTTTGCTAGATATTTTGCTAATTAAATATTTAAGAAAACTTTTTACAGTCTAATTAGTTATTTTACAAAATATTTATATGATTAAATACTTAGCGAAACATTTAACTCATTAATGGCTTACAAAAGCATTTAGCTCATGAACTATTGTTATTCGACACTATTCTTTAGTTAGACGACCGTTGTCGTTTAAAATTAAATAAACAAGTAGAGCTCAAGAAATTTACTGAAATATTTATTTCCTTTTGCTATACTAAAGATTAAGCTACGCGTCTTTGGCGCGGGAGACTCGGGTTCGATTCCCGGCGGGAGCTCATGTGGTTCGGATTCCACGTTAATTAGTAGGTCCACGTCTCATATAGCCTCGCTGCTGAACGGGACGTTAAACTCAAAATCAACTCAACTAAAGATTAAGGTGTTCATATTGTCGCTGCACCTGTTATTTAGTTCAATGTTTTGCTGAGAGAGAATATTACTTGAAGACAACCACCTCACCTTGCGACTGAATTAATTGAACTTTTAGCTTAGAATTTGCTTCTACCGTAGAGGAGGATTAGTAGAAAGATTTACCGGAAATAACATTTCTTGGCCAAACCGACTCAGAAAATAGAAGAAGAAATTACTTGTATTAAGTTTATCTATTGCTTTACATAAAGTGAGGGACGTTCGAAGGAATTTATTTCATGGGTCTAAACATAGGCGCAGACTTCAAGAAAATATTGGGGGGGGTCCAAACAATGAATAAATATGTCATCATATTCAGCCGTTGGTAGAAAGTCCCCCCCCCCAGATCTCGGTCCGCTACTCCGCTGCAAAATTCACGTTGCATTGATCTTCACTTGCCATATCAGTGCTGCTAGAGTTAGTTGAAGCTTCAGTGCTCTATTAAACACCGTTTTGAAAACGGCGTTTTCTATCAAATAAGAAGGCTGTTCCTAATATTGAATTAAGGCACGATGAAGTTTACGATATAAATTATTGCGCATCTTTGTTAATTCTTCCTCGACTGGATTATATTGGGGGGCGAGGACCCCACCTTTAAATAATGGGGTAAAAGTGTTCTGCCCTCCCCCAAAGTCGGCGTCTATGGGTCTAAAGATTTTCAGAGGGGCTGAAATTCAAAGTAATGATATTAAAATCTGTAAAATTGTCCCTAAAATTAAACTAAATTTTAGAGAAATGTCGGTATTGCGAGGGAGGGAGTAGTTCGTTCGGGCCCCAGGACTACTTACGTTCCACCTTAGGGTTACCACATATTGATAAGTGACAAAATATTTTTTTAAAATATTAACTTACTATCCGCCTTACCTCCTTCTCTTCTGGTAACTCTATTTTTCTCTACATAAAAATAAAAATAAAACCTCTGTTTCGTTTCGTTTCTTTTATCCTTTCTTTTTCAGTCTCATCCTTCCGGTCTTCCTTTTTAGTTTTTATTGTACCTTACTAATCGCTGGTTTTCAACTAACACTTCAAATAAACCACAAAGTACATATAATAACTGCACTATGTTCATTGCACTTAAATAACAAACTTAAATTCTGGAAGAAATGTTCGTGCCTCGTGCCTTATGCATCGTCTTTCTTCAACCCTTTCCGTCTTGAATAACAAAAGAAATCTAAATTTCGTAGAAACAGTGTTTCCAGTTCTTAGGAAATATTATTACATAATATAAGACTTAACATGCCGCCCGCCAAAAAAGGGCTAGTGACCTTTTTTAAAACAGCAGAAAAGAAAACAAACTTTACATTACAACAAACAAAATAGACTAAAACAGGAAATAAATATACTTTAACATGAATGACATTGCGATTCATCATTATTTGGTAAAACACAAAGTCATCTAATTGAGCGTTTATGTAAACCATTGGAAATTTTAACAGTAGCCACTCGAACCAAACCGTCAGATCCAGAATGGACTTCAGTGATGACTCCCAATTTCCACGATAGAGGAGGTAGCTTATCTTCTTTGAGAACCACCAATTGACCTGGCTGTATGTTGGCACAACTTTCTTCCACTTATTTCTTCCTTGTAGTTGTGATAAATATTCCATATACCATCTTCTCCAAAACTGTTGAAATTGTTGTTGGATCCTTTGCCATCTTTGAATTGAAATAATCTTCTCCTGATGTAAGACACGTTCTGGTAGCCCTGTCGATGGTTGACCAATAAGAAAATGACCAGGAGTTAATGCTACTGGATCATTAGGATCATTGGATAATGCTACAAGAGGTCTGGAATTTAAGAAAGCTTCTATTTGTGTGATTAATGTTGTTAATTCTTCAAACGTGAGATATGACATTCCCATGACTCATCTTAAGTGGTATTTAAAGGACTTAACTGCAGCCTCCCAAAGACCACCGAAGTTGGGCGAATATGGCGGAATAAAATGCCATTGGATTCCTTCAGTAGTTGCAAAATTCTTAATCCTTTCTTGATGGTCAGCTGTATGGAACAACTTTCCGACTTCTGAAAGTTCCTTATTGGCACCAATGAACGTAGTTCCATTGTCACTCTAGATATGCTTGCATCTACCTCGACGAGATATGAATCTTCTCAAAGCAGCTAAAAATGCCTGACTAGTAAGATCACTCACAACTGCGAGATGGATAGCCTTTGTTTCTAAACACACAAACACTGCAATGTAGCACTTCACCTTTGTTTTCGAATTTCTGGTACTAGATTTGATGTAAATAGGACTGGCAAATTCAATTCCAGAATTTGGTAGTTGTCCCATTAATTGTTCTGGTCCAGATGCCTTTAATCTTTGACATGTAATACACCTTCTAATAACTTTCTTTATGACATTTTTACCATTAAGTATCCAATACTTTTGCCTTAGTGAGGCTAGCATTAACTGACATTCAGAATGTAGCAATCGCCTGTGTTCATGTTCTATAATTAGTCTTGTTAGGTGATGATCTGGTGGTAGAATAATTTGATGTTTAGCATCAAATTCAAGTTCAGACATCTTTAATCTTCCACCAACTCTTAGTAATTGTTGATCACATATGAAAGAATTGAGAGACAAGAGTTTGCTCATTTTGCTAACTCTTCCACTTTCTTTAAGATCAGCCATTTCCTCAGCATAAACTGAGTTTTGAACTTTTCGTATTAGTCAGATTAAAAGTTCTTCAATTTCTTCCAAAGTAAGAGCGTCTACATTTCTTCTTGATGCTTCTACTTTAGCATTCTTGGAAAACCGCATGCAATAAGCCAAGCCTCTCTGAAGTTTGTTCAAAGTAGAGAATCTTTCGATCATACTATTATCTTTAGTTGTCACTAAGTAACTTGATTTTAATTTCTTCTGTTCAGGAATCTCTCTGAGTGGGGCAGGCTCCGTCTTAGGCCAATTAAGTGAAGAACACTGTAACCATTGAGGACCGTTCCACCACAAATTATTATGTATTAACTTGTCAGGACTTGTTTCCCTTGATGTAATATCTGCAGGATTTTCACTTGAAGCGACGTGCCTCCATTTTCCTCCCACTTCTTGTACTTCAGCAACTCGATTGCCAACAAATGTTTTCCGACTATTTGGACTTGCTCTTAACCATGTTAAGACCACCATAGAATCTGTCCACATGTATACCTGGGACATTCGTTGTTTTAATGCCTTAGTTACCTTCTTGACAAGTTTTGATGATAACACTGATGCACATAACTCTAAGCGAGTTATCTTTATGGGCGCCACTTTGGACTTAGCACATAATAGCTTCGAAGTAACTTGACCATCCTTGTTGACGGATCTTAAATGCATACATGTCCCATAAGCCTTTTCTGAAGCGTCTGAGAAAGCGTGAACTTTAATGTCTATCAAGGTACCCGAGTGAAGAACCATTCTGTCTACACTGATATCTGATAATAAAGGAATGAATTCAAGTACTGTCTTGCATCTTTGCTGTAGTTCTTTAGGAAGTGTTTCATACCACTCCAATCCTGCTTGCCACAGATCTTGAAGAATTATTTTACATACGATTGTTATTGGACTAACAATTCCCAACGGATCAAAGATTGAAGCAATAATACCGAACATCTTGCGTTTTGTTAAATTATTATTCTACCTTTGATTTAGAGCGAATTCATTCATCACTTGAAGTTGATCAGTTGCTGGATGCCAAAGTAGTCCTAATGTTTTGACTTGACCCTTATCGTCTAAGCGTAATGGAAGTTGTGTTTCTCTCAATTCTTCACAGATGGATTCCAATAACTCAGTACTGTTGGAACACCACTTTCTTAGCAAAAAAACACCCTTTTGTAGCATTTGTATTAATTCGTCCTTTATCTTTAAAGCTTCCTCCAAACTTTCAACCCCTGAAATACAATCGTCAAAATAGAAGTCATTCTTGGGAACTTGTGCTGCCTTCGGATATTCACAAGCTTCTTCTGTACTTAATTGCTGGAGACAGCGAGTAGCAAGGAAAGACGCTGAGGCTGTTCCGTATGTGACAGTCTCTAATTCATATACCTTAATGGGTTCTTTTTCTGATCTTCTCCACAAGATCTTCTGGAATTTACAGTCACGCTCATCAATCAAAATCTATCGATACATCTCTATATCTGCAGTATGGTAGGTGCGAAATAATATAATTGACTGCAAATCGTCCTGCACATTTGGACCAACTTGAGAACACCGTTCAGTGAAATGCCACTAGTTGAGCATGCGGATGCATCAAATACTACTCTAGTCTTCGTAGTAGTACTAGCTTCCTTAATAACTGATTGATGAGGCAAGTAATGTACTTGAGTAATATTAGAGCTGCCTTCCACTTCCTTCATATATTCTAAAGCTTCATACTCTTCAAGGAATGCCACATAATCTGTGCGTAACTTGGGGCATCTATTTAACCTTTTTTCTAGTTGTTGTAAACGCTGAACAACTGTCTTATAAGATCTGAACAGACCTAACTGGATCACTTCTTGTTTGAATGGCAGTCTCACTATAAAGCGTCCTGTTGAATGTCTTCTAGTGTTTGCGATAAAATGTTCTTCACACTCCCTTTCTTCTATGGATAGAGGAGTTTCTTGTGTATCTTCTATTTTCAGAAACTTCTGCATCTGATGGCTTAATTCATCGTTGTTGTTCAAAAAGAATGTTAGATGTTCTGGCGTGAAGTTGCTGTGCTTTGGCATCTGATATTGTCCTGAAACTATCCATCCTAACTCTCTATTTTGGAGAACTGGAAATGCCCATGGACGCACCTGTTGTCCTGCTTTGAGTAGACTAAAGAAAATTCCAGCACCTAACAACAAATCAATCTTACCAAACTTGTTGAAATTAGGATCCGCTAACTGTAAATTCAGTGGAAAGTTCCATTCTTTAATGTCAATATCAGCATCAGGTAAATTTCCCGAACAATACAAAACATTCAACATCTACACTAAAATCACTTACAGCAAAGAATAATTGTAACTTACTTCTGTATTTAACGATGCAACTTACATTATTAATACCTTGTACAGGAACATTGATAGGAAATTTCTTTAATTTTAACCTTTGAATGAGAGATTCTATTGCAAAATGAGATTGGGAATAACTGTCAAGCAAAGTCCTAACCATATGTAATTTACCATTGCAATCTTTAACTTGAACAACTGCAGTTGAAAGTTAAACACGCACATTACTTTTAGGCTTCACAGAGCAATAAGTACTAGTATTAACAACTTCCTGTCCTTGAGACATTGACTTTTCCCTTACAGGTTCCGTAACAGAATCATTTTCAACACTGGCAGCATGATTAGACTGTCATATCTTAAAATCGCTATGCAATAACGTGTGATGCTTGAGATTACATATTTTGCATGCACTTAGCGAACAATCTTTCGCTATATGGTTGACAACTTTCAAAAAATTAAACCAAAGTTTGTTCTG
Organism: Thermobia domestica; assembly: GCF_964235325.1. NCBI lineage: Eukaryota > Metazoa > Arthropoda > Insecta > Zygentoma > Lepismatidae > Thermobia > Thermobia domestica. Next base: position 97,213,338 of record NC_137461.1, read on the forward strand.
TTTCGCAAAACTTAATCTTTTGGACACACTTAATTTCTGAAACTCATTACATTTGTGTAACGTATGACATTGTTGACAAAACGAACACAAAACATTAGTACTCATAAGATTGTCTAGCACTTTTTACTTCCTTGACAACATTAGATTTACTGACAGTGAGATGCGACTTTGATTGTGTAGACTTTACCAATTCTAAGGCCTGGTATTTATTTTCTAGAAAGACATGAAGTTCTTCTAAACTAGCAAACTGTTCCCTATTTGTTAGATTTTCAAAGTCTTTACGTGATTGTTCATCGAGCTTTTCCAAAACTAGCTGCGATAACAATATATCCTCCAAAGGAGTATCTAACTGTAACGCCTTAAGTGCATTTACATTACTTATAGTTTGATTTAATAATGTCTTTAAGTCCGCCACTGAATCTTTACTGACAGTCAGTAATGAAAACAATGCCTTTACATGAGCAGTTGCTATTTGCATTATTATTATGTCTTTTGCATATCATTTCCCAAGCAAGTTTGAAATGTTCACCTGTCACTGGTATATCCTCAACTAGTTTGCTTGCTTCACCTGATAATGAGGACAACAAATAATGACATCTTTGAATATCATCTAAACTCTGATTGTTTACAACCAAACTACTGAAAGTATCATGAAAATGTCTGAAATCTATAACTTGACCTTTAAATGCTGGTAGCTATATGACTGGTAATTTTAGATCCTGTATTCGCGGTTGAATCACCTGACGAACTTCTATTGCTACTACTAGCCTTCTCAGCTGTTTCAACAATTGACGTCATTTTTGCAAGAGTATCGTAGTACGTAGCTTCAAACAACTCTCTATCCTGAGTGAATTCATTGTTTTCGTCCTTTAATTCAAGCTGTTTTTGCACTTCATCATATTCTTTGAATATATTGGGTAAACGTGTGTACACCTAACTTTAATTTGCATTACATCACCGTCTGCTCCAAATTGTTCAACAAATGTTTTCATTCTTGTAAGGGAAGCTTTAGCTAGGCCTCTTGCCTTTATAAGAGAATTTGTATTTGAATCCACTGCTTGTGATATTTCTACCTGAAGTCCTTATAACAACAGACCTTTACACAAGTAAAAAGGAAAGAAAAATACTTAGCTACGTGACTGCTATACATCGCCTTTGTTTCTCTTCAGATTGCAATGCACAGCTGAATGCACGTGATAAGTCCAAGAGGTCAATATTTCTTCTGATTCTTAACACTCACTGTCTTTACACACACATAGTCAATATGAATGTTTGAATGATTCTTAATTTTTTTCTTGGCACAACACTTCCTCCATTCGGCACTGGAGGACCAAAAAACTGTTTATGCTTATGTTCTTACATGTTCGCGATTTACGTAACTGGTAATGGACTGTCTTTTAACAATGAAAACTTCCAATACTTGTTTTTAGTTTTTATTGTACCTTACTAATCGCTGGTTTTCAACTAACACTTCAAAGTACATATAATAACTGCACTGTGTTCATTGCACTTAAATAACAAACTTAACTTAAAATTCTGGAAGAAATGTTCGTGACTTGTGCCTTATGCACCATCTCTCTTCAACACTTTCCATCTTGAATAACAAATGAAATCTAAAATTCGTAGAAACAGTGTTTCCAGTTCTTAAAAAAATATTACTACATAATATAAGACTTAACACCAACAAATGAGGATAGTCATACAGTAAGGACTACTCACTGATAGAGGACCATTACGGTCAATTGTCAGATTCACTTAGAGTTCCCACTCACGCAAATTCTTACGTAAATCGTCAGCTGTAATATTAGCAAATGTATCCATAATTCGTTCCTTGAGATTTTGAACATCCTCAATTTTTACTGCATGCACAACAGACTTCACATGACCCCATATGTAGTAATCCAATCTCAATGAGGTCAGGTCAGGGGAACGAGGTTGGCATTTTACAGCAACTTGCAGACTGATCCATGCATTAGGAAACTACTGACCCAGATACTCAGGGACACAGGTATCATAATGGGATGGGGCGATATTGTGCTGGGAAAACTTATGGAGTGATCCATCTTCCGAGAACAGTGATACCATGATATTGTCTTCTAGCATGCGCACGTTACCTCATCCCCATTAGGTTTTCGTCTATGAACCATGGACCCACAACGCTGGTATCCACCACTATAACCTTGCCCCCACCACACGTACACCAACACCACACTATAACCTTGCCGGGAACATCTACCGATGCGTCAATCCAATGGGGATTACTATTTGACTAGAACTGCACGTCGCCCGTCACTTAAAAGTTTGCCTCGTCAGTAAACAATACGTCAAAGGAAAATGTGGGGGTGTGTCGTTACTGCTTTCAGGCCTATTGAGCGAATTCCAGACAAAGATCTGGATAATTTTCTGTAACATGTTGGTTAAGTTGCAGCTTGGAAGGATGCAACTTATTCACTGACATGATGCGCGTAATTGAAATGTGCCTCACACTACCTTCACGAGTACACTACGCGTGCTTCTCTTGAAACTTTTACCGAATGTTGACAATGCTGCCAAACTTCTTGCCACGTCTATTGCAGTGCCTGATTTACCAGTCCTGGGTCAATTTGCTACACATCCGATTTTTTAGAATTTCTTCAGATATTCAAAATCAAATGGAAGTTCTTTCTAGATGACGCTGGCTAAAATCGTTTGTGATCACTCTGTTGCTTTATTCTTAGATCAGCAAGATCTTAATGCTTTGTGTACGTCAAGGCCATTTTCTGCTAGTAAGCCATCTGCAATGATACAAAGAAGCAGTCATAACTTCGTTATGGTTAGCGCTAAACCAAAAATAGCAGTGCTATTCAATTTCTACGAAAATTTGCTATTAAAATAATAAATCACAGTTATGGGTCTCATTTAAGATAATTGTGGAAAATTCAAGATGGTGGATGTTATTGTGATCTGACCTCAAACGTTTCCCCAACAAGTTCTCCACCTACACCTATATTATTACTTTGGTTATATTTCCACCGTTTATCACTTAGTAGGGTATTTCCATATTGTAAAATTTTCTCAGTTTATGTAAGGAAGAGCAATTACTGTACACGGGAATTTGGACTTTCCCTTCACCTTTTATTATAAAAGATCCACTTAAATACAAATGAATACAATAGCTAGTTCCTCTAATACTTCGGATAAGATTATGGAAAGGAACCCAATGACCAAGCGTCTTAGGGCTTTTCAAGTTGAAGTTCCTCTTGGTGACCGGGCGTCTTGAGAGGGGTTAAACTTGTGTGATTAGGTGTCTCTCTCGGTGACCGAGCGTCGTGAGAGAGGAAGGAACCCAATGACCGTGCGTCTTAGTGCTTAAGGATAGGTATCTCTCAATTGACCAAGCGTCGTGAAAGGGTAAGGTAAACACAATGGCCGGGCGCCTTAGGGCTTTAGGCAGTTTGATTCACCTGGATAGATTGATGCTTGTTGATGCGTGATCCTCTCTTTTATCCTGGAGTGTCGGCTACCCTCGGTGATCTTCGTCTTGCCGACTGCTGGCGAATGTGGGCGACTCCTCTTCGGGTCTGTCGTCTAGGTTGTTTTTGTTTACTATTAACACGTGTAGTACACACATGGTTACCGCCTGTTTTGGAGACATGCGGAACCTTACAATATTTTTGTGGTGGGAACAACCTAATAAGTGATCAATGGTGCTAAATATAACCAAAGTATATGTACAGTGATTATGAAAAGTCTGAGCACATTATTGATTTCTAGAATATTCCAATTAAAATATACAATGTCCTTTATTGGACTCGTCTGTGAATATAAACAACTTGTTCATATAAAGATGTGAAATTCATGGTCTTGTTGACATCGAGACGAATTTATTAAGAAAAGGTGTTTGGCAATAAACAGATAACTAATGAAGCATTATTTTACTGCACTACGTGTGATGATGCATTATTTTAAGGACACCTTGTGGTGTGTATATGAACTCTTGTCAGTAGCTGTCTCTTTATGTGCTATTCAATCGTGTCGTAATATAGGCAATATTGGATGTAAGTCTGTGACACAAAGTATATAGAGATATATTGTGTTTATGTTCACGCGTAACTTCGGCATAGGTGCACTTCTTTTAAAGACCCTACTTTTCTGGTGGTCTCATATAAAGTTCAGCAGAGCGTATTGATACACTTTGTAGCTAGATCATAAAATACCTGAACGGGTGCAGTGTGAAAACCGTAATTAACAGACTTTAATATATATATTATGACGCATAAATTCCACATAGGTGTACCGATTTTGATGATTGTGAACACAGACACATGTATATATTATATATATAAAAGGGGTCCAATTGATAACCTCTATCTTTTTATATCTAGGTATAAGTCGGTTGAAAAGCAGGATATGATAGAACAATGGATTCGAAAAATAGAACAGATTTAATCCCTTTTGGATGTCTGTCGCAAATCCGCGAAATACTTATGTGTGCTTGACTGCGATGAGTGGCTGTGACCGCAGATGCCAATTGCAACGAATTTGCGACGTACTGTTCAACTCATCCTTGCTTACTAGACCTTCTATCGACATTGTTGTGTACTTCTGTGAGTGGGAGGATTTTAGCGGTAGCAGAACAACGTGTTTTTATGTTCAGACATCTTTTGCTTTACTACAAAAGAGGTAAGTGCTTAGTAATATAAAAAAATGTCTAACACTTATTAATATTCAGCAGTTACAGGGACGAAATATTATCCATTTTGGATGAAACGTTTCTCGAAATATTACAGGAATGTGGTACGTAGCTTTTTCGCGACATTCTGCAGTAATGAGTAACATTTTGAAATAGTCCTCATAAATATCTCTAATGATTTTTATGTGTGATAAATACAATAATTCGCACATAGTAATAGCTTATACTGCATGTCTGTGCTGCTAAAAGTTTTTAAAAAATACATCCAGGGAGAAGAAGGTAAGAAGCTCTAGGGAAAGGAGATTCCCCATGCTTCAAGTTTTTCCCTTACAAATTCCTGTAAGTCACTATTTTCTTGTACATAATGTATGTTGTTGCTTCCCTCCCCAACAATTTCGCACACTAATTGAGGGAGGATTTGTGGGTTGTTTGTATATTTTGGGAATTTTTTTGAAAAGGTAAAATTTCTTTCAGGTTGCTCTACCGTCATGACTGTGAATTCCTAGGGATCCCGAAGAAGAAGCAGATAGATGGATTTTCCTTCAGAGCAGTAGTTGTAGCATATCTTTGTATGGAAGGAAAAGATTTTACCAAACGAAAAAGAGGGCACCGGTCGTCATCAATTGATAGAGAATTCCAACAGAAGTGTCATCGTGGTCCAGTGTAGGCAATTCCAAACACTGAAATGCACACAGATGCAGTAGCGCACTGGCCTCTTGTTATGAATTCAAGGCAGCGTTGCAACAAGCCAAACTGGAAAGGACATACCGTAATAAAGTGTTCCAAATGTAATGTTCATCCATGTCTGAACAAGAACAAAAAAATGTTTCCTGGAATTCCATGAGCAGTTGAAAATGCAATTGTGGTAAACGTGACACAAAGTCAGATGAGAAACTGACTAACAAGGGAACCTTCCAAAAATGATAGTTGCAGTGAAAGATGTGACCTATGCCAATTGAAAGAGCTGTAACAGAGATTTTCATTCCCAAAAAATTAGCTGCCCATAGCAAGAGGTTCAAGAAATATAAGGGGTGGAATTTCGGGAAACAGCAAGGTTGGACAAGGGGGGGAAAGTGCAAATTCCGCAAAAAAAAAGGGGGGCACGGCAAAATACAATGCTGACAAGTGATGTATAGAAAGAGACTTGCCACAATAGGGAACAAATGAAGGCCACCAGTGGGGTTAACAGTGTTGCCAACTGCAATGAAAAGTACATGTTTTGCAAAGAGCACTATATGGAGTGAGTGCAACATTCAGTGTCAATCTGTCATGTAGAACATAAGATATGGTGTGTATAATCAATGGTACAACCTAACAAAAGAGAATAGAAAAAACACAAGTACGAAAAATACGGAAAAGACGGAGTTGGCCATAATGCGCCACATTTGATCACGAGCTGTACATATTAGAATGAACAAAACAGGAAAGCACCAACTATGCAGGAAACCGACGTACCTAGAGTCGAAAAGAAAAACGAGTTCCAAAGTTGGCAGTACTGGTCATGAAAATCCAGACAATTCTAATATAGTTAGGCCACTCGCTTCACAAAAAGAAAATTCCGGCAACAGGCATTAGCCTTCTCATCATTTGTACATGCTCGTCCACATTGTACGTGCAATTGTTCGATGAGACAATGGTCCAAACAGAAGATACATTTGCAGTGAGCACAGCGGAATACTGCCAATCCGCCACACATATTACAATGATCGCCTGTGAATGTCTCGAAACAGTACTCTAGAGGTGTCGGAACCTTTGGTGGTCTTTCTATCACATATCTACACCTGTAGAAAGCAAACATAATCAAAGGCTTGATCTGCTGTCTGTTGCTGTCTGCAGTACTATCACCACCTATATGATATATCCAGAGTGTCCCACCTAACTCTGCGACTGAAATAGTTTCAAAGCGAAAAAAATCCATGATGGGGATCCTGGGGGCACTTGCTTCTCACAGACATTTATCACCCCCTGACATTGGTACATTCCTGCACAACTGGATCCGTCACATTTTTGTTCGTTTCGCAAATCTTTGAGGTGACAAAGTTTAGTGGGACACACTGTATATTCCAACATACGACCCGACCATGACGTAATGTTCACTACTTCTATTATCGATTGTTGGCTCAGCCTAACCATTTCATGTTTCCCGACTTGACATTGCCTCAATCACTCTAGAATTGATGCATTCCGAGTGATGCCTGTTGCTGGAATTTTCTTCTTCTGAAGCGAGTGGCCTAACTATATAAGACTTGTCTGGATGTTCATGGCCAGTATTGCCAACTTTGGAACTCGTTTTTCTTTTCGACTCTAGGTACGTCGGTTTCCTGCATAGTCGGTGCTTCTTGTTTTGTTCATTCTAATATGCACAGCTCGTGATCAAATGTGGCGCATTATGGCCAACTCCGTCTTTTCCGTATTTTTCGTACTTCTGTTTTTTCTATTTTATTTTCTTAGATTGTACCACTGATTATACACCCCATATCTTATGTTCTACATGACAGGTTGACACTGAATATTGCACTCACTTCATATAGTGCTCTTTGCAAAACATGTACTTTTCTTGCAGTGGGCAACACTGTTAACCCCACTGGTGGCCTTCATTTGTTCCCTATTGTGGCAAGTCTCTTTCTATACATCACTTGTCAGCATTGTATTTTGCCGTGCCCTCCTTTTTTTTTTTTTTTTTTTTTTTTTTGCGGAATTTGCACTTTCCCCCCCTTGTCGAACCTTGCTGTTTCCCGAACTTCTACCTCTTATATTTCTTGAACCTCTTGCTATGGGCAGCTAATTTTTGGGGAGTGTTCATCTCTATTACAGCTCTTTCAATTGGCATAGGAAACATCTTGCACTGCAACTATCATTTTCGGAAGGTTCCCTTGTAAGTAATTTAGAAATAATTTGTAATATTCTAAATGTAAAATTTATAAGCATTGTTATTTTCTGTGTGAAGAGAGAAATGTAACCTACCTGCCGAATGTCTTGAATTCGCTACATACCGGAAATAGATAGTAAAATATTATTTTCCGCATATTTATCAGTTGATTCAACTTTAGTAACCTTAATCCATGTAGAATATCTAACTGAATATTTCTTACGAACTTTTTAAAGTAATTTCGGCGTTAAGGGGTTAATAAGCCATTAAAATCATATTTATCCAACAAAAATTTAAAAAATAATACTATACTACCATTTTTTAAGTACAAATGGAAGAAATGTACTATAGTATTGTTTATAAACTAAAACAATTCATTGCTCAGTCTTGCTCATTATGCTACTCAGAATGCACTGACGTAGTTAATGTAGCTACTTGCTGTTGAAGAAAAAACCTGGCCACAAATAAAACCATCCAGAATCCATGTTGAAAGTATAAGATGTTATATAGACCTACAGTAAATATAATTTCCAAGCAGATAAAAAAAATACGGACATTTTACAATTTTATACTTGTGCTGCTAAATACGGACGTCTGGTAACCTATGCGAGTTGCAGCATAACATCGGAGCTTTTTCCAATACACACAGTGGAGGACCTAGCCCAGGGCCTAGAACCTCCCAGTTTTTTACTGACAAAAAGAAAAAAAAAGAAAAAGAAAAAAGAAAAAAAAGAAAAGAAAAGAAAATGAAATATTATTTATATATTTTTGAAAGTTTATAGTAAGTTTTGTCTTTTATTCTTTATTGGAAAATTTTTGAAACATTAGATATTCCTAGTTCCTGTTAACGAAGTGCGTAAACGGATTTCAAATTGAAATGATTTGCGTAAAGTCATGATATACCTATCATAGTCTAGGTTCTGGCTCTCTCCTCTCCCAATTTTTTTCCTTCTAGATCTGCCACTGAATATACAAGTACAGGATATCCATATAATTTTCACGGAGATATACAGAGTGTAAGGAATGGGACAGGCGGTTTATGAAAGTGTGTAGTTTAAATATGGTAAGAGACGAAAAGAGAGAGAGAGAAAGAAAGAAAGAAAACTAATTTTGAAGCAAATTTTTGTATTTGTATACGACTACTGGTTACTGCGCTTGTATTGCCGAAACGAAAAATAACGTAGGAAGGGCACAATGCTTGTGGTGGTTTCCGGAAACAAAAAGTGTTGTTCAAGAGCAAGAAAACTTATGTCGTGTTTACCACAAGGATCCTCCATCACGCAACAGTATAGTGGAAGTTTAAAGCCCTTCTATCCCTGATTGAGGGAATAAAGTTGATTGGGCAAGTAAGCAAGGAAGGCCCCCCCCCCCAAAAAAAAAAATCACTTATAAGTGATATGATTTTAACTCGTCGTTACACGCACCCGCGGCAAATTGCCGCAATTTTGCAAAAACACCTGCACTTTCCTTATTCTAAGACAATAGGGGCGAAGGGGCCGAGTTATCCCCTACCCACCCCACCTCTACCTGACCCTGACCGGTTTTGCCAGTTACGCGCATGGTTCTGGAGTGGAAGGGTGTGTATTGGTCACCGTGAGCAAATTGCTAACGGTGCGTGTAACCAGGTAAAGATTGTTGTGAGCAGGCTGCTAACGGGCGTGTTCTAGTGTTATGTGTTGTATTTTAAGGACCATTTGCTCATTCTTTAAACGTATTGTTTGAAGAGTAGAACAACAGGTGGCACTAGTATCGTACAAAGCTGCAGAGAACAAGTATATTGTATTACTTTCCACATGGCACGAGGACGATGAGATTGCTGAAAGTACAGGTGAAGCATGCAAACCATCAATTACCCTCTGCAACAAAAACAAATGTGGTGTAGATGTCAGTGACGCAATGCAAAAAGTGTATAGCGAATCGAGTGTATCAAATCGCTGGCCACTAACAATGTTTTTCTTTGAATTGAATGTTGGTGGAATAAATTCGTTTGTTGTTTGGAAAGCCAACAACATGGGAGATAATGAATTCAACAAGCCTGCAAGAAAAGACTTCTTGAAATCACTTGGTCGACAGCTTATTTTGGATCATGCGCAAAGAAGAATAGCTGCAAACTATCCAATCGCAAGGTCAATAAAGGACCGGCTAGTTGAAATATTCCAACTTAAGCCAATTAGACAAGAACCTCAAGCAGTACCTGATCAGCGAGGTCATAATAGAGTTTGCGGTATCTACCCTCGTAGAAAGAACAGGAAAACTACCGTCTTATGCATCAACTGCAACACTCCAAAATGCAAGGAACATAAGACCATCATGTACAAACTGCACCGAGGGTGGCCAAGGACCAACTGTAAACGATAAGGACGGAGAAGGTGACATGTAAATATACGTTCTAAATTTCACTGGACTACTTTCATAACATCACTGTTCTAGTACATTAATGATGTTTTTTTTTTTTTTACATTTTTTTGTATTTGTAATAATAAAACGTGTGTCAATATGACGGAGAAAATTTCCTATAGCCTAAATAGCTAATGCGGCAATTTGCTCACAGCGCGTGTTTTGGCGTTACTTTGTAAAACCAAGAGTGCAGCAGCAATATGCTAACGTGGCGTGTTTTCGTGTAGTAATAGAAAATTCAAAAACTGTGAAAACATAACAAAAATTTTCTCAAAATCTTTAGGTTAATCTTTTTTAGGTACTGAAAGTGTCTATAATAAGCTAAGAAGCCAAAATTTCATAGAATAAATTTTTCACTCTCATTAAAAATGTAAAAATACTGAAATTAACTATCAAAACTTGCGTGAGCAAATTGCCGTCATGGCGTGTCCTCATGTTACAATTGGGGGGCGTGTACTGACGTGTTAAAAGATGGAATAAAATATTCTTAAAGAACTCAGATTTTCAGTATTGTCAATTGGCATTTATTAACACAGTCAAATACAAGTACATTCTATTTTGATAAAACGAAATACGCTTTCTGTAGTTTTTATGAATACAATGTTATGATTTATAACATTTTACAATATACAATACTTACAATTATTATTATTAAAATTCTTTTATCTGTGGGGAATGACCATGATAAAATGACTTTCTGCCGAATGTTACATCTGTTACTCATAGTACTAGGTATGAATCTTTGTAGGGCCCAATACCAACTTTCGTACAAATAGCTTTTTCCTTTCAAATATTGAAGAATGTAATGGAGAAAAAGCACATTTCTGAAAAATGGATAAAGTGAGCAAACATTACATTACAGAGAAGGCGGTTATGTTTCAGAAATGGTTTGGATACATTCTATCAGTTGTGCTGGACATGCACAAGGACAAGGTGTCAAATCGGTGGGCCGCGAAAATGACTGTTGAAAACAAACGCAAGAGACACGTTTGTTTGCCCGCAAACTTTATTTTTCTTGACGTTTCTAGAAGGTTTTTGTGACCATAGATGAAACATTTGTTTACCATTTTCAGCCGGAGACCAAGGAGCAATCAATCAAAATAGTGGAAATATCCCTCCTATCCAAGGGCGCTGATTTCTCTGTAAATTTGGGGGGGGGGGGCTTTCAGATGCAGAAGGCATATATGAGGATTTTCAGACAAGTCGCATTTAAATCATGCCAAGTATTGTATATCCTTAAATAAAATAAGGGGTGCCACATCAGCTTTGGAGAGGCCCGGGCCCCCTTGGCCCTCCAGAATCGGTGCCCTTGCTCCCATTCTACTCCCAAAAAAGTTAAATTCAGTCCCTCAGCTGGCAAGATGATGGTTTCTTTTTTTCCGGATTTGAGTTACGTTATCTTGATTGAGTCCTTCAAGAGAGGTGAAATAATAAATGGTGCATGTTATGTTGCCCATTAAGTATTTAGGGAATGCCGTAAAGGAGAAATGAGGAATATTGCAGAAACGTGTCCGGAAACGCACTCGTGTACAGATCAGGTATTGCAATGTCTGCCAGCAGGTTCTGTAGTTTCGAACTGCATCCCCATCACCCATAATCGCGACATTTGGCTCTCTCAGACTTTTGTCTTTGTCCAAAACTCAAGAAACATTTTGCTGGACCCATTTTCGATAAGAATATGACATCATGGCGAGGATTTTCTTTCACATGCAGGACGAAAAGTTCTATAATGAACGGACCGTGGGTCTGCAGTACCGCTGGCAAAAGTTGTGTTGTTGAAACGGGTCTACGTTGAAAAATAGTCATAAATGATTGAGCACTGGACCGCCTTCTGTGATAGATCGAGAACCTGCCAGTTACACCACGTGTTATTCATCTTTATGTAGGTAATATGAGTCTGGGAAATATTATCACTAGAAATGTGCTGCAATGATCTATTACCGGTAATTAACTATATTGAATTTACCCTTTCCTATTTGTTCCATATTTCTTCCAGTTAGATTGTTTCCTACAGTAACTAAGGAATGTAATCATATTTAGCAATATTTAAATTAACTTTGCTTTTCTTTCCGAGCACAAAATAAAAAAAGTCAAGAAAATTATAATTATGGCGTTTTAATGGTACCTGCTCTGAACTTTAAATACTTTGGAAGACGCTGCTAGACTTACTTTACTTACCTCTACTTTTTCGCACCTTTCCTCCGAGAGCTCATATATGTATGTATGTATGTGTGTATGTGTGTGTGTGTGTACGGAAGAAGATCAAACCAAACCAATTTTCCTTAAGGCGCCCTTTGAATTTTCGTCGCTATAGCAACCTTAATAAGAAACGCTGGATCTTAAGACTTTCCTGTCGCCATCAAGACTTTTTTTTTGTTTGTTTCCTGTCTTCCCTCGACCTTCCCGTCACCTAGATTCCTACCTCGAATCTCGGTCCTGTCTTTCTTACTTATCCTCTTCTTTCCCTCTTCCTCTTTCTCTCCCTGTCTGTCTCTGTCTTTCCATCTTCTTCTTCTTCATCACCATCATCGTCATCATCATCACCTTACACCCTTCAGTCTGCCTCATCAGCGTATATCTGTCTCGATTTCCGCGCTCTCTCTCTTTCATTCTAGCAATTTGGTAGTTGTTGACAGAAATGTCTCTCCTAACTCCGAAGAAAGTATTTGACAAGAGGACAAGCCATTCAGTAAATTGAGATTACGAACAGTATCTACTTTATGTAAATAGTTTTATATATTTTCATTCTTTTTTTTTCAGATAAAAGGTAACATCGTTTCATTATTTGTCTTGAAATGTAGTAACAAGATCTATAATTTATTACATCAGCAACATTATTATTATTATTATTATTATTATTATTATTATTATTATTATTATTATTATTATTATTATTATTATTATTATTATTATTATTATGAATATTCGAATGATTATTGGGGATTGGAGAATCTTACGAATAAAAGAAAAATTTTAACAAAGTATACATGCAAAACAATACTAAATAATGTTTATATCAGTGAATACTGTTTACGAAACATAGGTTTTCAAGAATCAAATTGTAGCATAAGAAATAGCATGATTTTACTTCTTTTGAATTGGGAATATGAAATTTTAAGATTGACAGATTCTTTAAGCACATAATTTGAGACTTACTGTATTAAGCAAGTGAATTTTTTTATGAGATCTGACTGATAGTTTTTAAACAATGGCGTTTAGAAACATTAAGCTAAAATGCAATTTTAAGACTCCTGTTCTTAGCTTTCCATTGTTTTAGATAGTCAGAGCTTAACAACTTTTTCAGCATTTAACAAGGAATTATTTGTGCGTAACTGACTTTTATCTACATTTTGTTTTATATTAGCGCTCTTCTTTTTACTGTTTTATTATTATTATTATTATTATTATTATTATTATTATTATTATTATTATTATTATTATTATTATTATTATTATTATTATTATTATTATTATTATTATTATTATTAAAGGAATGGTTGAAAATCATTTCAGAGAAATAAGCAGCCAGAATTGTGGTATGAATATAAGAATATATCCATAGCTAATGAGTATTTTCAAAATTAAATCTTCATACCGTTTATAACAACGAGTGACAAATTAAAGGAATAGGAAAATTGAAACATCTAAGTCTTATATAACTAACTAACTAACTCTATGGCTTATGGAATAAGGAGATCCAATGCCACGTTCAGAAAAGCTCTTCACTAACTTCTATCCTTAGCCAACTGAATCCAGTTTCTACTTTGTATTCCTTTTTTCTGTGAGATCCATCTTAATATTGTCCTCCCATCTATGCCTAAGTCTTTCTAATGACCGTTTTCCGATTGGACCTCCAGTTAAATTTTGAAAGCATTCCTATTTTCTTCCATGACCTAATCACCTAAGCTTCCTAGATTTGATGACCCTAACAATATTTGGTGAACGACATAAATTATGTAGTTCCTCGTTGTGAAGTTTCTAGCATTCCCCATTCCCGTTTCTCTTGGGTCTCAACATTCGTCTTAGGATCTTGTTCTAAAATACTTTCAGCCTACGTTCTTCCCTCAGGGTAAGCGACCATGTTTCGCAACCATACAGAACAACAGGCATGATAATAGTTATATCTAAGTCCTATATAACGTGACGATATACCTAGGTATAGAATACAATGATGTAGACCCATTTGCTAGTGTGTGGCTGTCCCTGTGAGACCACCTTCAGCATTTTCATTCCCTCCCCCTGCAACACCTTCAACACTCACTTTCAGTGGTTTCTTTGAAAAAATAGGTCTATATTGTAACGTACCCTGTCCGTAACAGATAGCTATATTATAGACTCATAATAAGTTGATTTATTTCTATTTCTCGTATTTAATATTTGAGGTATACTCCCATTTAGTGTCTTTACAAGTGTATTGCTAATCACTCGTTAGTCACGTTATTTGCGTTGAGTGACATAAATTGGTTTGTTTGTTTCCTCTTTTCTTTTGTTTTGAACGCGTTGTTTTCTATTATTATCTTATTAAGAAGTAAACACAATATATCGTTTTTATCCATTGTGATAATTCATGTATATTTTAAGATTTGAGGGATAACATTCCTTAGTAGATCTCTCAGATCAAAGTGTAAGTCCAGAAACGAGGCTTTGTCTGCTGCTGTTTCTTAAACGTCTTTCCCTTTTCTTCTACCAGTTGAAAGGAGTCATAGTTCAAGAATTCGCAGTAGCTAAAGAAGGTATAGAATGAGGCTAGCTAGATTAGCGATTATCACCCTTATATTGCTGCTTTCTAGTTATATTTTACTTCTTAATGTTTATATTTCATATATATATATATATATATATATATATATATATATATATATATATATATATATAGTCATGTTATTTGGTTATTATTAATACGTTTATTCGGAATACCCCGAATATTCCGTTGAACTGGGAAAGAATGAGAGGGATGGTAAAGGTTTTCTATGCAGTGTTTAGACTGCGCAAGTATACTGTGTACTGAAAAACAAAGTGAAAGAACTCAAGTTAATCGAATGGTGTGTTCGCCATAAATTTTTCTATATTATCTACGTGCATCTCAACGGATTTAAGTGACAATATAGTTGTTTGGAATCCTATCGAAGACTGGAGTTAAGGAAGGTGAAGAAATACGAACAGTTAATTTAAGATGCGGAGAAAAGAAGTGGCCTAAGTCAAAGAGGAACTACATGTTGCTATTCTTTGTTCAAGGAAAGGTTTGCCATGAATGAAAATGCTAGTTTGTGGCTGCTTGGAAGGTAAAGTTATAAGGTATATTCCAGATTGAAATCCAAGAACTCCTGAGATGTAGATAAGAGTTATGTGGAAACTATATTGTCATTTGGTTAACGGATTATCGAAATTGGGATTGAGTGAATTTTAAGCACATGTTCGTGAAGAGTGATTGCATCATTAGTTAACAATTTAGATTCGAAATTGGAAGTCATAGTTCACGACAAATAACTTAAATTGTTTGTTGCATATGAACACACGTAATAATAGTAAGATATTAAACATTTAAAACCGTTTGTAGAAAATGATGTTTTTGAGAATGTTAAATTTTTCGTTGTACTCTAAGTACTACGATATGTCAGGGTAAAATTAATTCCGATGGGGAACTCTTTCCATGGATGCCTGGCTAGTGCCCGGCCTCGTAATTGTCCAGTTCCATTCTCTCATTACGTACGTCATATAGATTTAAGTAAAATCTCTCTCTCTTTCTCTTTCTGTGTTCCAACGGAGGTTTACGATCTAGTATCACATGATCTTAGTATCTTAGTTACTCCCGTACTCGTTTGTAGATAAAGTTTCGTGTTAACTAGTCTCTTTATAATAAGTAAGTTACGCACACATATAATTTAGTGTACGCATTGAAACTAGCGTCTGTTCAAGTCAACTCCGTCAAATATTGTCAGCATTAATAATTAATACAACTCATTGAGCATTCATTCAAATCAATTTACGTCTACTGGGTTACTCCACATTTTTCCACGTCATTTGTCTACTTGTCCTGTCCGCCCTTAAGGGATTGTCGTTAGTGATTACTAACTTAATAGACTGTGGCTGTCGTCATCTCGCCGAGTGCTTTAACTGTTTGCTACATCACTGGAACTTTGATCTCGGAGTTTTCTTCCGAAGCTGGTATGCATGACTTTACTGTGCAGAAGTTGCTTTTAAGATTTCAGGTGTGGCTCCAATTTGACATTGAAATAATAAAAGTGATATTAAAGTGCGCTCATATATATATATATATATATATATATATATATATATATATATATATATATATATATATATATATATATATATATATATTGAAGCTGCTGAAAGGGGATGAGTAAATAAATAATTCCCCTGTTCCCTTTTTTCTTTTCTCTTTTGTAGTGTTGTGGCATCTGAATTAAATTAGGAATGGGTTGCACTTCTGCCGACGGATGCTCGCTCAGGTGAGAGTCAAATTCGTCCTGTTTAAAATGTAATGACTGTGTCCAAGGCCAAAGGTGTTACCAGGTATATCAGTATTTGTTTATTTTAACCGTTTCCTCCCACTTTCTTCATTCCACCATTTCACTCATCTCTCATCATCACCGTCTCCTTTAGCCTAACCGGCATAATCGTGGGACGTAAAACTTAAAGATTTCATTTCAATTCCCAAGGAGAAGTGGCTGTAAATGATTCCCGATATATCAAAAAGATATTTTCCACTAGAACTTTCCCGAAAACATGTTCGATTTTGTCCAATATAACGTATATTTCTTAGACTTCACAATTACCATCACTGCTTGGGACGAAAATCAGTCAAGAATGAGAGAGAATGTATCCCTCCCATTTAAAATTAAGTTCAATGGTTTGTACTGCAAAAATTGTTAGATTTTGCTACAGTATTGTGTGTGTGTTTATTAAGTATTTTTTCCACAATCGTAGTGCTTGGAGTTAAAATTAGTCAAGAGTGAGGGGCGAGCGAATTCACCCCTCCCCTGCATAAAAGTATCTTACGATAAATTTTGAGAGAAGCCTCCTCACTGGCTTATTGGCTAGTGCGTGCTCCTTTGCTGCATGGAGTCCCGGGACCGATTTCCGGTAAGATAAAGTTGAAATTTGAACGCATTATAGTGGTTCAGATTTTATCTTGAACTAATTGTCTATGTCTCATATAGCCTTAATGCTGAAAAGGACGCAAAACCCTAAGCAAGCCAATCAACTTTAGTTTAAAAGAAAAACAATTTTGGTACATTTATGGCATCCATTTTCTCAGGCTTTCCAATCATCTCCACTGGTTGGAGTGAAAATGGGAGTGAATTTGTAACTGTAATTACAGCGTCATTATTCACTTGCCTTAATCATCGCCTCCCTTAGCCTAAAAATGACACAAGAAGATAATATGTTTGTTATATATACGTTTTCAATGTTCTTATTTATCATTAAATGTAAAAGCTGTAGAAAAATAATGCCAATGTTCAGTTTAATTCGACTTCCAAACTGTGCTACGTATGCTTAAGCATGAGAAATCTTAGTTATCCGCTAATCGGTGTTCTAATAGGCATTACAGCCAAAACGGTAAGAGTTAACAAGATAATATAATTTTCTGATATGGTTTCATCGACCCAAGAACAGGTCGATATTTACCCTAATTCTTCTATTGATTGAAACTGAATGTAGTAGAAATCTAACACTTTTGGCTTTACAGAGGAGGAATGGGAATATAATAGATAGTGAGAAACTTTCTTTTATGTGAGTTATCCTACGGAGAATGTAGTCTATTGTCGCCCTTATGCTTCTACAGATATAGACTACTACTTCCGATTTAATAATTGGATCTCACACATATATATATATTGTAAAACTTTGTGTAATTTTGTCTCATATATATAGGAAAAGGTAGAGCTGTTAATAAAAAGAGCGTCCGGAATCGACTCCCACTACCAGTATTTTATTATAAAAAGTTCCCTTATAAAAGTATTTTTTACAAAAATACGATACAAATTGATTTCTCTACAATCAGGGTGAGTATAGGTAGTCTTTGACCGTAAGGTTGCAGACAGGATCTCCAACAGAGCCCCGTAGCAGGCTAAGAGGACTGGATTTAAGGAACCAATGCTCCGTAGCAAGCAGAGGCGGGTTAAGTCGCCAACAGAGCCTCGTAGCAGGCTAAGCGGCTGAGGTTAGGATGCGCAGACAGAGCCCCATAGCAGGCTAAGCCAGGAGATAGGATAGGCGTAGTCCCGTAGCAGACTAGAGGTCTGGGGTTAGGTTACTCCAAGAGTCCCGTAGCAGACTAAAGGAGGGTCACCAGAAAACTGGTACAGAGCTGGATTCTTCTGTCCAATTTATAGCGTCCCTTGGGTGGCGGTGGCGCTGCTGCTTCAATTTCGTCTTCTGTTCCGTGGGAGGGGCTAAACGTCGTCTGCAGGTGATTGCAGGTCCCGCTGGTGGAAGTTCCTTTTGATGAAGCACGAGGTGGTGTTTATAAACACTTGATGCGTGGATTTGTTTGTAAACAACTTCACAAGGGATATTACAATGTATATAAAAATGTTAAGAGATCTGTGAGGAATAGTCTTTTCGTTATGGATTCAACGTTTCTAAAACAAGGTTTCAGCTCTTCCGTTATATCTTTATTGAAATCAGACGTTATATATATATTTAATCACGGTTTCAATTATTGGATCCTCATGGAATGGAAATGGTTAAATCAGGAATGTAGGGGGCGAGTGGTTCATCGGTATTTAATACCATACCGAAGGTAAGTAAACGGTTTCTATTGTGGGATGTGGGCTACTAGCTTTCTTCTTGGGCTAATAAAATTTTTGATGCTTATTTGCATCTCTGGAATAAATAATAGCGAGACACCTTTTCGGATGTGGATTCAGCGTCTTAAGAATAGAATATATCCATCCTTATCTCTCTGCTGAAAACAGAAATGGTGGATCTATCAAATGTTGGATCCTTATGTAATGGAATAGGTTAAATAGTGAGAAACGTTCTCGGATATATATTCAGTGATCTAAGATTACAATATATCTCCACGCTTATTTCTCTGCTGAAACCGGAAGTGGTGAATCTATTATATATTGTATCCTTATGGAATGGAAATGGTTAAATAACAGCGAAACAGCGAGAAACGTTTTCAGATGTGGATTCAGCGTCCGAAGAATAGAAATTTATCTCTGCCCTTATCTCTCTCTGCTGAAACCGGAAGTGGCCGAGCTATCAAATATTGGATCTGCATGGAATGGAAATGGTTAAATAATAGCCAGAAATTTTCTCGTATGTGGATCCAGCGTCTTAAGGATAGAAATGTATCCCTACCCCTAATCTCTCTGCTGAAGTTGGAAGTAATGGATCTATTACCTTTGCATTGAAAACTAAGTTCGTCTAGCTTAGAATAATACCACTTCTGGTTTCAAAAACAATAGTGTATGCACGTTACAAAATGCCATAATATTGTAGAGTGTTAGTTGCTTTCAGAGTTGCATCAAAAACTAAAAATAACTATAATGATGAACACTTAGTGTGTTGAAAGTTTAAGTTTTCAGAATATGTATCTACATAAATATAATGCACTTAAGATATAATATATCATACCAGACAGAATATTTATATTTTTCCCCAGCAGAAAAAGTGAAATCATAACCTAACTCTTTAAGTTTGCAAAAGAAAACTTTGCTTTCCGTGAAAAAGATAACGGTCTGAATAATGGAGCATTTGTTCTTGGGGTTCTTCTTCTCCTTCTGTATACGTATATACGTACACTTTAGCACGAAAAAGGTTGAGGTATAGAAGAGTTAGAGACGAAGTGAGGTGCGGGGGAAAGGAGAGCTTTAATCCTTGAGGAGAAGTATCGTTGGTTGGCTGCTCCAATGCTTATCCTTCCGCCTGCCGTCCCCCCTTCATCAGGCAGACAGCTTTTTATCCATTCACGATGCTCAGAGAAGAGAAAGATGAGCATCATACAGTATTACTATATAGAAGACTGTAGAAAAGCCATCTGGAAAATATCTCCAATAATGCAGGAGGCATGTTTTATCACGTTTGCATCACATTCATGAAAAGGGGTGGTATACATAAGGGAGTAAAAACTTTTGGCTTTAAGCTCTCTTCTTCTTCTTTTCTCTCAAGTCACTTAACCGCAGCCTGTAAATGTATCGAAATCAGGGGAAGGGAAGAAGGCGGGAAGATTTGCTGAATATTGGAGTTTCCAATAAAGAATTGTGGGGAACACCTTTATCTCGGAGGGAGGCGTATTAGAGGTAGCGTCTAAGAGAGCCAAGGGTTGAAGACTCTGGAGATAAAACATTCGATACCACATTTAAGAAGGGTTTATTTGTAACTAAGAGGATACACTAAAGAAATGTAAAAACTTTACAGTTTTTCACTTAATCAGAGACAGTTATGAAACCAAAGAGGAAACTTCTAAAATATATTATATTAAAGTTTATTTTTGTTTGTTTAAAAAAGTTCCATATGTAGTCTGAGATGATAATTTATCTTCGAATATAATCGTACATATCATGGATTATGGCCAATGTATAATGTAATATTTGTTGTATATACATTATATCACATATGATATGGATATAAGTCTATTTTATATACTATGTGGGAATAAATGGACATCCCAAGTGGCCTAACTGAAAACATTTTTAAAAAATTGATTAATATTTACATTTACTGCTATAGATTGGCAAGATTTAAAAAAAAAACTATTTTTATAAACAGTAAATTGCAAAACTACATAATTATGATTTTGCCAACATAAGAGAAATATAGATTGTTTATAAAATATTGAACCTCAATTTTCACTCCTGGAAATTTCAATTTTTGTGTTAGAGCATTAGACGTCCAAGCAGTGCAGCATAAGATAAATCTGCTCCTCACTTTACTCTAGTATCATAGTTTGTTCAAGAGACTGGGCATGTTACATCCTCTCAAATGATAGCTGGACGATGACTTATTACATGCTGATTACATGTAAGCATTCTGTGAAGGTGAGATAGTGTGTTATCTTTTTAGGCTTGACCCGTGCGTATCACTGTCGTAGGTTTCTTTTTCCTATTGACTTGACAACCTTTTCTCTCTGTTATCACGGAGGTGTTTTCATTGACTAGACATCGATTCTAAGCATCACCGATAGAGGAACGGGTTTAGGCATTTTTTGTCCTCCAAAATCCAAATGTTTCGTTGGAAGTGATATTTCAATTATTTACTAATCAGCAGGCTTGCAAATACTCCTTTGAAAAATTAACAATTAAAATTATCAATAATTTTTTTAGTTCTAAATTTAATCAATTAGGTATTTCACGAGTCAATTTTTAGTTGATAATCGTAAAAGAAGCTCATAATGGTTAAAAAAAAATATCGTTATTTTTTAAAATAAACAAACATGAGAAATGGATATTCAACAAATACTTTTTCAAACACATCATGGACATTTCTGACCATGACAGTAATTTAGAGGTTTTTCGAAGAGAACGTTTTGACCTCAATTTGCTCTGAAAATCTGTGTCAGTGTCCTCTCTCTCTCTCACAACGATATTGTCTATCTTTGTAAATGGTAAATCTGACAAGGAAAGCTATCCAACTCCTCGACGAGTATCGCATTGAAACTTGCACAAGGGAAATGACATATTGAAAGATAGAAATATGCTTATTCTTACGATTCGCAACGTCGTCGAACCGGAAGTAGAATGATCGTTCCCCCATAGCTCCTGAAAGCTATGTACTCTGCTCATACATGCCACAATGTGATACACTGGAACCTGTTTATGGAACCTGTTTTCTCACGAAGACAAATATTGCTCACTCAAGATGATAATAGTCGGTAGTGATTGGGATCCCTAGTACGTCATTGATGCGAATCGATGTCAAATGGAACACGATACACGATTGTAAATTTCAAACGAACACGTTTACCCGGTGGAGAAAAGGGACACGCTCTAACCACAACGCAAAAATGGCTTTTTATTATTATTATTATTATTATTATTATTATTATTATTATTATTAGTAGTAGTAGTAGTAGTAGTAGTAGTAGTAGTAGTAGTAGTATGGTTTGCATTATTAATATGACCAGTATGATAAGTAAAAATAATAATAATGAGGAGAAGAAGACAATAAATACGCTATATTGTTGGCCCGTTAAGTAACGAAGAACTTTGACCTGTCTTGAGTGTCTTCTAGCACTGCTATAAAGGTTTTAAAATCCACAAACAACCATATTCCAACCGGGATTCGAAGTCAGGACCCTTGAGTCGCTGGCTTGACGCCCCAATCCACACAAACACGAGGTCTGCAAGAAGAAGAAATAGTATAGGACAGGGTTTCTCAACCTGGCGGTCGCGAGGATAAGCGAAAGATATAAATATAGTTAGCATCTACTTCCGGAAAATATTTTTAAAAAATAATTATTATTTTGAATTTTGTTCTGATAGACAATTTTTATTTGTATACATACTGTCAATTACAACAAAACTTGGTCTACTAAACATTTTCAACAGGTGCAGAGTTGGTTAAAAATCAATTTAAATGAAAAAGGTACTATATGAAACTAATAACAACTACATATTTAAATACCAGAAGAAATCAAATACACTTTATTTTTTATCATATGATCCAAAATTGAGGGAGTTATGAAGTTTTAAAATTTTGAAACGGGCTCCATTTTGAAACAGTATGACGGATCGGATTCGATGTTTGTAATATGAATGGACGGACTAAATTTGGTTTTAATCCATTCGCTTTTAGGGAAGTTACTGCATCCAATATATATAAGAAATTTATTCCACTATTATAGAAATGGATGTATATAGTGACACTTCTGCAATAGGTATATTAAAAATCCGACAATAGCTTATCAGAAGCCAGAAATTATAAGGGGGTCGAGTCGGCACTTTTACAGCACATTTTCGAGACGAGACTACCACAAATCTTGTCTCGTGCGCATCCCTAGGCAAGAGGATGTGATAATATGAGGTCGTGATCGGAATTAGGTTAAGAACATTGGTATATTATTATTATTATTATTATTATTATTATTATTATTATTATTATTATTATTATTATTATTATTATTTCTTTGTTGTCTTCTTCTAATTATTATTATTTTTACTTATCATACTGCTCATATTAATAATGCAAATCATCTACTACTACTACTACTACTACTACTACTACTACTACTACTACTACTACAACTACTACTACTACTGCTAATAATAATAATAATAGTCATACTAATAACAATAATAATAATAATCGTAGAAAGCCATTTTTACGTTGTGGTTTCTGTTCCACCTTAGGAAGATTATAAAACGGAAATGACGTTCAACGAGCGCGACGTTGCCACTTATATGAGTAGGAAGAAGCCGATTTGAAAAAATAAAAAAATGAAGAACACACACCAAACAGCGCAGCGGTAAGCGACTCAATATAATAATAATAATAATAATAATAATAATAATAATAATAATAATAATAATAATAATAATAATAATAATAATAATAGAAGAGGAATTGTAATAACTTACCATACGTAATCTACTTCTGGAGGCAAGAAACATCGAAATCTTTACTCCACACAAGTTCAGTGGGAGGGAGTTCACAATGATAAGGGGAGACGGAAGAACTTAATGTCCGGCTTCCTTTGTAATGCGATCTATTCTGTAGGAGACATGTATGTTAGAAGCAACTTTATTTAATATTTCTATTACTTCAAATTTGTTCCAGCTTGAATCACATTCAACACCTTTATTTTTTAACCATTCGACAATTGCTTTTGTGGTACATGATTTCGTAGGGATTTTTTCGTCTTTTGTTGAGTGTGTGCGGTTATTCTCTATAACAATCACGGAATTTGGTGGTACATTCGGAAGGAGTATTTCTTGGAAACGTTATTCTGGTGCTAAAATTCTCCGTAATGATCGCCTGTTTTTATGCCGCGAAAACGAGGTCAGCTCCAGAAATTTACCCACTCCCAAACCACGTTGTCACGTTAGAACTTGTAGTTGTCATAAAAAAAAAGTCTTGAAACCTTACCATATTTCTCCGTGTACAAATAGTCTTGAAAGGATCATAAAACATTTTTTCCATCTTGCAAGGAGTTGAACGATGCGCAACTTTCTGGGACGTCTTGCTTGCTACCTGCTCTCACTATCCCGCTAACATAAAAGAAACAACGGATTCTTTTGGACAGGGAGGGGAAGTGCTCCAAAATACACGTTTTTTTTACACGTTTTTATTGAGGATGTTTACTGTTTGTCCACTAGAGTGCAGTGCTGTATGTGTGGAGAAACCTTTCTTGCCTTCAAGAAGTTGTAACATCTAAAGAGTAAATAGAAAGATCGGGTTGAAAGTTTTTTTTTTTTTAATGACAGCTACAAGATTCATTTAACGTGGCAATGTGGCTTTAGTCATGGTATGAATGACTATTACTCTTCTCCCCCCCCCCCCTTTGCAGAGATGCCTTGACGCCTAAGGACAAACCCTCTCTCCAGCTTCACTGCCTGGTTTCGTTTAATAATGATTTATGAATAAACGTTTAATAATGATTTTTCCACCAGTAGAAAGAGGTTTCCCTTCTTTTTTTGCTTCTTATAACAATGTGGGAATTTCCAGCGACTGTCTCCAAAAATACCACTATAGCAGTTAAACACAAAATTAACTAATAACAGCACTAATAATAACACAGATAACACACGGAATAACTATAACAAGAAAATAACAAGATAAAACAAAACAAGAAACGCGCACAACAAAATTCACTGAACTATCACAGAACACAATGAATCAAAACTGTCATCCTGCTTCCGCCGACGTAGCAACAACTGAGTTCATGTTGCCAAACTTACCTTATCGTAAGAAGTTTAACTGATAAAGAATGAGTTTGTATACCTCTATTGTTATTCTAACAGTCAGTCTTATTTTCTTTGTGTATCTACTGCAAAAGTAGCTTTATTTTAAAAAGTTTTTCGATACACTAATATTTGAGTGAGAGTAAATCTGACAATCTTACTTGTGTCATGCTTCTGCTGTTGTTTATCGGCTACAGTTAGGGTTGCAAGTACTTACCGTATATGATTATGCAAGATGAACTTGCCAGCTACGCTGACTGGATACACGAACAATTATAAACTGCCGCGCAAGTCAACTCTGAAGTTTAATTTGCTTTTACCACAATCTTAAAAAACATTTTAAATTCTGTCATTAACCGGGTTTGGTTTTAAACCGGCTCGTTTTTCTACTAAAAAACGGTTCGGTTTTCAATTAAAAATCGGCTATAGTCGTAAACGCTAGTTTTTAAATTCGAAACAATTTTCTCTGAAAATCGGAACTGTTTTATAATCTTCCCGTTTTTTGAAAAATCTCTGTCGGTTCTTTTATAAACCGAAAAACCGTTATTTTTTTTCACATCAGTAGTATGGAATACCACATAGGACTGTGGGTGGTCCGGAACCCTCCCCCGTAAACGTTGTTTTAGGCTTCATTTTTTGTACAAATTTTAGCCTTTATATTCCCCCACCGCTTCAATGACTTGTTCAACCAAATTTAGTTTTGCTTAAATACTTTCAATAGAGAAAGGGCAAGCGCATTTAAACAGGTCTTGCATCATAAATAACAATAAAATACATAAAAAATACAGTGTACTGAAAATAAGAATAGCATAGGCTATCAACTTTGAGAGTTTTAAAATTGGCTACGTATAACTTAAGATAAAAATAATAATGCAGGCATTAAAAAAAAACTTTTAGGGGTGTGTAGCCCTGGATCCTCCCTGGCCGTACTACTGCTATAAAAATTAACATAGTTTAAATTTTTGTTATATACCTACTACACCTTTCGTAAACCTCTCGTGATGAGGAGGGAATCTCATAAATTGTGGATGAAATTAAGAAAACCCAGGGCATAAATAAAATAACAAAACAATCCGAATAAATTTTGAGATGAGATGAGAACTAATCCTTCGATAATTGATACACTAAGTAAGTCTTCCATAATCGAGACGAGGCAAGAAAACCTTATTTCTCGTCTCGTTAGCAACACTATTTATTTATTTATTTAATTTATTTATTTAACAATCACCAGATACAGCTCAGAGGCCATTTTACACTGGGTATCCAATAACAACTATTTGGACAGATTGGAGATTGTCATTATTCATCTAGCGACTCCGAAAACTATGAGTTCTACACTGATCATAAGAAAGATTAAGCATGTCTATTTTGTTAATTGTCTTGATCGACAATCCGAAAAAATGAAATCATGTGTTTTACAAAACCAGACATGAGCATGTGTTTACTTCGTATTTTGAAAGGAAACAAATTATAATACACTGAGCATGGCTATGTGATAATATGTAAGAAAACACACAATCACGTAACAGTTTCGACACAATAACTGTGTCTTCGTCAGACTTCCACTCCTTCTGCCTGTTTGGGAATTAGTCACCTCTTATATACTCTCCGGAGATCAACATTTAATTGGGCCCCACCCCTTCATTAAAAAGTAACACTTGTGTGGTTTCCACTTTCATTTTTTAGCTGCACACGTGTCCAATTAAAAGTTAACTTTTTTCGCTGGATCCATTCTGCCTTTAATTATCCTTATTTTTCTTATTAGTTTGCTCTCTTTCTTTCTTCTTCCTTTTCATTTTTCTTCTTTAAGCAGAATCTTCTCCCACTCTTTATTTATCGAGAATCCTGCATTCCAACTCATCACCTTGTCTCCTGCCTTCATAATCTCCCTGGCTTCTTTCCATTTTCTCACCAAAGTTTTTTATCTACTTCTATGACCTCTGCTCCTTCCCACCCTATTCTGTGGTTTGTCTCTTTTTTGATGTTTATATATTGCATTGTTATCCCTTTTCAATCTTACATCATCCTTATGCTGTTTTATCCTTTCTTCCATCTTCTTCTTTGTTCATCCTATGTAAATTTTGTTACACTCCGCGCATCCTACTCTATATATTACCCCCTCTTCGTCTTTGTCTGCTATTGCTTCTCTCTTTGTTTTCCTGACCAGTTCAATTATTCTGCTTCCTCCTTTCCTGTACGTCCTTTTTCCTGCTTTCCGAAACATTCTCTTTATCTTCTCGGTTTCTTTGCCTAGGCTTTCTATTCCAAACAATTTTTGTTCTTGACTTCTCCCTCTTTCTTTCTCTCTCTTGCTATGTTTCATGTCACCCTATCCTCTTCGTTGTATCCATTTCTCCTTAGTTGTGTCCAGAACTTCTTTAAATCTCTTTTCCTCTGTTCTTCATTTGTGTGTAGGTCTCCTCCATGCTTTTCTCCATGCTTTTTATGAAATTCTTCTTTGTACCCTCATCCACATCACTTCGTTTGTGACCATACACTCCCGCTGCATACTCTTTTTGGTATCAGGATGTAATAAACTCTCCTCCTGACTTCTTTAAAAGTTGATCGTAGGAGAATATATAAGAGGTGACCAAGTCCCAGGTTGGAACAAGTGGCACAACAGATATCACAGCAAATAGGACAGCAAATGGATTCCAAATTGGATACCAGATTGGAACAAGTAGCACAGCAAATGGATTCCAAATTGGATACCAGATTGGAACAAGTGGCACAACAGGTGGCGCAGCAAATAGGACAACAAATGAATTCCAAATTGGATACCAGATTAGAACAAGTGGCACAGCAGATGGATTCCAAATTGGATACCAGATTGGATCAAGTTGTACAACAGGTGGCACAGCAAATAGCACAGCAGATGGATTGCAGATTGGAACAAGTAACGCAGAAGATAAATACCAAATTGGAAATTACCGACAACAGGATGGAACAAAATTATTCATAGCTTTGCAGTAGTGAGAAGTACTGTTGATATAGTCGAAACACAAGTAACCGAACATACAAACCAAATTCGAAGATTGCAAGAAGAGATTCACACCATCACAGAAAATCAGTACCGCCCAGTGTAGTCCTGAACCTGCCCTCAATGTCGTGTATGAAGAACATAGGAGAAATGTGTCAAGACTAGAGATGTGGGTCGGGTAAATACCCAGTGGGTAGGTAAATAAAAAATGGGTATTTACCCGGGTATTTACCCCTTTTGTATGTACCTACCCAAAAAATGGGTATTTTCCGAAAGTTCAATTATTTTGAAGTTTTAAGAATTGTTAGCCATACAGTGACCTTTTCTAATATTTTGGGGTCTGTCGAGCGTGTTTTCCTATTCATTCACTATAAATATGCAAAATAATAATCAATTGACCCCGTTCATGTGCGGTGCGGGTTTGCAGGCAATTTTGACCATGGCCCACCCGCGATACAATTTTGGATATTATATGTTATTCTAGGTTACAACATCTAAAACGTATATATATTGTCGAAGAACTTCATAGGTAAAGAGGAGATGAAAATATTGAATTGAGTGTTTTGAAAGGGGGAAATGGTGGAGATGAGTTACAATTTTCAGACGAAGCCCTCGTTTACACCTATACACGTATCTAAGTTTGAACATCATCGATCAAGCCAATCTTGAAAAATAATTAACTTTTCCAAGTTTACGTCATTGCTCAGGAACAAATCAGAGTTAGAGTTGAAACATGATAAATTAAGGGTTACCTGGGAGTACCTACATTAGCACCCTCTTGTTGTCTCAAGATTGATCTCGGGCTATTTTACTATTCTTATCCCTTTCTTCACCAAGATGTGAATGGCTTTTAAACTTGGATTAGTTTCGCCAAGACTTAAACAATTAAGACATCGTGGTATGTCTTCAATGAGTTGATTTTGAGTTTAACGTCCCGTTTAGCAGCGAGGCTATATGAGACGTGGACCTACTGACCGTGAAATCCGAACCACATGAGTTCCCGCCGGGAATCGAACCCGGCTCTCCCACGCCAAAGGCGCGTACGCTAACCGCTTAGCCACGAAGGAGCTCAGGTATGTCTTCAAGCCTTAGGTTGTCCAAACATAGAAATCGTATATAAACCCTCTTTCTTAAATCCTTGGAAGATAGCCTCAGTTTAAATGTAAAGTTTGTGATACGCCGCCGATTATCAAGAACCATACCAAGTTATTGTGTATTTTCATTTGAGAACAGATGTTTTGAGATTCCTTCAATCCAACAATTTTTCCCGAAATGTGTAATTTTGAAATTTTAAAATTCTCAGAAATGTTTCACCGACAACTCAGACAACCGTCATACGAATAAAAGATAAACGAAAGCTGGATCATGTTTCTAAAGCATTACATATCAAAGGCTACAACTAATTGAATAAAGACGACCAAAATTATCAAAATCTTTCCGAGTCGAACATTATGGAGGTTCAAGTTAATCATGAAAAGATGATATGTCTACTAGTTTCCAACTTAAAAGAACATTTTGGAGTAATTTTAATGAAAGGAGAAAGTGAGTTTGATATAGTACGTATAGTCACATTTATTATACGAAAAAAAAATACATCAATTTCCATAAAATATACAGGATTTTCTTGACTTTTTATGGCTTCTTAGGTTCAACGTTACTATTTCGGATTTTTGATAGAATCTTAATACTGATATTTCTTAAATCAAATGCCGACGTATGGAACCTTAATGAAGTCTTACAGGAAGTGTTGAAGGAAAGCATTGCCAAAGCGATCTTCGTTAGTGGGTGTCCCCTGTCACTTGTTGATCACCCTTTGTGGATTGAATTTTTTAAAAAGAAAATTCGTCCTTCGTATTCTCTCCCATCAAGGTATCGCCTGGCTACTAGTTACTGGGATGCTCAACACAGTGAAATGCAAGGGGAAGTTAAAATTAAGTTAGAGGAATCAAGAAACCTATATTTACAGTGTGACGGTTGGAGTAACTTAACAAATGAATCTATCAGTTTTTTCGTCATTTTAAAGCCTGAACCTGTTTTTGTTGATTTCGCGTTGTCAAAAGAAAATAAACACGATGCACATTACTTGTCTGAAGAGGTTATGAATGTTCTGTAAAAACATAACCCTGAAAAATTTTTAATAATCTTAGAAGACAACTCGTCCAACATGAGAGCAGCTTTTAAATTAGTAAAACAGAAATATCCTAGTATAGTATATTTGGGTTCTCTTGCTCATCTTCTCCATTTGCTTTGTTCTAACATCATCAAATGTCCATCGGTGAAGACATTACTGGGAAGAGTAATTAATGTTGTTAAAACAATCAAACATAGCCATCACCTGCAAGCACTATTTACACAAAACTCAAGGGAGAAAAGGGTTACAATTTCGTTGGGGAAACCATTTACAATGCCTCCAAAGTGTGCTTGTCAACAAAACTGGGTTTCAGACGCTCGCGTGAGTGAGGAATCGTCATTACCTTCAGAAATCAAGAAAATACTTCTTGATTATGTATTCTGGATTTGTATTGAAAACCTTATAGCCATTTTGAAACCTATAGTGGATTTGATTAATTGCTTCGAGTAAAATGAGTATCAGATAGACACTTTGCACTCAAAATTCCAGAGCCTTCATCTAACTCTGATGACAGAACAGTTACCGTCATCAATCCTTTCGAAAACAGAAGAGCAATCAATGATGGAAAAATTTAAACAAAAAAGTGAACCCGGCTTGAGTCCAATTCATCTGGCTGCAGATCTTCTCAATCCCACTTTTCACGGCTGAAGAATTGCTGAATGGAGTAAACTTCGTTTGAGAAGTTGGAAAACAAATGGGATTGAATTCTGTTTTACTGAGATCACATTTGACTGACTATAGGGACAGGGAAGGAAATTGGACAAGGAACTTTTTGTGGGACGGAGTGGAACAAATGAGCTCACTATTTTGGTGGAGAGGGTTTCGATGCATCACTGAATTATAAATAAGATAAAAGAAGATGAGCCAGATTGAGAAAAATGGAGAAAGTTTCATGAGAGGCGAATCTAAGGAAGAACTTAAATTCCGTGTCCTTAATACCAGGAGCTGCTGGCAGGCAGAATACTTAATAATAGTGTATGACTGGTTTGGTGACAACTGACTTCACTTTGTTTAGTCATCGTTACGTTCTGTCATAAATTTTAAATTTTCGTGTTGTTTTGATCCACTACAAATTCTACCGCGTAGTTAATTGGACGCCTCAGGGGCACACCAAGGTAAGAATTCACAGTGTAGAATGGATAATTATTTTGCGCCAAGGGTAATAGAAGGAAATTTAGTGTAGGCCTAAGTAGAAAGAAAATTATGGTGAGTAGGTAAGAAATCCGACTGTATTACTTAATAAGTATCAAATTCATTCTTTAATTACTAGAAAAAATGATTAATTTGGTGGTTATTTAATGCTCCTGTTGCAGGTGATACAAATGACCATTATATTTTTCATTGACAACGATAAGATCCATTTATTTCTAATTGGAACATAAAATACCCACTAAAATACCCATTTTGGGTAAATACCCGGGTATTTACCCAGGGTATTTACCCGCTGAAATAAATACCCAGGTATTTTACATCTCTAGTCAAGACCTTGTGAAGAAGACAATAGCTTGTCAGAAGTCTATTCTGAAAGGGGAGATACCATCTCAAATTCTGAACACGAAGAAAGACCACATCGCAGGAACCGTACACACGTTAAACCCCGACATCCAAGGTATTTTAGAAATAATAACAGTCGTGTGAATTTTAGTGAAATAAGATCATTAAGTAAATTCAGCGGCAGATCTGAAGATATCCTAGCGAGTGCATTTTTAGAGAAATTTGAGGAAGTGTGTGAATTAATTGGGAAAGATAAAGCTAACTTTCTTAAAATCTTACCGCATATTTTGTTACCACCTTGTTCCGTATGGTACAAAGCAATAGAAGGTAGTCTGCATAATTATTCTCATTATAAAAATGCGCTGTTAGCTAATTTCGAAAACGATTTTATGTTAGCAGACCGGGATGCTCAAATTAGAAACCGACGTTTTGACCCTAAAGTAAACAAAAGTCTTACAGATTTTTTGATCTCTGTGTATAATGACTTGAAACAGATCAATCCATATCAGCAGGAATCACGTTTCGCATCAATAAAAATATTATTACCGTTTAGGTTACAACAAGTATTGATTTCTTCGCAATGTATTAATTTTAATCAGTTAATAATGATAGTTCAAAATTATGAAAGTCAGATTTGATTGCAAGGTAATAATAACAGAAATCAAGCTAACTATATTACTGTTCGAAAATATCAATGTTAGAGAAGACTGTAACCATCATATGAGAGGTAATGTTAGATTTTCTCGTAATGGCAATACAACCGAAACTAATTTCAGGAGAAACAGAAATGATAATCTTACCGTTTTTAGGAATAATGCAAATAATCGAGCTAATTTCTCACGAATTGCCAGTTTTCGTAATAATTACATAGGTGGCAGAAATTTTCAAAATAGAAATCAAAGAGTTGGTGAAGTAAATAACATACCGGCCTGTACTCAAGATTGTTTTATTTAATGCAACATAATCGAATCTTTTGACAATGCTAATTAAAAACTAGATCCGGCTGACGTGGAACGGGTTAAAGCCACGTCAGCAATTTATTCGCAAGAATATGTAAACAGTGATTTAAACTTAAAGGACAAAGCTTCAAATCCTTTAAATGATAGCAACCAACAATATAGTGATTTAGATTCAAATGAAAATTCAGTGATTATCTTTCCTATACAGGAAACTATTCCTAAAGCTCTAAATTATAGTAATAAGCTTCAGTATATTCCAGTAAGCAATTGCCATTGGATGTTTGATGATGTGGAAGATATGTGTTTACTCGATAATTTTGTCTTCTTAAAAACCTTTTGTACAGCTAAAATACCTGTTAAAATTAATGATATCACCGTTCAAGCTCTTATTGACACTGGCGCTACTGTATCACTCCTTTCATATTCATTTTGGTGTGAACTCACAAAAGAATATTCAAACCCTAGACTGCAAAAAGTGGACAATTTAGTTTTAATTGATTATACAGATAAACATAAGAAAAGAGATATGGGAAAGACACAAGTCGTAATTACTGTCCAGAACTACGAAATTTCAGTTCCTGTGTTAGTTATAAATGAATTAAATGAAAAGGTATTAATAGGCCTTGACTTCCTTACCCAATTACGAGCAACGTTAGATTTCGAGAACAGGAATTTTCCTATACGAAATCTTAATGATAAAATTATTCAAGATTTGATTCCTGTTAATAGTTTCGCTTGCCGATGTCAACTCCGCATGCATAATGTTGTTTTAAATGTAAATAATTGCGA
This sequence comes from Thermobia domestica, assembly GCF_964235325.1. Taxonomy (NCBI): domain Eukaryota; kingdom Metazoa; phylum Arthropoda; class Insecta; order Zygentoma; family Lepismatidae; genus Thermobia; species Thermobia domestica. The sequence continues at coordinate 97,246,502 of NC_137461.1, forward strand.
TGATAATTAAACTGATGGCGAGGAACATAGGAATGAAAAGGCTATTATGTACAATATAGATTGTCAATTTGATAATTGTGTAAATGTAATAGTAGGGGCTATTGATAAAGTTCATGGAAATTTTGTATCCCAATTTAAGGAACTTCTTTATAATCATAGAAATGTAGAATTAATGCTGTAAAAATTTTGTGTATGATATTGAAGTAGATACCGAAACCCCTATTGTAACGAAACCGTATATCATATCATATAGATTTACAGAGGAAGTGAGAAAACAAATTAGTGAAATGTTGCAAGATGATATAATAAAGCCATCACAGAGCATTCATTTAAATCCTTTACATGTAGTGCCTAAGAAAGATGGCAAACGACTGAGAATAGAAAATTGACTAAACATATAAAATTACAAGTAAGATATCCTCCTGTTGAAGAAATTCTTAGTTCCTTGCAGGTACAAACTATATTGGGAAGCTTGGACTTAGTAATGGCGTATAACCAAATATTATTAGGGGAGAGTTCTAGACCATTTACAGCTTTTTCATTTGAGGGACAATTATATGAAAACATCCGAGTATTCTTTGGTTTGATTAATGGAAGTGCAACTTTAGCTTCATGTCTAAATAAAGTGTTAGGACAAGATCTAAGAGCAAACGCAATTTTTTATGCAGATGATATCTTAATTATGGGAGAAACACCAGAGGACTATTTGAAAAATTTAGATATTGTCTTAAAACGTTTGGGAAACGCTGGTCTAACTGTTAATTTAGAAAAATCGAATTTTTTCAAGGATTCTATTGAATTTCTAAGGTATACAATAGACGCTTAGGGAATGTGTTTTAGCGAATCTAAAATTCAAGCTATAAAGGATCTACCAGCTCCAACAAATTTGAAAGAAGCTCGACAAGTTTTAGGGTTATTCAATTGGTTCAGAAAATCCATACCTTGGTTTGCATATTTAGCTCAGCCTTTATTCTCTGTAACTAAGAAGGGAATTCCATGGCAGTGGGGTGCTCTACAAGAAAGAAGTTTTTACAAACTGAAAGCTTGTATTATGGAAAATATTAGTTTGAATCACCCTAGGTTTGATCGTCCTTTGTATACAATGCGTCGGATCGTTGTGAGGAATTTCTGGTATTTTGTGGCAACCTAACCCTACTGTAGATGAACCAGCAGTCATACGTTGTGTTAGTCGTACGGTGAAAGGTTCAGGGAAAGGGTATACGAAGATCGAAATTGAACTACTTGCAGTACGCTTTGAACTTCAAAAGTTTGCTCCATATGTAAGCGATTGTCATTTTATAGTTTTGACTGACCATAGTTCTTTACGACATCTTAAGAAAGTTCAAGGGTACAACAGTCGTTTATTGCGATGGTTACTGGAATTGCAATCTTTTGACTTTGAAGTACAACACATTAAAGGTGTAAGTAATGTTCCGGTAGACATGTTGCCAAGATTGTTTCCAGACGATAATCACCGAGTGTTATCTATAAATGCCTTTAAAATTGTACAGGATGAGATAGCCAAAATATTCATAGATGAATAAAGAACACCAAAAGAATTATGATTATTCCAAAATCATGTATCATTTGCCTTCTTGCCCTCAGGATTGTGGTTGTCCTCGTAATTGGAATTCACTGTATCAGATGTCTAATGAAGTACTTCTGATTAAAGATTTTAAATTTAAAAATAGGAAGAAAATTTGCATTCCTCCGAGATTGGTGCCGTATATTAAAAGTATGTCATGACATTTGTGGTCATTTTGGATACTTAAAGATATATTCACTAATTAGTAAATCCTTTTATTGGAAGTCACTTAGGACGCAATTAAGAGTATATTAATGATTGCGAGGAATGCATGAGAATTAAGCATAATTTTCAATCTATATACAAACCTATGCTTTCAATTATGCTTGAAAGACCTCACTCTTTCATTTCAATTGACTTGTATGGACCTTTTCCTCGAGCACCTACTGGTTATACTTTTCTTTTGACTGTCATGGATGTTTTTACGAGATATTTAGTGGCGTATTCTTTACGAAATGCAACTTCTTCTGCAATTGAGCATCGAATCTTGAATGCGTACCTACCACATTCTGGCTCGATTAAACATATTTTGTGCATATGGTGGACAATTTCGCAGTGATGTACTTATCCGTGCGATGAATAATGCTAATATTAAAGTACATTTTGTTACTCCATACCATCCAAGTAGCTCTATTGTTGAAAATGTTTATCGAAATCTTGGCATGTTATTTCGACACTGTTGCAAAAATAAACACAAAGACTGGATTAAGTACGTTACGGAAATTACCTATTTTTTAAATTATTCAGTTTCCGATACCTTGGGAATTGCTCCGGCGAATATTCATAATGGAACTGATTTAATAAAGCCATAGAAGAGCATTTTAATGTCAAACTTAGTGAGAATGATAAATTGGATTGTTCACACCTTGTCAGTATGGTACGCCTTAGTAGAACACGGAAATTTCCCATGAGAAACCAAAAGATCGAACATCAACAGACATGTAGATCCAAAATTCAAATCAATGATCTCGTTTTAGTGAAGTTACATCCTCAAAGTGATTCATCATTGAAGAGAATTTATAAGTTCTGGGATTTATATGCTGGACCTTCTTTATGTATTAGACAACTTAACCCTAAGGTTTTCGATTTAAACGATGTAAAGACTGGTAAACTTTTGTGTTTACGAAATATTGACGAACTAAAGTTATGGGGCCCGTCAGACATTACCAAAAGTAAATGGATGCAATTAGTCGAAAAGTTAGTTCCCACAGAAGTTCTAAGATTAATATAGGTAATACCGAAGTTTCAGGTTAATCCTTAGTGTAATCACTTCTTTATTTGTGTGATCTTTTTGTAATATTAATTAGTTCTTGTTTTGTTTCACTTTGAATGTTGTTATGATTTCATTGTAATTTTTACTTCGTTCACTTTCTATGCAATTACATCTATGCCTCGATAAAAAAATGGTTATCAAATTTATGATAACTATGCCCGAATAAATGAAATAGGTTATGTTGTATTTCAGCTTATACCAACTTTATTGTTAATATGTATAAATGGCATTGAGTTAAAGAATCTAATCAGGACCTAAAAGTGATCAACAAATTTGTCATATTTTGAATATGTCCTTCCCGTCGATATTTTTTATAGAATTAAAATAAAATTCATTATCGAATAAATATAAAATGATAATCTGATAAAATGAAAATAACATATTATTTTATGAATTGCATTTTTTACATAAGAAGACTATTCAAAAAGTAAGGCAACTTGTATATGAAATGTCTAACGGTCTACGATTCTTCCTTTAATTGTGATCATTTAATTTAAAGGAGTCCCATAGTTTGGCAGCCATTATTCAACGATATTGTCTATCTTTGTAAATACTTTCTTAGTATTGTTTATAGTTACGGGCAAAAGTGTTATTTTGAAGGCACAAGCACTTAAGAAGAAGAAGAAGGAAGATATAAAGGTATAATTTAAATGCTTGTATCTTATTAAAATATTTGTTAATTTGGTTGTTATGACGACTTGTTTATCTTTTTGATGTCGTTGTCATGGCAATGTAGAGAGACAGAATAGAACGAAGTGCCATATTGTGTAGATTGATTGTATGATATTGTAATGTAACAATACGATATATTTTGAAAGTGAAAATATATGTCCTAAAGTGAATAATTGTGTTGTGGAATCCAGAATAATTTCGTAATTCCTCTCTCAAAGAAAGGAAAAACTAACTGCTTGTTCCTAGACACGCCAAAGAGTTTTGGACAATAAGGAAAGATTATTGTTTAACTGTTCGATTGTGAGATTTACTAATTATATTTTAAACTCTTGAGCTCACAATTTCATTGATTTAGTCATACAGAACAGCGGATGGCAATGTAAAGAATGCTTTCACCACCACCTGCTTGGCTTACCATTTGCTAAAGGGCCACAACGATACAAAATCGACAAAGTGTGTCGAATTTACTAATCTTGAGGGTCCGTATCCTGAACATAATTTTCTCCTTTAAATAGCTGCCATCTCTAAGTTGTAAAACAAAAGTAAACGGGAAATATGTACCTTCTTGAAATTTTAATAATTTAGCCGAAGAATTTTAGACCAATAAAGTCGAATCGACCTAACAAATTAGAAGCAGGTTGAGACTTGGCACAATTGTTTATTAGCTCATACTAATGAAAATACTAAAAGTCCCCTAAAATTCAACTTGTGCTTCGGAAGCCATCTTCGAAAATGGGAGCCAAATTTATGTTTTTGGGAATTACTTGTAAACCGATACAGATATAAAAAAAATCCAAGAGAGAAAAATATTCTTCATCAAAAACAAACAATTTATATAATATCTTTCTGTAGGAGGAAAATTTTAAAAAAAAGTTACACAAGATTATCACAAATTTTGAATGTTATTGAGGATATGCAAAATTCAAATAGATTTTTCTAGTAGAATTCTTATTATTATAAAATACTTTTCCTTACCAGGGTAATTTAGTACTCAGAGGTATCAAATAGTATTTCCAGTGATGAATTCTGACAATTTGTTCCCAGACACTGTTCACACATCGCTGAGGCCAACAATGCTGAGTGTACACACTTGCATTTTTTTTGTAACTAACATAATATCATTTCAGGACTTCGAAAGACTTACAACACAAGGTTATTTTTCCATAAGACGGACTGACAGATTTTGGCCTGAAATTTCAACGAGATGTGCATTAAACAGCTTTTAATGCGCAGCTCTTAGATCGTTGGTGGACTTACACGTGGCCAAGGAATCAGAGATTCTACTCTTCAGAGATGGGTTTCATTAACTCCAGCCTGTACTGAAATAGCTTAAGCATTAGCAGATTTCAGTGGAATTAATGTAACAAGTATACATCATAACACAGAATTAGGAAAAATCATGTCAGTTAAGAGATTGCAAAGACTTTTTGCAATTTGTAAGCTGGTTACGAGAACATAACCTATTTTTTCAATCAACAGGGCACTTGGTAAATCTTCCAAATGGGGTGGTAGCAGACTCATCAATTACATGCAATAGGGCACTGGAGATTGGGACAAACACAATAAAATTACTTGTAGGGAGTAACTTTTTTTTTTTTTTTGCGATGTCCTTATGCAGCAGCAGACGAAAATAGTTCCTTTAAGGAAACTGACATCAGGTACAATAAAAATAAACCATGCGACTGTTATGTTGAAATTCCCACAAGAACTCTTCCACAGAATGGCGTGTCTGGACAAAAGCGAAACAGAATGAAAAGCATACTTTGAATATGAACTGACAAGCATGCCTACGTCATTGTTTGATTTATCACTCTTAAGAAAAGGCAACAAATCTTCCATTCTAAATGCTTTTCATGTTAAAGTGAAACCCCAAATTTACCATGCAATTCAGTCTATGTTTTGATGGAGAAAATCTTCTACATTGTGTGGTTTGATCAAATCCAGTTACGTTTGGTTAATATTTGACGTGTATGTAACATAAATTGAGCGCCATTATGGTAAAAAATTTGTAGTGATGTTTGATGGCTATTCAGATAAAGAAACAACAAAAAGAGCAGAGCATGAACGACGAGCAGCTAAACGATCTTTTCGAGACATCATTTTCGACGAAGATACACCAACAATTATATCACAGACAGATTTTCTTGCAAACAGAAACAACAAACGAGCTCTTATTCAATTTCTGATGCATGCCTTGAAAGCCAAAGGCTACACTGTTTTACAAGCAGTGATGCAATTGAGGCCTATTCCGGAAGAAGGGCACATAGGCCTATGTGCCCTTTTTCCGGAAATCATTTAAAGCGAACCGCCATGTTATGCTGTAGGTAGTGTGCAAATTTCACCTCGATATCTTTATTTTTGGCAGACTGGCAAGATTGTTTTTGTAAGCCTTTGCACCACTGTTTTGGCGCACAGCTTACATTCAGACTCTAGCAGCGGTTATTGTTGTGCTCCTTGGAGTATTATTGACCTACAAAAGTGTCAGTACTGCAAAATGGATGCTGAAAGTAAACCTGCGTACAAGAAGCGGCGTGTAGTTTATAGTAACACGAATTTGAAACGTGAAGAATCAAAAACTAAAAGGGTTCGTGGTGAAAAATACTTCAACTCGAGTAAGAATGAAGTACTGGCTAAAGTGTTTTCCTTGGTTACTCAGTGTTGTAATAACAAGTGTTATGAGGAATTTTCCCTTCAAACTCAGTGTAGCTTATATCATTCCTTTTATAGTAGCAAAGAAAAGTCTATTCAAGATTCGTTCCTACCTTCGTGCATGAGTAAGTCAGAAAGCACAAAATGTGCTCGTGAGCAAAAGAAACTACGGCCCCATACATGGCTGTATTGTGTTAAGGATGGTGGAATGGCTACTGTGGTATGTCAGAAAATTATCCTTAGTTCATTTAATATTTCAGTGAAACGTTTACGAGTGATTCAGTCCAAAATATTGGATGGAGCTGATTTCCAAGAAAGACGAGCTACACATAGTAATCGTCCACACATATTAAGATACAATATCTTAGAACTGATGGAGAGTCACCTGCTGTTATTTCCAAGTTATTATAGTCATCTTTGTGGACATAAATCAAAACTGAAATATTTTGAGAACCCACATCTTAATATCATGACATTTTACATAATGTTTCAAGAATACTATAGGGACAAAACCAACAAATCGTTGAAACTACCGTATGTGAAGTACTTTAAAATTTTTAAGGAACAGTTTAGATATGGATTTGTAAAACCTAAAACTGACAAGTGTGACTTTTGTGCTGAATGTGGCGAACAACTATCTCGCGATCCTAATGACCCATGTAAAGTTCATTATCAGATTCATAAAAGGAAAGTTGATAGACGAAAAAATTTGAAGGACGAGTTTATTTCTAAATCACACTCAACTAATAGTGAAGATAAACTAAGTCCATCTCATTTAGTGTTGGAGTTTGACTCCGGTCAGAACTATCCAATCCCTCGGCTTAATGTTAACAGTCAATTCTACAAAAGAATGCTTTGGCTGTATGTATTCATTTTAACAGTCAATTCTACAAAAGAATGCTTTGGCTGTATGTATTCAACGTGCATGTATATAACGACAATTCATAATATTTCTACTGCCATATGGAAATCCGGTAGCTTCTTTCTTATTTGTTTAAAAAAAGAACCTCAGCAAGTTTCCAGAAATAAGAACAGTATTATGCTTCAGGTGGACAAAACAGAAACACTACAATAACAAAATTTTGTTTCCTGGTTCGGTAAGGTTCATAAAGCGAAAAAAAATGTTTATATCCTGTGCGTGGACACTCGTTTAGCCAGTGCGAAAGCAACTTTGGGTTTGTTCGAAACAAAATAAAAAACTTGGAGCGAATCGGACCTGCAAAGTCATGATTAGAAGCCATCTTTACCTGTTGGCAGAATCCATCTCCTTTTGAACTGACAAGGATAAAGATTTGATTAGGATTGGGACACAGCTCTTGGCCCTTTCTTTCGTTTCAACCCATCATCAGAAACTTCAAAGTACACTATTATACAATATGTAATAATGAAATACACTTATCAGGAGTTCTGCTGTGTTCTAGTACGTATTATCTGTCAGGAAAGTAAATGTACATCTATTTTTCGAGTCTGGCATTCCTGCTCTCCATCCGTGGAGAGTATGAGAATTAAATCAATCAAATGTTTACTGAGGGGCAAAAAGAAAAGTTTAATCTGAATAAGACATTGCAGAGGAGCACAAGCTGTGAATACGAATAGTGCATAGTGTAAATAAAGGATGACATCGAAAGAGAAAGCCAGAAACAGCTGTTAAACTTAGAAAAAAGAGTAAAAATTGTCGAAGTGGGAACATAAAACACAAATACAACAAATACGCCGATAACTAAACGTTCACCACGCCATGATCTTGGTGTAGTGGTTAATGTGCTGGCTTACAAATGAGAAGGACGCGAGTTCGAATCCACATCAAGACGTTTTTTAAAAAAAAATGTTAATAATACATACAGCTCATGAGAGATGGTAAAAGAGATCGTATTTAGTCTTTCGTAGCAATTATTATTGGTAATGTTTAGTACTGATAATACTTTTTGTCTTTGCGTATTGCTTTCATTCTCTTCTTAATTTTGAAAGAGAAGAATATCCGAACAAATGCCACCAACATTCCTCATATTTTGAATGTAAACGCCATTTGCAATTAGTAAAGAATAAAAATTGAACGTTCCGATGTAGCTGCAAAAAGTAAAAAGAAAAACATGGAAGTGGAGTGTTCGAATCCATACTCATACAATTTCTACATGCTTTACACCTCCCGACCACGTTTCTACGTTAGCAATTAAGAGGTTTGAGTTTAGGTTAGGCTGGTCAATACGTTTTGCAAAGGGGCCCGGTTTAGCTCTGACGCACCACAGGTGCGAGCAGGGAGCAAAACACCTTTTCTCTCTCCCTCTGTGTGTCTATTTATCTATCAATCTGTATATATATATAACGCTATTTGTGAATGCCATAACCACCCTAATTTTCAGCGGATTGAGACGAAACTTGGCACAAACATTAATTGTTGAAATATCTTGATGAGTTCGTTAACCAGAATAATCAGATGAAAATGTTCTAAATGGTGGCTCTTCAAACTCTTAAAAACTTCCAAGGGAACCAAATTTCGCCCATAAATAGGTATTCAGAAAGTTTGAATAACTTTTCCTCTTTTACTGAGATATTTGTGTGCAGGGACTTATTGAAATATTGGACCCGATTAATCGCATAAAGAAGGTTCACGCCCTTTCGCTACGGTCAGGCTTTTTTTTTTGCAGGAGGGAGTTATTTTCGTAGCGGAACAAGATGATTGTTAGTGATGATATGAAATCACACATTGAAAGTGAAGTAACTTGTGAAACGTGTTATTTGAAAGAATAATATAATAAATGTGCTTTCCCCTAACACAGAGAACTAAATCATGAGTTCGGGAGCGTGAAAGGCGAGGAGTGTTATTTGATTTGCTTTTTAGTAACACATTGCATTGCAAATAAAGGTAGGCAACATTAGTGGTAAGTAAAATATTATTATTATTATTATTATTATTATTATTATTATTATTATTAATAATAATAATAATAATAATAATAATAATAATAATAATAATAATAATAATAATAATAATATGTGTTGTTTGTGGCAAGGCAATATCTTCCTCAATTCTTCTTCAAACGTAATAATTGTAACGCCATATCTCCCTTCAAAATATTAGCAATTTATATCGAGAGAACGGGAAATTGTAGAGTAATGGGAGCAACGTTGGACTGTACGCACTCATAGTAATCAGAAAAATAAGCGATTTCAATGCAAAATGAACGAAGAGTCACTGTCATGGGTAGTCATGGAGCCACGGCAGAGCCCTCTTTAGGCAAAATGTCGATAACTTATATCGAGAGAACAGGAGGTGATAGTGAGATGGGACCAACGTTGGACACTGTGGACCCATAAGGCGCATAAAAATAGTGGGGGGGGGCAGCTAGCCTTACTTATTTCCACATAATAATATAAAATTATATTGTTGAAATACACACACGAGTTAGCTAGTAATATTTGATATTATTATTATTATTATTATTATTATTATTATTATTATTATCGACAGCGTCTTTTCATTACGTGTGCATGTTTGACATGAAGCCAAAGAGAAGATCCGTCATTCGTAGAAAGAATAAGAATAGTCAGTTACTTTAACTGTGAACGACAGCGAAAAATACGAAAAGAGTGATTAGCTGTAGCGAAAAGAAACAATACTTTCTCTCAAATGGATAAAAAACCAAGCCGAGATAGATTCGAACTCGCATAGACTGCGTGAAAAGTCAGTGCTTTGTCCACTTTTCTTCTAACTGACTCACCGAACGTGTTTCAGTAACTTACTTATTGCTAATTTTACTTGCTTCACTCGTTTAACTTGCTTTTTCTAATAACTTATAATGACAGAGACACGAACACAGAAACATAAGGAACAGTTAAAAATCATAGATGCTCTCCCGCCGGGAATCGAACCCGGGACGCCAGACACCAAAGTCGCACGTGCTAGCCACTATACCAGAGGGAAGGGCACTGCTTACTCTCTGTGTCGTTAGGGATTTCGACCACTGTATTGCAAGCTATTACTTCTGTGGGTTGTATACTATGATCACATGTTTCTTGTTTGCTGGAAGAGTTAAACCTACATTCTATGTAATACATGAGGTATTTAGACCTACATGCTCTTCATATAATGTAATAAAAGGACCATGTTGGGAATAAGAAAAAGAACATTCCTTGGACAAAACGGAAACTATTGGCGTCAGAAATATTTATCTACGAGGCATGCGCAGTAGTATATTTCAGAATAGTTACTGTTTAGTTCAGTAAACGAAGAAAGGGGTATAAAAAAGCAAATATGTCGCTTCAAGGAGATCGACCAGAGTTGACAGAGGCCGAAGCAGATGTGTAGTAATACAACAACTTGGTTAAATTGATAATTGGTTCTTTATTCTGTAGTAGATCGTATCACAACCTTACGGGAGAGCAGAGAAAGACTTACTAAAGCTGTCATATAGTAAGCTTCAGTAACACGATCATATAGACAAATGGATGTAACTCTGAGTACTACAACTTGGATTTAACGAAAGCCGTTTAGATATTCAGTGGTTTGCAGGGTTGTATACGACACAAAAAGATAAGACACAATACAATTCTTCATACCTCAGCTTCCAGTAACTAGATACATGCAATTTCTGGTTAGATACTGAAACTGCTGTAGGATTTTAATACATGACGTATTGCAGGATACAAAATGCTTTGCATTACTTGTTTGTTTGTAGACAGCTACTAGCTTAGTGTTCTGAAAGGTTGTGTATAAACTAGGGATAGTCAATTCCGGAATTATTACTTTCCGGACTCCCGAAGGTAAAACCGGACAAATTCCGGAATTCGGAAAAATCCGGAATTTAGAAATTTCTGATTTCGCTGACATTCCGGAATCCGGAGAAATCCGGGTTTTTTCGAAATCCTGAGTTTTTCTTAATTCCGGAATTTTCTAAATTCCGGATTCTTCCCGAGTTTCTCAATTTTTCTGAATTAGGGAGTTTAACTGAATTCCATAATTTTCCGAAATCCGAAAAGTGAAAGTTCCGCTTCCAAAAAATGAATTTATTTTGGTTAATATGAATCGTGGCGGAAATAAGTCTTTGACCAGGTAATGGCGACTGCTTTGAAAGAAATGGGGTGTATGAAAATTCAATCTGTCATATTTGTAGTTTCGTGTGGAGAAAAAAAAGAACCTTGTGATCCAGCGGTTTAAGAAAAACTCAAGTTATTAATGTAAACTTTTCCGACTTCATAAAAGAAATACGAAAGACATTTTGAATCGAAGAAATATAACATACAAGTTTGCAAGCGGAGACAAAGAAACCTAACGTAACCAGACTAAAAACGAATCTTTTATCGCGTAGCGATCGCGGTTCAGTGGTCAATGTGCTTGTGCGAATGCACATTGTATTTTTTTTTACTTTAGGATTTTTGATGGCGATTGCTCAGCGATGACATACGTTTTATTATATTCAGATATTTGAATACTCGGATGTTTCAATACTTGAACTATCAAATCTTCAGGAATAATAATAGTAATAATAATAAACTAATAATAATTATTATTATCTCGTAGAAGATTAAAAGCTAGGAGCTAATTATCGCTCAGGTCATACCATTACAAGCAGAAACGTGATATTTGGAAAGAATATTTCGGTTTGGTTTAATGTTGCTCACGAGAATTGGAGTTTCTCATCTCGTTTCTAAAACAAATAAAATAACATGAGAATTAACATTTTACATTCGAGACGGGTCAAAGCTAACTCAAAATTTTCGTCTCTCTTTGGAAATGAGAATCGATACGAGACGAAAAGTATGGTAAACATTTCCCGTCTTGTCTCGATTCTCGAAGTAGTGTATGCCCATTCTTTAAGTAACAATTGCTATGTAGACTGAATCTCATAGGGTATTTCGTTACATTATATTTCAGAGCTCATTCAATTATGCTCTGTGTAGGTATTTTGTAGCAAAGCTTTTATATTTACCTCTGCATACCCTAAAAATTAGTTTATTATATGCCTTACTGTTGCATGATATTCAGTTATATTTATTACAGTTATTTTCCTTAAAACATACAGTAGGATACTTTCTACATGAAACTTCAACGGAACGTTGTAGTTTAAAATGTTGGTAGTTGCAGAGGTGTGTCTTGAAGGTACGGAACCCTTTCCCCGAAATCTCTACTTTTAAGTAAGTTTTGCCAAATTTCAACAGCAAGTTTAAACTTTTATTATTATTATTATTATTATTATTATTATTATTATTATTATTATTATTATTATTATTATTATTATTATTATTATTATTATTATTATTATATCAACACCGTGTATAATCTTTAAAAGATATACGGTTTGTATCTGAATAGTAAAAGCCAATTGACTGTCGATCTCGGTCGTCGAGAAGTCTTCAGGAAGGAAGGACATCGGTCACGTTCTGGGTTTGAGTTCCGAAGGGGCAAGTATTCGGGCTCGAGCCAAAAATTGTTAAAAGTTATAGGGTTCAGCCAAACATGTTCAAAACAGCTGGGACCGGGTTTAGGCTTCTCAACGGGTCGAGCGGCTCAGCTTACAGCTCATTCACTATCGAACCGAACCGAGAAGTGAGCCGAGCCAACAGCTCACCCAACCGAGCCGATTTGAGCCATCGGCTTAGTTCAGCTGAATCGAAACGTGCCGATGGACTAGTTTCAACTTAGCTGGCTTGAACCGATTCACATGAGCCGAGTAGGGGACCCATCCCAACCGAGAAAGCTCGAGCCATCGGCTCAATTGAGCTGAGTCGATGGCTCGTTCTAACTGAGCCGGCTCGGGTCATCGGCTCATCCCAACCGAGCCGGCTCGAGCTGTTCGCTCAGTTGATACGAGCCGAACCAGTTGATATCACTACCCGAGTTGGTCTTCTGCTTGGGCTCAAGAATTCGACAGTGCAGGTCTCAGCCTTGATTTTAAGAACTACAGTATATACCTATATTGGTGATTACGACATTTGAGGCTGTCTCGTAAAAAAAACTCTTGTCTTCTCGTTATCTAGACGAGATCCACTAAAATTGCCCCACGAGATCCACTAAAATTGCCCCACGAGATGCACTAAAATTACGAGACGAGACGCACCCCTGTCGTGAGCAACACTAAAAGTTTTCCACATTACTGCTTACATTTCTCATGACTTTCGCTTTCCAGTCTAATCAGGCCATTATTTCAAAACGAGTTAAAACGAACTGAACGAGCGAGCGAGCCATTATCAAACTCGACTCAACTCGAAACTTGCCCTCGAAAACAGCTCGACCTTGATCGCTACGCGGTAAACGACTCGTCTTTAGTCTGGTTACGTTAGGTTTCTTTGTCTCCGCTTGCAAACTTGTATGTTATATTTCTTTGATTCAAAATGTCTTTCGTATTTCTTTTATGTTGTCAGCAAAGTTTACATTAAAAACTTGAATTTTTCTTAAACCGTTGGTTCACAAGTTTGTTTTTTCTCCATACGAAACTACAAATATGACAGATTGATTTCTCATACACCCCATTTCTTTCAAAGCAGTCGCCATTACCTAGTCAAAGACTTATTTCCGCCACGATTCATATTAACCAAAATAAATTCATTTTTTGGAAGCGAAACTTTCACTTTCCGGATTTCGGAAAATTATGGAATTCAGTTAAACTCCCTAATTCAGAAAAATTGAGAAAGTCGGGAAGAATCCGGAATTTAGAAAATTCCGGAATTAAGAAAAACTCCGGATTTCGAAAAAATCCGGATTGTTCCGAATTCCGGAATGTTAAAGAAATCAGAAATTTCTAAATTCCGGATTTTTCCGAATTCCGGAATTATTCCAAAATGGGAATTTTCCGAATTCCGGAATTTGTCCGGTTTTACCTTCGGGAGTCCGGAAAGTAATAATTCCGGAATTGGCTATCCCTAGTTTGTACACAACCTTTCAGAACACTAAGCTAGTAGCTGTCTACAAACAAACAAATAATGCAAAGCATTTTGTATCCTGCAATACGTCATGTATTAAAATCCTACAGCAGTTTCAGTATCTAACCAGAAATTGCATGTATCTAGTTACTGGAAGCTGAGGTATGAAGAATTGTATTGTGTCTTATCTTTTGTGTCGTATACAACCCTGCAAACCACTGAATATCTAAACGGCTTTCGTTAAATCCAAGTTGTAGTACTCAGAGTTACATCCATTTGTGTCTATATGATCGTGTTACTAAAGCTTACTATATGACAGCTTTAGTAAGTCTTTCTCTGCTCTCCCGTAAGGTTGTGATACGATCTACTACAGAATAAAGAACCAATTATCAATTTAACCAAGTTGTTGTATTACTACACATCTGCTTCGGCCTCTGTCAACTCTGGTCGATCTCCTTGAAGCGACATATTTGCTTTTTTATACCCCTTTCTTCGTTTACTGAACTAAACAGTAACTATTCTGAAATATACTACTGCGCATGCCTCGTAGATAAATATTTCTGACGCCAATAGTTTCCGTTTTGTCCAAAGAATGTTCTTTTTCTTATTCCCAGCATGATCCTTTTATTACATTATATGAAGAGCATGTAGGTCTAAATACCTCATGTATTACATAGAATGTAGGTTTAACTCTTCCAGCAAAGAAGAAACATGTGATCAAAGTATACAACCCACAGAAGTGATAGCTGACAGTACAGTGGTCGAAATCCCTAACGACACAGAGAGTAAGCAGTGCCCTTCCCTCTGGTATAGTGGCTAGCACGTGCGACTTTGGTGTCTGGTGTCCTGGGTTCGATTCCCGGCGGGAGAGCATCTATGATTTTTAACTGTTCCTTATGTTTCTGTGTTCGTGTCTCTGTCGTTATAAGTTATTAGAAAAAGCAAGCTAAACGAGTGAAGCAAGTAAAATTAGCAATAAGCAAGTTACTGAAACACGTTCGGTGAGTCAGTTAGAAGAAAAGTGGACAAAGCACTGACTTTTCACGCCGTCCATGCGAGTTCGAATCTATCTCGGCTTGGTTTTTTATCCATTTGAGAGAAAGTATTGTTTCTTTTCGCTACAGCTAATCACTCTTTTCGTATTTTTCGCTGTCGTTCACAGTTAAAGTAACTGACTATTCTTATTCTTTCTACGAATGACGGATGTTCTCTTTGGCTTTATGTCAAACATGCACACGTAATGAAAAGTCGCTGTCGATAATGATAATAATAATAATAATAATAATAATAATATCAAATACTACTAGCTAACTCGTGTGTGTATTTCGACAATATAATTTTATATTATGTGGAAATAAGTAAGGCTGGCTGGCGCCCCCCCCCAACTATTTTTTTTCGATCCGCCTTATGGGTCCACAGTGTCCAACGTTGGTCCCATCTCACTATCACCTTCTGTTCTCTCGATATAAGTTATCGACATTTTGCCTAAAGAGGGCTCTGCCGTGGCTCCATGACTACCCATGACAGTGACTCTTCGTTCATTTTGCATTGAAATCGCTTATTTTTCTGATTACTATGAGTGCATACTGTCCAACGTTGCTCCCATCACTCTACAATTTCCCGTTCTCTCGATATAAATTGCTAATATTTTGAAGGGAGATATGGCGTTACAATTATTACGTTTGAAGAAGAATTGAGGAAGATATTGCCTTGCCACAAACAACACATATGATTATTATTATTATTATTATTATTATTATTATTATTATTAATAATAATAATAATAATAATAATAATAATAATAATATTTTACTTACCACTAATGTTGCCTACCTTTATTTGCAATGCAATGTGTTACTAAAAAGCAAATCAAATAACACTCCTCGCCTTTCACGCTCCTGAACTCGAAATACATGATTTACAGTTCTCTGTGTTAGGGGAAAGCACATTTATTATATTATTCTTTCAAATAACACGTTTCACAAGTTACTTCACTTTCAATGTGTAACTTCATATCATCACTAACAATCATCTTGTTCCGACACGAAAATAACTCCCTCCTGCAAAAAAAAAAAAAAAAAAAAAAAGCCTGACCGTAGCGAAAGGGCGTGAACCTTCTTTATGCGATTAATCGGGTCCAATATTTCAATAAGTCCCTGCACACAAATATCTCAGTAAAAGAGGAAATATTTACCATTCGCCAAATACTCGAAAAGAAGTGGGAATACAATACCCCGGTACATCAACTATTTATTGATTTTAGAAAGGCTTACGACTCGGTTAGGAGAGAAACATTATACAACGTTCTTACAGAACTTGGAATACCGAGAAAGCTAATTAGATTAATTAAGATATGTTTAAGTGAATCCCAAAGTAAAGTCCGGGTAGGAAAATTTTTGTCCACGAGCTTCCACGTCGAAAATGGCCTGAAACAAGGAGATGCGTTGTCGCCATTATTATTTAACTTTGTGCTGGAATACGCCATAAGGAAAATCAAAGATAGCAACCAGGGCCTAGAGTTGAACGGCATTCACCAGGTTATGGCATATGCTGATGATGTAAATTTAATAGGGGATGATAGGAGAACAGTAGAAATAAATGCAGAGATCTTATTAAAGCTTGCAGGGACATGGGTTTAGAAGTAAATGCAGAGAAAACTAAATACATGGAAGTGCGTCGGGACCGTAATACGGCAAATTGTGGAGGCGTTAAAATATTAAATAATTCTTTTGATAAAGTGGATACTTTCAAATATTTAGGATCAATATTAACAGACGAAAATCATATTCACGAAGAAATTAAATGTCGACTAAAAGCAGGGAATTCGTGTTACTATTCGGTTCAAAATCTCTTGTCGTCGCGAATTCTGTCGAGGAATTTGAAGGTTAAAATATATAAAACGATAATCATGCCTGTTGTTCTGTATGGTTGTGAAACATGGTCGCTTACTCTGAGGGAAGAACATAGACTGAAAGTATTTGAGAACAGGATCCTGAGAAGAATATTCGGACCCAAGAGGAACGAGAATGGGGAATGGCGGAAGCTTCATAACGAGGAACTACATAGTTTATACGGTTTACCCAACATTGTTAGGGTCGTCAAGTCTAGGAGGCTTAGGTGGGCAGGTCATGTAGCTAGAATGGAAGAAAGTAGAAACGCTTTCAAAGTCTTGACTGGTAGACCCATAGGAAAGCGACCATTAGGAAGACCTAGGCGCAGATGGGAGGACAATATTAAGAGGGATCGCGCAGAGATAGGAATACAAAGTAGAAACTGGATGCAATTAGCTAAGGATAGAAGTCAGTGGAGAGCTTTTGTGAACGCGGCACTGAACCTCCGGGTTCCATAGGCCATAGAGTTAGTTAGTTTAGTTAGTTAGAGGAAAAGTTATTCAAACTTTCTGAATACCTATTTATGGGCGAAATTTGGTTCCATTGGAAGTTTTTAAGAGTTTGAAGGGCCGCCATTTTGAACATTTTCATCTGATTATTCTGGTTAACGAACTCATCAAGATATTTCAACAATTAATGTTTGTGCCAAGTTTTGTCTCAATCCGCTGAAAATTAGGGTGGTTATGGCATTCACAAATAGCGTTATATATATATACAGATTGATAGATAAATAGACACACAGAGGGAGAGAGAAAAGGTGTTTTGCTCCCTGCTCGCACCTGTGGTGCGTCAGAGCTAAACCGGGCCCCTTTGCAAAACGTATTGACCAGCCTAACCTAAACACAAACCTCTTAATTGCTAACGTAGAAACGTGGTCGGGAGGTGTAAAGCATGTAGAAATTGTATGAGTATGGATTCGAACACTCCACTTCCATGTTTTTCTTTTTACTTTTTGCAGCTACATCGGAACGTTCAATTTTTATTCTTTACTAATTGCAAATGGCGTTTACATTCAAAATATGAGGAATGTTGGTGGCATTTGTTCGGATATTCTTCTCTTTCAAAATTAAGAAGAGAATGAAAGCAATACGCAAAGACAAAAAGTATTATCAGTACTAAACATTACCAATAATAATTGCTACGAAAGACTAAATACGACCTCTTTTACCATCTCTCATGAGCTGTATGTATTATTAACAAATTTTTTTTAAAAACGTCTTGATGTGGATTCGAACTCGCGTCCTTCTCATTTGTAAGCCAGCACATTAACCACTACACCAAGATCATGGCGTGGTGAACGTTTAGTTATCGGCGCATTTGTTGTATTTGTGTTTTATGTTCCCACTTCGACAATTTTTACTCTTTTTTCTAACAAGGAACCCTAGGTATCTATCAGAGCCCGATTTTCATGAAACTTAGTATATAGGTAGAGTACCTCGGGAAACACGCACAGCCAAAATTGTAGCTGCAGAGTCCAAGACGTTGGGACACTAGAGCTCGAGAAAGATCAAATGCGGAACGTCAGTACATTAAGGACATGGTGAGAAAATGCACGTTTTTCTTTAAAACTCGTCATGGTAACCACACGAAATTAGCATACATGGATACGAGATGGTAGATATGATCTGTTAAAAGTGATGAAAAGAATATCTGCCATCTTGAAAGAGGCCATGTTGAAACTGGTGCGATTGCTGTAAATGAGAAGAGGGTCCTGCGATGCATCAACTTGAACATAAATATACACAAAAAACAGTTGAAGTTTGTTGTGGGATTACATTATTTCTGTGCTTCTGGCAGTGGTTTAGGCACAAGATGAGCAAAGTGTATCTCATGACACTCGAGTAGATGCAGGTTATGGTGCGTTATGAGTGAGATAAGTGCAACTAGAAAAACAGCGAAATATAACTTTAGCAATACATGATTTGTGTCAGAGTCAACATATAATTGGTGTGGATGTGCTGATATAACGGGTTCTTCATAATAATACCATGGTTAGCATTAATTTGTAACTGTTTATTATATTTCCATTAATTCGAACAGAAATCAGAACGCCTATCAGTTCACTCATCGCTCTCCATACCCTCCATCTGCTCGAGTGTCATGAGATACCTTTGCTCATTTTGTACATAAACCACTCTACCAGAAGCACAGAAATAATGTAATCCCACAACAGACTTCACCAACGGGTTTTTGCGTCTATTTGCGTTCAAATTGATGCGTCGCATGACCCTATTCTCATTTACAGCAATCGCACCAGTTTCAACATGGCCTTTTTCAAGATGGCAGATATTCTTATCATCACTTTTAACAGATCATATCTACCATCTCGTATCCATGTATGCTAATTTCGTGTGGTTACAATGACGAGTTTTAAAGAAAAACGTGCGTTTTCTCACCATGTCCTTAATGTACTGACGTTCCGCATTTGATCTTTCTCGTCCCAACGTCCCTAGTGTCCCAACGTCTTGGACTCTGCAGCTACAATTTTGGCTGTGCGTGTTTCCCGAGGTACTCTATCTATATACAAAGTTTCATGAAAATCGGGCTCTGATAGATACCTAGGGTTCCTTGTAAGTTTAACAGCTGTTTCTGGCTTTCTCTTTCGGTGTCGTCCTTTATTTACACTATGCACTATTCGTATTCACAGCTTGTGCTCCTCTGCAATGTCTTATTCAGATTAAACTTTTCTTTTTGCCCCTCAGTAAACATTTGATTGATTTAATTCTCATACTCTCCACGGATGGAGCGCAGGAATGCCAGACTCGAAAAATAGGTGTACATTTACTTTCCTGACAGATAATACATGCCAACATACATCCAATTTTCTTATCTTTCAAAAAGTAATATCGAAGAAGTGAGAGGTACTGACCCTAAGCGTGTCCCTTTTGTTGGAGTGAGCGAACAGAAACAGAAAGCTGTTCGGTCCTTAATCAAGTTCTTGTTACCTGAAGACAGCGACTGGATTGAATTTATATTGAATGAGTATGAACAGGACTAAATCCATAACACATGTATTGCCATGTGTAATAGCTTATATTTGCTTTATATAGAACAAAGACATTATTGTGATACATTAATAGTGTGCTGTTTCTTCAACCAACTAGGATTTTCGAAAAATGGGCACATAACATTTTATACAAATATGTTTAAAAATACATAAAATAGTATATAGTTTTCATTTAATACAAGCTATTTATTAGGCAAAAAGATCATTTATATTAAGAAAACCTATAATAGGTATTTGTAAGCTTATGTTATTATTATATATTGTAATAAAATCCTTAAGGCTCTTTTCCTCCATTCACTAAAACGGTCTTTGTGCCCTTCTTCCCGAATATGCCTCAAATACTCTGAATGTTAGGACTACTCCCTTTAGAAAGTCCATAGTAAAAAGAAAACAGTTGTTGCTCGACAGGATACTGATCTACTTGTCCTTTTATCTGCTTTAGCGCCTGAAGATTTTGAAGATTTCTCAAGCCAGGAAAAGCCGACAGCTTATCCAGTATCTTTAACATCTCAATACAGAAGAGGAAAATTGGGGAGGCTTGTGAAGTTTTACTGTTTGCTCATGCCATGACTGAATGCAACACATTAGCAATATATAATAAAGGTAAAGTTGGAGGACTCAGACTTCTTCAGAAGCATGAAGAATTAAGGAAAGCGATGAAAATATTCAATGAAGGGAATACCAAAAAAGAAACTATCAAAGTTGCTGGAGAAAAGTTATTACAATTTTATGGATTGAAATCAAATACACTAGACGAGTTGTATACTTCAGGTACAATCGTACAGTGGCAAAAAACAAGCTAGATACATCTTTTCAACTGGCATGGCTTCCTCCAACCAGCGCAGCTGCAGAACAACATTCCTACAGAGTATACTTACAGGTTGAGGAATGGTTGAGAAACTGTTTGGAACCGATTGATTGGGGTTGGAATATATGACGATCACACAGACCTACCCCTACTACAAAGGAAGCGCTCCATTAGAACTACTCAACCTCATTTCGTGTAACTGCAAAGTAGGATGTACAAAAAGTTGCAAGTGTGAACACTCAGGATTGTTGTACTCATCGATGAGTGGCAGTGGCGTAACTAAGGGGGGGGGGACAAACGGGGCTTATGCTCCTGGCGCCGGATTGGGGAGGGCGAAGAACTGGACAAATATAAGGCAAGAAAAGAGTTTTAGTAAAGTAAAGATCATTAAAAAAAAACCTCCGAAACTTAACAAAACAACTCACAAACCTTAGGATCATATCCATGGAGCATAAGTTAGCTTCAAAGTTATTTTTTGAGGACAGAGCCTGCAGAGTTAAATTTTAGTTCCAGCTTTTTGTGTTTTCATTTAAGTTATATCGATTTTAAAAAAAATGCAAAATACCGAGTATATTACTCGGCTTGTGATTAAAAAAATTCAATCAAACATTTTCTTGTACGCTCCATAGTTTGAGAACTACATATAGTGTAGTCAAGCCAAAGCTAACAATTTACTCAGTATGATGTGCTTATTCCGTAAAAAGTATGAAAGCTCGATTTAGGGGCCGTTCAAAAATTTTGTGGTCCCTGACCCAAAAACTAATTATTGGCGAAGTTCGTAATTTTTTGACATATATTTGGATCATTCCCAAAATTCTTGGCCAAGATCTCAATCTTTTGAACAATTTTTTGGATCATTCCTAAAATTCTTGCTGAACAAATAAATAGAATTATGAATATTTTGGCAATTTTCCGGATTAGGATGAAATTTTCTAAAACGTTGAACAACCATTTTTATTTAAGACATTGTGTAACTAATTTCACAGCTACTACTTAAGCAAGCGAATGGCTTATTTTTATTCAGTAAGATTGGCCATTTTCTGAATAAAAACCACAGAAATTCAGTATTATAGAAATTTCCCCTTTAGGAACACAAATTTGAATACGATAAAAACCTTTCATTTCCTTATTTTTAAGTAAGTATTTATATACCGAATTCTACATCCTCTTAAGGAAATGTTTCCTACATTCGTAACTTTTCTTAATGAAGAAAGTGAAATTACAGTATTACAGAAATGTCACGTTTTCCTTTTTTTTTAGAGTGGAACTTACAACAAAAAACAAGTATTTCCTTATTTTATAGAGGAGTTCATGTGCCAAGTTTCATCTCTCGAACTCCAGAGATTCGAAGGAAACTCAATACTTGGCTGAACTTGATTAGGACACGTGTTTAAAAAAATCCTTTCTTATGTCTTACATCCGTGACATAAAAAGTATTCTGCCCAAATTTCACGTTTCCACCTTAATATGACTTGGGCGATGATGAGTCAGTCACCTCTACTTATACAGGGTGTTTCAAAACAACAGCGACAACGTTTAGGAGGTGATTCTTGACACCAAGATAAGATGAAAAGTATAGACCAACCTGGGTGCACAAATGCTTCTTTTCGGAGTTATTGGCTGCCGAAAACATGAAAACATGAACTTTAAAGGTCCATAGCTTCAATACTATGGGACCTACCGTAGGCAGATCAAGACTTCACTTAGGAACTAGCATGTACCCTATCCAAATATCCATTTCAGAATCCTGTGGTACTTCCACAACAATTTTTATAGAAGTAGTTGATGAGCACTTAAATTATATGCCCGTAGCCAAACTCCTCTATAAAAATTGTTGCGAGTGTACCTTAGGATTCTGAAACATGTATTTTTGGATAGGGCAAGTATTAGTTCATTAGTGAAGCCTTGACCCGACTATGGTAGGTCCCATAGTTTTTTTAGCTATGGACATTTAAAGTTCATTTTTGTTATGTTTTCGGCAGCCTATAACTCTGAAAGGAAGCATTTGTGCATCCAGGTCGGTCTATACTTTTCGTCTTATCTTGGTGTCAGGAATCACCTACCAAACGTTGTCGGTGTTGTCTTGAAACACCCTGTATACGTATATTATTATATGGGAGTATAATAATATATTATCTTTTAGAAAGCATATTATTAATATTTCACATTTTGGACTCTTGATTTTCATATTTTCCTCACACATTTTGTCCTTGAGTTATGACATTTTATATTATTAAGACCAATTTTCGGCAATGTATAAATGCGAATTCATGCACCCATATTGGTCTACATTTTTTATTCGTGTTCTTTCGTGTGGATTCACTTCCCAAAGTTTTTATTTTATTTTTTTATTTTTGCGTTGTTTCTGAACAACCTGTGCAGTTCTTTACTTTCTTCTTTCCACACAGGTGCCTTCTGGAAACTAAATTCTCACGTCTTGTTTATATTCTAAAGAGATATACCAGCAATCTGTCCGACTGTGCTTAAGTAAACCACAAACAAGAAAATAAAACGCTGCCAAAATTGGATTCTGATTACGAACCTAGCGCTAATCATACACTAATAAAGTTCGGTACACTATTTTTCTTCACGAGTGAAATCTGTAACATAATTACGGGAATAATCGCTTACTTTAAGGCATTTACTTCTACGTATAACATTACTTGCTCATTATTATATTACAATTGAATGTCTCTTGTTTCTACTATAAATAGTGGTACTACTAACATTCTAACTAGTGTAGATTGATTTATGTAATTTTCTACACAGCTGGATAATTGCGAAACGAGGAAATTCATTCCATTTTCAAAGGCACATTACCGTAGTTTATATTTCCTTCAGCTATAAAAGCTGTGTAGGCTTCGCTAACCTTCGCCCTATCTTTGTGAGTTTAGAAACTCTAATGCCAACTAATTCCTCTACTACTACAGTTTCAACCACAGAAACTAGATGAGTGAGAATATATAGAACTTCCATTCTGTATACACATATAGGTTCACCTTTGTTTACTAAAAGTTAGTTAACCAAACATAAAATAGAATACACAAAGCTTTCCATATACGCTGAGGTAATTCTGCAAATCCGTTAAACAAATACACGAACAAAAATAAAAATAAACCTCAATTTTTAGCAACTAATTTAATAAACGAGAAACAAATTATCAAACATTAAGGAGAGTTGTTTACTTATTTAAATTCAATCAATGTTTTATTTTCTACGGGCGTTGGTGGTAGATTTTAAATCATAATATGTACCAAGACTCAGAAAATGGTAGGGTTTATCTAACATTTACATTTCATTTTGAGATACATTACAAATTTCGCATCATCATCATCACCATCATGACGTAAATTTATCGCCTCTGCAGGCGTAGGAAGGACGCCTAATTATCCTTTCTACTTTGTCCAATTAATGTCCATTCATTTATATCAAAAGAAATATTGTCTTTCCGAAGTACATTCTCGTTTGTGAAGATATTGTAATGTTTTCTGGTCTGTCATTAGCACCATTTTTTTTTTTTTGTGTGTGTGTGTGTTCTTAATATTGTTTGAGAGGATATGATAGATCTTGGAAGGAGTCTAGCCAAGGGGCTTCATGCCTCCTAGGTAAACTCGGAGTGTCAAACTTGCTCACGCCAGCGCATTGGCTATGCGTTTGAAAGTAAATTTAGGCCTTGTATATGCTTAGATGAGAGCTAATTGTCCTATTTAGTTTTTAGACTGTTTGTTGTTTGAGGTCATCTTGAGATCTCTTTTGTTATTCAGGTGTGATGTGAGTGCGTTGTTACATGGGACGATTCATTTATGTCTCTTTTTTATGTTTGTTGCCTCCTGTTTCGTCTTCTTCTCTTGTTTGGGGTTGAGAGTTGTGTTAAGCAAATGAAATGAATTTTTTAAGTTTTACGTCCACCGGCTAGGCTAAAGGAGACGGTGGTAATGAGCAATGAATGAAATGGTGGAATGAAGAAAGTGGGAGGAAACGAGAGAACCCGAGGAAACCCACGCACACGGTGTTTGTCCATCACAAAGTTCCCTTGGCGGGAGAAGGTTTGAACCCGGGACCCCATGCACCAGAAGTAAACGCCCTACCACTGAGCGTTAAGTATAGAGTTGGCTTAAGTATAGGGTTGAAGTAATGATATTGAGTTTTGCATTGAAAACGAACATGAAGGCTTTTTATTGTTTTCACAGGAGCGCATTGTTTCTGGAGTTTTGCTGTAGATGTGTGGATGTGCTCTGTGTGGCTTCTGCTACTACTTTATGAATGAGTTCTCCCATCTTCGAGTTTGTGTTTGTTCTGTTTCTGATATGTGTATGTGTGCTCCTCACCATATTTTGTTTGAGATTTATCGTTATTAGACGAATGTTGGGGGTCTGGGTACTCTGTTTGGTTTGCTTCTCGAAAGGACCGGTTCTCGAATGACAACTGGATCTCTGTATTGGATTATTGTTTGGCATTTATTTGTTGCTCGCAATCATTTGTATCGGATTGCCCACAGTAAATGCAAACTCATGACTAATGACACAGCTGTTGTGGGTACCCTTACTGGAAACAATTCCAGCATGACATCAGGCTGGAGTATTTCTCGATGTTTCTTCTCCTTTTGGAGTTAGGTCTGTGTTGATGATTGTGGTTCGGCGATAAGATACTGACAAGTGGGAGAAGGCCGTTGTTTGACTGCATACAGAGTAGATTGACTATTGGGAAATTAATCTGAGTGGAAGTCTCTCTCAGGGAGTTGGAGTTCACACCTTTAATGATGCAGGAATAGTTTTGTCTATTTGCTGTTGGAATAGGCAGATATCAGAGATGGAAAGCCACTTCTTCATATGTTTTCGAACACCGTGCTATTATGTTGTCTGGTTGCCAGAACCAAACATTGGCGTCCAAATCAGCGTTACGAATTGCATCGGAGAATTCTTCTGCTTCAGCTGACGAAAAATGGGCGTGAATGCCTGTGTTTGTGGAGGGACGTAGCCTGAACATTGTCTCTATTTCGCTGTTGCTGTTAATGAAATATGCAAAGCTCTTCAGCTTGTTCAGTTTCTCAAGAAAGTTTTTACTTCGTAGGAGATTCATACGCACTCGTCTTCTGTTCTATCCAAGACCACCTCTAACTCACTTGTTCTCCTTGCACATTTGAGATAGAGAACGCAATTGGTCTTTCCGTATAATGTGCGAATATTGGAATGTATACACGACTCCAAAAGTGCATTACCACTTGCTCTCCTCCTTTTCCTGCAATAGCAGGCAACCCAGAAAGCTCGGCGGTCAGGTTGGTTGCGAATTCGAAAGGCGTTGGACCAAACCTGAATTTTGTAACAAATATATTAGTGTGACAAACTCCAAATAAGAGAATAAAACAAATTGTTAAGAATGACAATTTTATTATCGTGACGGAGTTGGATGACATCAAAAGTTACAAAATGATCTTACTTAAGCAGTTCAAACAAAATGAATGACAACAAACAGATACCAGAAGAAAACATTTCTCTTTCCCCCAAAAAATAATCTAAAAAAAACGAAAAAGTTACATAATGTAAAGTTTTAATATAAAACCCACACAAAAATTTAAAAAGTTGACACCCGAAAGGCAAGAACAACTAAACCGCAGTGAATGAAATTGTGCACAGATATTTAAAACATAAAATGAGGGACACGGGTTTCGTATTTTCTTTAAAAAAACGGTTGGAGGGGCACGGACCCCTCCAAACACTTGATCACGAAATATCAATAGCGCTAGTAACAGTACGTCAGATGTGTGTAAAGGACAGGAAGAATTGCAACGAAACTTTACGTGTGGGTAACACGCAAAAATAAACCAATACGGGCATTTTCATTTTCCAGGAGAAAACGGTTTTACGGGGCAAAAGCCTCACCTAAAGTTTTAAAGTTGAAGCCCGATAGGCAAAAAGAAGTGAACCGAAGTGAATGAAATTGTTCACAGATATTGCAGACGCAAAATAAGGATACGGGTTCCGTATTTTCCTGGATAAAACGGTTGGATGGGGCACCGACTCCTCCAAACCTTTGGTCACGAAATATCAAAAGTGCTAGTAACACTATGTCAGATGAGTGTAAAGGACATGAAGGATTGCAAGGAAACTTTGTGTATGGATAATAACGCAGAAAAAAGGAATACTGTTTGTTTTCTATTCTGAGGAAAATGGGTTTCAGGGGCAAAAGAACGCGCTCCAAAATTTCAAAATTTGACGCCCGAAAAGTAAGAAGAAGTGAACCAAAGTGAATGAAATTTTGTACAGGTATTGTAGTCACAAAATGAGGGACTGCGGGTTTCGTATTTTCCTGGAAAAGACGGTTGGGTCGGGCACGACCCCTCCAAACCTTAGATCACGAAATATCAAAAGTGCTAGTAACAGTATGTCAGATGTGTGTAAAGGACATGACGAATTACAATGAAACTATGCGCATGGACAATGGGCAAAAAATAAAGGTATCCTTTTTATTTATTTTCTGCGTAAAAACGGTTTAAGGGGGCAAAAGCCCCACCTAAAGTTTTGAAATTTGAGGCCCGAAAGGCAAGAAGAAGTGAACCGAAATGAATAAAATTTGGCACAGATATTGGAAACATAATATGAGGGTATACGGGTATCGTATTGTCTGGAAAAGATGGTTAGGTGGAGCACGAACCCCTCCAAACCTTTGATCACGGAATATCAATAGTGCTACTAACAGTACGTCAGATGTGTGTAAAGGACAGGAAGAATTGCAACGAAACTTTACGTGTGGGCAACACGCAAAAATAAACCAATACGGGCATTTTCATTTTCCAGGAGAAAACAGTTTTACGGGGCAAAAGCCTCACCTAAAGTTTTAAAGTTGAAGCCCGATAGGCAAAAAGAAGTGAACCGAAGTGAATGAAATTGTTCACAGATATTGCAGACGCAAAATAAGGATACGGGTTCCGTATTTTCCTGGATAAAACGGTTGGATGGGGCACCGACTCCTCCAAACCTTTGGTCACGAAATATCAAAAGTGCTAGTAACACTATGTCAGATGTGTATAAAGGATATGAAGAATTGAAACTAAGCCTTGTGTATGGACAGTACGCAAAAAAATAAACGAATAATGTTTTTCATTTTCTGCGAAGAAACGGTTTTAGGGGGCAAAAGCCTCCACCTAAATTTTGAAAGTTGACGATCGAAAGGCATAAGGAAGTAAGTCGAAGTGAATGAAATTGTAGGCAGACATTGTAGACATAAAATGAGGGAATACGGGTTTCGTATTTTCCTTGAAAAAAGGGCTAGGTGGGGTACCGACCCCTCCGAACATTTGATCACGAAATATCAAAAGTGGTAATAACAGTATTTCAGAAGTGTGTAAGACATGAAGAATTGCAAAGAAACTTTGTGTATGGACAATACAAAAAAATAAAGGAATAAGGTTTGTTTTATTTTCTGCGGAAAATGGATTTCAGATGCTAAAAATAGACCCCAAAATTTTGAAAGTTGACTCCCGAAAGGTAAGAAGTGAACCAAAATGAATGAAATTTTGTGCAGACATTGTAGACACAAAATGAGAGAATACGGGTTTCATATTTGCTTGGAAAAGACGGTTAGGTGGGGCACTCACCCCTCCAAACCTTTGATCACGAAATATCAAAAGTGCCAGTAACAGTATGTCAGATGTGTGTAAAAGAGATGAAGAATTGCAACGCAACTTTGTGTATGAAAAATAGGCAAAAAAAGAAATGAATACAGTTTTTATTTTCGAGGAGAAAACGGGTTTTGGGGAGCAAGAGCCCCCGTCAAACTTTTTGGAATTTGACCCAAAAAGGCAAGAAGAAGTAAACCGAAGTGAATGAAATGTGCACAAATATTGTAGAGGTAAGATGAAGGAATACGTGTTTCGTATTTCCCTGAAAGAAGAAAAAACTGTTGAGTGGAACGATTTGTTGAGTTTCGGGAGGAGTGAACCGAAGCGAATGAAATTGTATATAGATATTGGATATGTAAAATAAGGCCTTTCGTGTTTTACAAGTGTCGTGTATTCATCCGATTTTTTCAAATTTGGCATATCAACTACAAGCACAAACAGTATAACGTATTTTATAGTATTTCAGGAGGAATGTTTAACCCTTACAATGTTTTGCGCATAAAAAACGTGTCAATTTATTTCCAGTTAGCTGTTGATCTGCCAAATTTAAAGCAAAACGAATTGGGACACTTGAGAAAGACGAAAGGCCTTATTTTACATTGGGTCTATATAATATCTACACACAATTTCATTTGCTTCAGTCCACTCGTTCATGTGCTATTACGGTAATATTTACTTTTTTGTCGGAAGGGCCTATGCCAAAGCACTGTTTTCCCTCAAATATTAAAACACGTTTCATTTATTGTTTTGCAAATTGTCCCTATACGAAGTTTCGTTGCAATTTTCCAGTCTTTACGAGGTTCTGACGTATGCTTATTTACACTTTCGATATTTCGTAATCAATGGGTTACAAGGTCCGTTCCTCACTCAACCTTTTTTTTTTTCAGGAAAATACAAAACCGAATTATCTCATTTTATGTCTACACTATCTGCCCACAATATCATTCAATTCGGTGCATTCCTTCTTGCCTTTTGGACCTCAAATTTCAAAATTTTGGGTGGGTATTTTGCCCCCTAAAACCGTTTCTGCACAGAAAACAAAAAACCGTATTTCGTTTATTTTTTGCGTATTGTCCCTACAAAATGTGTCATTTCAATTCTTCATGTCCTTCAAGCACTTCTGGCATACTATTATTAGCACTTTTGATATTTCACGATCATAGTTTTGGAGCGGTCTGGGTCCCATCTAAACGTTTTTTTTTAGGATAATAAGAAACCCGTATTCCCACCGGTGGTGACGAAAAAAATTAGCCTGTAGAGGGATAATTTGCTGAGGTTTTTTAATTTGGCCAATCAGGGCACCTTTAATTGTGTATATTCGACGATAACAGCTTTGAATCAGATAAAATGCACTCGCCATGTAATTTTATTACAAAATGACGCGTGTCTGTTTTATTTCATAGTTCTCCCATATTAACTTTCTATTGATCGGCGACAATTTCCATTTAAGAGGACTAAATACCGCCGGAATTTTTAAAATTATCCCCATTGATTCATACGGGAAACTATTCCACTTTCTGAGCCGAAACGAGACTGAATTTCAAGGTTATGATTTTATTGATTCAAATCATTAATTGCTCCTTTTTCGTAACTGCATCTTATATTGCCATCTAGTGGCAAGCAACAGAACTCAGTGATGAGTGGATATTGGTCTCGCGGAGGAATATCAAGCTCGTATGTTTCTGCTACTCTCAAGCGCTAAATTCAAAGTTTAATACTTGTGTGGAGAAAAATCATGCCACGAATAAGTAAAAAGGTCATTAGGTTTTATCAACAAAGAGAAAGAAGGGGATTGAACTAAAAACCTTGGAGAGAAGAACAAACTTTTGTAAGCGAAGTTCAACATAAAATATACAATATAATTTTTGACATTATAAAGAAACCTTGAATGTAGGTTGGAAGAATCATTCAGAAATTTCAGCTCGAATTTGTTTCAGGCGGGCTCGCGTGAGGTGTTGTCAATTCTCCTGTACGTGTTCTGAGTGCGGCACAGTCACTATTAGATCAGCTGAGGAAAAAAAAGAGAAAAACAGCTCGCACAATCAGCGAGTTGTTATTATTCTCACTATATTTACGTTTTAGTTTCTTACTATATTATTGTTTATAACTAAGCCATGACCTCTGCAGATCACAGTCATCTCCAATAATCAGTGCCAGATCTGGGGAAAAGGGACAAACGCTCCGAGCGGCAATTTAGGGGACGACAAGCTGCAAAAGTAAAAAGTAAAAGCTCCTGCAAAGGAAATACAATCACCTATTGAATTCAATTTGGCCTAAACGTCTTTCAAATTTCAATACCAGTATGCTTATATATTTGTAATGTTAATGCATACAACGTACCTTCCTTTGCAATTCAAAATACGTAGGCAGGTCTCCATTGAAAATTTAAAAAAATGGACTACATGATGCGAGGCCATGGTGGCCGTCACGTCGGCTAGTCGTGTTCTGTAGCTAATAAAAGATGACTCTTCTCCACTGTCCTGATCCGGCCCTTCAAACTTTTTTTCTTCTATCGAAGCCAGGACTGCATATTTGGGAAAAGTCTCAATGTTGACGATTGCTAGTTATAAAAGAGATGCATCCGCCGTTCTGTTGGAAAGGGTGGCGGGGTGTGGAAAGTCCCGCAAAATTCTACGTTGCCCAATGGGAAAATATCTAGATTCTACACTACCAATCTATATATATAAAATTGAAAATAACTGTTTGTGATAAATCTCCTGAGCCGCCCAACCGATATCGATCAAATTCTTAACATGGATTAGCTTCAAGGCTGGGCTGGTTTTAGGCTATTCACTTTGAAGGTAGAACTGAGGGGAGGAGGAGGGAGTGTAAAAAAATAAATAAAACTTAATAACTTCTGAACCACTCGATTGATCTCGATCAAATTTTCAACATAGATGAGGTTCAAGCCTGGGATCACTTTTATGATTTAAATTTGACGCAGCATCGTGAGGGAGGAGAAGGAGTGGGAGACATAAAAATCAATTTATATAAGACTGAAAGCGACTATTTTGTAACTTAATACCTATTGAACTATCTGACCGATCTCAATCAAATTTTCAAGATATATGAGGTTTGGATCTGGAAACATTTTTCTAATTTCACTTTAACGGTAGATCCTAGGGGAGGGGAAGGGGGACGAATAAGTAAAAACTAATAAAATCTAATATCATTTGAACCACTCAATCAATCTCGATCAATTTTTCAACATATATGAGGGTCGGGCCTTGGGTGTTTTTATCGTTTTATTTTGACGAGCCAACGTAGGAGAGGTGGAGGGAAAATATATGTAAAAAAAAAAAAAAAAAATGACTACTTTTGTGACTTAATCACTCTTGAACCACGTGACCGATCTCAATCAAATTTCCAACATACATGAGTTTAGGGACAGGGATTGCTTTAGGTTATTCACTTTGACGATGCAAAGGAGGGAGGGGAGGGGGAGAAAAATTTGAAAATGATCAAACATGACCGATATTAGAGTTGAATCCATAGTTTTCGGGGTCGATGAGAGAAACAGTGACGCTTCTGCTGTTGTTTCAATCCAAGTTCAGTCCTAATAGTTGGGGAGGGGGAGGGTGCAATGGAGGAGAGAGGATAAACATTTAAAAATGATCGAAAATGACTAATATTAGTGTCGAATCAATAGTTTTAAGAGTAGCAGAGATTAACAGTGACAATTCTGATGCCGTGTGCCGCAGAACGGAGGAGGGGTAGGGGGAGGGGTAGGTATTAGGTATATATAATAATAATAATAATAATAATAATAATAAAAATAAAAATAAAAATAAAAATAATAATAATAATAATAATAATAATAATAATAATAATAATAATCGAAAATGACCAATATTAGTGTCTAATCCACAATTTTCGGGATCATTCTGATGAACTGTGACATTTAAATGCAAGATCAGCTCCGCCACTTGCGGGAAGAGGAGAAAGAGATATATTAAATGGTCGATAATGGCCACTATCAGTGTTGAATTTATAGTTTTCTGGGTCGCTTAGATGAACAGTGGTACTTTCTATCTCGTTTAAATTCAAATTCAACCCCACAATTTGGGGGAGAGGGAGAAAGAGATATTGAAAAATGATGGAAAATGACCGAGTGCTGAATCCACATTTGTGGGGGGTCGCTGAGATAAACAGTGACACTTTCGATGCCATGGCCCGCAACATGGGGGAGGAGGAAATATACATATAAATGACCGAAAATGACCATTATTGGTGTCGATTCCATGATTTTTGGGGTCGCCGAGATGATCAATGATCTTTCCGATGCTGTTTAAATCGATGCCATTAAAAACGAAAACAGCATATTTCACGGGTACTAAACACATGAAATACGGAGTTGTGCATTTAAATTTTCATTTCAACTCAGCAAAGCGGGTAATATATGCTAGTAATATTAATAAAGCTCAGGCAGTGTCCTTTCTCTATTTCAAAACCAGCTACAAATCTCTTTCCTAGAATATCTATTACTGGAACTATCGTTATATTTTTGTTTTTCGTCCTTATACAACACCAAGGTTATAAAGGAAGGTCTTTTTGATGTGGGTTCGCAGCTTGAATCTGATCGACCGTTCCCAACCATACTATCTCGCCTCCAGAAAAACTGGATTACAGGGCAGAGTATAAAGCAAGAAATTTCTCTCTCTTTTGCTAAAAAAAAAAAAAAAAAAAAAAAACTTTAGTTAGCATACTAGTCACAGTACATGTTTAGAGGTTTTTCAACGAATCTGTATGAGACGAGACCTGCAAATGACACAGGACTGAAAGTTGAGCTTACACCAGAAGTCGAATCTGGTATCATTCTAAGACAAAAAAATCCTAATGGCTGACTACTTTAATGCTCATATTTCATTCTCATGTAAAAATTTAGGTGAGCCCGGCCTCCTAAACTGCCCGTGGATTCGGGCCTGTGTGACCCCCCACCCTCGAACACAATTTTCTGGAAGAAAGTCTCTATTCTTTCTTTTGTCTGTCTAGTTTACTGAAAACATGAAAAGCAAATTAGGTCACAGAACATAGAGTTGGAAATGATTGACTGCATTGCTGACATATTTCGTACCATTGATGATTTTGGGAGATTTCCCAGGGACGAAATTCCCCTTGGAGTTATATCTCCTATGGTGCTCAATATGCGTTGAGTTGATTTTATCGTCCCTTTCAGCAGCGAGGCTATATGAGACGGGACCTACTGATTAATCGTGAAATCCGAACCACATGAGTTCTCGTCGGAATCGAACCCGGGTTTCTCACGCCAAAGGCGCGTGCGCTAACCACTTAGCCACTAAGAAGCTCGTTGCTCATATTAGAAAAGAAGAAAACACATTATGGGAATTTCAGTGCAGACAACTAAGTATGACGACTGTTAAATGAATATTTTTCATCTTGAATATATTGTGATAATGGTCAATCTTATTCGATAATGTCGTTCTCTCTTTAAAAAATAGCATTCTCTTTTCTGTACCTTATTACAGTATACAAGTTAAATTTCCCCGAAAGAACCCCGAAAAAACCCACGCACATGGTGTTTGTCCACAACTTCATGTTTTGTGTAGAATCAAAATTTTGTTAATTTTTCTTTTCCACTAAATAGGCACTGAACATTATTATTATTATTATTATTATTATTATTATTATTATTATTATTATTATTATTATTATTATTATTATTATTATTGAGCGGAATATGCCATAATAAAAAGTATTTTTCTTGTGTTCGTGATGATGTTAATGATATTTTTACGAAATTTAATTTCTCATAAAAGCATGGGGGACACTGAAATTATTAGACCTGGTTGTTTAAAAATATCAATAGTAATAAAACTAATCACATAATACTTAGCTTTTTAATTTAAAAAATGAAATGAAATCTTTAATTTTAACGTCCCACAGTTATGCCGGTGAGGCTAATGGAGTTGAGTTGATTTTGAGTTTAATGTCCCGTTCAGCAGCGAGATATATGAGACGTTGACCTACTGATTAACGTGGAATCCGAACCACATGAGCTCCCGCCGGGAATCGAAAACGGGTCTCCCAAGCCAAAGGCGCGTACGCTAACCGCTTAGCCACGGAGGAGCTCGGGAGAACCCCGAGAAAACCCACGAGCACGGTGTTTGTCCAGCACAAAGTCCACACGGCGCGAGCTGGTATCGAAGCAGGGACCCCAAGCACCGGAGGTGAACGCTCTACCACTGAGCCACCGCGCTCCCTTTTTAATTTAAATTTTTAATATAAAGTATTATTATTATTTTACAATATCTGGTAACAGGTATATTTTTTGATTATTAAGCCACCTTCAGATAAGTGATTGTGCGCAGGTCTATCAGTCAAACATTTTATTCCGAAGTAGGCCAGCCCATAGTTGGAACCCTATTTACCGATCGGGCGGAGATGTCGAATGATTGTGGTATGGTGTATACCGAATCGTATATACCAGTCAGCCACTTTCCCGAAATGGTTGCTATAATTTCTTATGTTTTCAGAGCTTAGAGCTCACATGTCCACCTCTACATCCAATACCTACGAAAAAAGAAAAACATAGACTCTAGAACTATTTTTGAGAACTTAATACATAATATTTTCTTTCTCCAGGTTTTCAAGCAATAGTTAATGTTTCGTTAAATGACTTTCGAGATTTTGTAGACGATCAAGGTGTATCAAAAGCAGAAACCCCACCAATCGTCGAAGGGGGACGAAAAATATTAAAAGTTGTTACTGAGAGTTGCACAGAGACATTGAGGACATGATAAAGTTGAATAAACAATATAGCTATAGATAAATAGAATTCCCTTATCGTGGAATATATATATATATATATATATATATATATATATATATATATATATATATATATATATATATATATATATATATATATATATATATATATATATATATATATATATATATATATATATATATATATATATATATATATATATATATACCTATAACGTCATGACTGTAAATCTTGTAGAAAAGCCCTGAGAAAAATGGCATGCAACTGCATTGGTGAAATCGTAGTACGCCAAGAACATCACACAGTTACTGATTAATGGATTAAGAAGAAAGCAACTCAAGAATATTTTAAACAACAAATAGCCTTGCGATCTCTTTCTGAATTCTTAATCTCCTTTGTGGCGTGGAAGACCTGGGTTCGATTCTCATGTGGTTTGGATTCCACGTTAATCAGTAGGTCCCGTCTCATATACCATTGCTGCTGGAAAGGACGTTAAACTTAAAAGCAATTCAATTCAAAATGTCATATATATAAGCATGCTTCATAACTTAAACCTAATAGCTGTTACTAGTATCATTGGAATATACAATAATAATAATCATATACAAATGCATGATATTACAGTATAATCATATAGTGATACTCATAATTACTAAGTCTAACTTACTATACTGATTATTGTCCTAACTGATGATTTGAGTAACACCGTTGAGTATACCTAACCTGTCTGGAATTGCACGATCATTTTTCTATCCGTCTGCTTCGACGGTGTTCCTAAGGAGATCATCCGAACGTGTATTGGTTAGTGATCGCGATTCTCATTTTTCAATATCATGTTACTGGTACGAAATACAAATATATAGCAAATGGATATTTACTAATCACTTTTTTCCTGAATACAGATTGATGTTCTTCTCTGGTTAGATGTGTAGGATGTCTAAATTTGAGATTTTAAAGGAAAATCACTTGCAAATTATGTTGTCCATGGAAGGCTTTTAAATGACCCTGTTAAACAAATTGCATTCTGACTATCTCGGAATTATTGGCGTAACTATAGAATATTTTGCTGTAAAAGCACCGTTCTCACTGTTGAGAATTGAAAGTGGTTCAACAATATTACAAGGGGCAACAGTGTTCTAGCGGGGGCCAGCAATCTGGCGCCTTCTAGATATGCCTATGTTGTGCACTATTAAATATCTCATTGTTTCCATTTCGATGTCATATACATATCAATTTTTAGATTTTTTTTAAAAGTATACTTTTTCTCGATTAGAATTAGGATTTGGATTATACTTATGGGCTTTCGACATCTATGACCTTTTAAGCCGTGTGAGGCTGACGTCTCTCTGGGATCACATTAGCCGGGAAAGGAAGAAAATGGCCTGAAATCTTAGTGTTAGATATGGTGCTGATGAAAAATACCCAGGAATAAGCCTTATTTATAATGGCTAGCCTAAAAAATCTTTCACACTTTTTCGACCCAGTGTCGTCACCGGGAATAAAACCCGGGGCCGCTGTTATCAAGTTTTTCTCGACATTCTCGAAAAGAACTCACGAAGATGTAAAATTAATTATTTGTTGAGGTCAATTATGATATCTAATAGATTAGTATAAGCCTCATCTTCGGCCATTTTATCCCGTTGTCTGTACATAAATGTGACGATGTTACATGGATAACTGCTCCTATACCGTTGGACCGATTTGGATTAGTTTTGGTACATGGATCCACTTAACTCAGGTTTCTAGCAGATTTTCGACAATGGGAAATGGGCCAACACAACTGCTGTTAGTGTCCAGTCCATAGTTCTCGAGGTTGCTGAGATTAATGGCGACACATCCCTGACATTTTGGCTACAAACTTGGCAGTATCTCCATGGAATAAGACGCTGTTTCTTTGCAAAGCGATATAAATGCTATTTTCCAAAGATGTGAATCAAATAAATTGCCGCTAAATATTAGAAAAATGCAAAATCATATCACACACTAAGAAAATGAACTATGTACGCAACGTGTATCAAACGCCAATTGAGACAGTGGATTGTATAATTAATCTTGGAGTCACTCTGCAGTCAAACCTATCATTCCGTATTCATGTCAACATAGTAGTTGGTGAGGCTTTTAGTAACCTTGGCTTTGTGATGAGATTAGGAAGTGATTTTTCTAACACTAATGTCCTCAAATACAAACACTATATACGGCCTATGTAAGGTCTAAGGTGGAATAGGCAGCGATAATATGAGATTCTAATAGTCAGAAGTAGTTGAGTTGAGTTGAGTTTGAGCTTAAAAGTAAGAAGTAGTGTTGAAATCAGAAACAATAACAAAATCGAAAACATTCAAAATAAATTTGTGTGCTTTTCGACATATAAAGAAACAGCGATATCCAAAATTTGAGAAGTACGAAGATCTTCGAAGCAAATATTCATTGCAATCACTTGAAAACAGGAGAATTCATTTCATTTTATCTTTCTTACGTAAAATAATTCATAGTATAGTACAATATATTCAGAATACTTGTTATCAGAAATCAAATTTCACGTCCCACATAGAACAACAAGACTCCAATAATGGCATATTCCTTCTCTCAGCGCAACGAACTAATGCATTGGATGTATCGCCTGTCAGAAAGGTGTCTTTATTGTGTCACAAAGGCACCCAGAGATAGACATTTTTAGTTATAGACAAAATTTTATTCCAAATAAATGAGTTGTATATCGTTCTTTATGTATTTTAAAGTATTGTTACATGATGAGAGATATGGTCCCGGAAGTCCGTCGTTCGATTCTTGTGGATGTCATTTACATTTTTTGAAAAAGATTTGAACTCATGTAGCCTCAAGCTTCTTTGAAGTAATTTGTAATACTTTTTTGGTTCATTAACCTAGATGCAATAGCAGAAGTCCTTTACCCTGCACATGTCTACACCTTATTCCTTGTCCTGCTTTTTTCCCATTACTTGCTACTTTTTCACATTTCACATCGTGTCATATGTCAGCTATATTTTGTTTTGTCACTTTGTTGAGTCAATATTTTGATATTGATTAACATGCCAGATTATGTTCCTTCTACTGAGTGAAGTGATTTATATTCACAAACATAAACATTACTTTATTGTGGAAATACTTATTTTTCTACTTTATCAGCTATATTGGTAAGTTCACGTTGGACGATGCCACCTCCTGTGAGGTCGATTGAGGGTAATGTTTGTGGTACTGAACTTTAGAGGTTTATGTCCTAAACCTTCTAGAACTTTCGATTTTACGTCAAGACAACGTGATTGTGGGTGTTCCCGAACATTTGAAGTTTTGTTACCATTTATGGACAGAAGAAGAAAAGGGGTTGGGTTTTGTAAAACCAGCCTTTGAATAAAAGCGCGGACACCGAGCTGGGCAAGAGAGTGTGAATAAGATTTTGACGGAGAAAACATCGTTGGACGACAGGTCATGGACCTACTTCGATACTTGAAGGTATTGTAATCAGCTGACATATTGAAGGGACTTTACATTACAAACCATTACATTTTACAGACGTAAGACTCTAGTTCACCTACCCAAATTCTGCTGCATCTTTTTAAATATGTATTTTGTGTATTTCATTTATATTTACAATATTAGCTCTGTTAAAGATACATCCCAAATTTAGTATTCTTGCATTTTCATTAAAAAAATCATACAATTTAATTATTCTTTTCCAGCTTTTCATAAAAGCTGGTGATGGAGACAACATCCCCAATCTGTTGGGCAACGATTTTCTTACATTTTTTAGGTTGCCTTCAGTGCTATGCCGGCACTATTTGCGGTGATGCAACAGTATGAAACTTATATTTTGTTATCGTATT
Organism: Thermobia domestica; assembly: GCF_964235325.1. Lineage (NCBI taxonomy): Eukaryota > Metazoa > Arthropoda > Insecta > Zygentoma > Lepismatidae > Thermobia > Thermobia domestica. The sequence goes on from NC_137461.1 coordinate 97,285,449, forward strand.
ATTGTATTATTTTATGTGTATTTTAAAGTGTATTATTATTATTGAGTAATGGAAAACTGTAATTAGGCATTTGCCTGTTGTTCTCCGAAATAAGTAAATAAATAAGTCCAAATCCCTCATGCGCATTGGAATACCGGGGTGTAGAGCAGTAAAATCACGAGTTCTTTTTGTTTTAATCCGCCATTCTTTATCACGAAAGATTCGTACACTATTACAAAAATATTGTAAGTTCAAAAAATTGTTAAAAAGAGCGTCCGGAGACACAGCTGAGTTTCTAATTCCTTCCTTCTCAATTTGTATGGTTCAGGTGCTATTTTAGGATACTCCAATGTCCAGAGTAGCTGAACAGAGCGGGTCGATTTAAGGAACACTCCACAGCCCAGTGGAGCCGAACAAGGTGAGTGGTTATAAAGCAAGGATGCAAATAAGCATCAAATTTTTACTAGCCCAAGAAAAAGGCTACTAGCCTACATCCCACAATAGAAATCATTTACTTACCTTCGGTATGATACTAAATACTCGTCCGCACCGATGAACCACTCGCCCCGAGGGAGTGGTTATTTGCATCCCTGTTATAAAGTATTACCCTACGATCCAATGCAGTCAGACAGAATAGGAGAGGTGGTATTCGGTCAATTTGGGACGGACACAGGTATTCACTGCTCCTCCTTTTAAGGAAAAATTTCGGGTCACTTTCAACACTGGCACTAGTTTAGATCAGGGGCGGATCCAGGGGGGCGATCGGGGCGATTGCCCCCCCCAGAAGAGGAAACTTTCTTATTATATATATATATATATATATATATATATATATATATATATATATATAACCCATCCCAAAGTTTGGAGCCCTTAAAAATAGCAGTATGACAACCCACCGCCCCCCCCAGAAGTCAGTCCTGGCTCTGCCCCTGGTGTAGATGACATTTTCTTTCTTCGGTGTCATGTGTCACCAAGTGAAGTGTAATTTGCTTTGTTGCAATATAGCACGTGGATGATAGACTTCATATGTCTGGATGCATTACAGTATCCTAAGGAAGGAGGGGTTCAACATAATTTCCATAAACCTATTCTGCCCGTGCAAAGAACGGGCATTTTAGTCAGAACACTAATAACGAAGAATTAAATCACTTTTAATAATGGAACAAATATTGACAATAAAATATTAAACTAATTTTGAGTACAAGTTAAATCGGAAACCTAATAAGTACTAACATCTATTGACAATATATTGAAAAGAGAAAAGAAAAAGAACGCATTTGTATTGAACAACTTCAGATCATATTTTACTATGTAATATAATCTATCTCTTTCCCTCTATTCTGAAATTCAGCAATGGTTAAAAAAAGAAAACAACAAACGTTACATTACACTAACGAACTTTTAGACAACAAAACGTTTGATAATTGACGTCACAAAAGAATAATTATCAGTCTCCTTTTTCTTTCTTTTTCTCCTTATTTCCTTCACCTTTGTAATAACAAAACAAGTACGAAACGGTAGTAAAGAGAAAGAGGGAAAAAAGAGAGAGGGAAGGAAATAAAAAAATATTCCCTTTAGTTTCCAATTAGTCAGCTTAACAACCTTTTAATTAACTTTCTCACCTTTTATCTCACTTTCTCTCTCTAATTTCCCTCTTTTTGTCCCTTGATTTTTTTAATCTCAGAGATTTCTCTCTCAAAGGCAAAAGCACACTATAGAACGTTAGAACAACGTTGTGACTATAAAAGCCATAATTTTTATTAATAAAAAAAAAACGAGTTGAGAATGGAGACATTGTAAGATTCCCCCAAAACATAATAATACATACTAAATTTTTTGTTAACAAAAAGATTGTAAATATCAAGCGTGGTCAACGCCAAAAACAAGCAAGAAAGAAATGTTTATTGCATTTTAATGTTCTGCTAGTTGCACTTGGTCGATATTTTAACAATATGGTACTTTTAGAAAGGTATAAGCCGAGAGCACATTGTTTTTTTTTTTTTTTTTTGTTTATTTATTAACCTTTACGAAAGTGGTATTCGAACTGGGGTTCGCGATGTTTCTTTAGTTGATAAAAATAAAATTTAGAATAACATAGTTACATTCTGTATCAAAAAATCTATTAAATTTAAACGTAGCATGATTCTTCTATTTATAGTACAACTGGACTGTTATTTAATTAATAAGTGAAATATTTCTCTAATATCTTTTGGTATATCATAGTTTCTATAATTTGAGTTATAGATAACTTAAATCTCGTAGTATGCGCTTGAATTGAAAAAAAAATCGTAAGGGGGGTACATGAGGGGAAGTTAAATCCATGCTTTATGTTTTGCTACATTCAATAATAATTTTCACCTAAAATCACTATTGAATCATTGAAATTTCCGCCTGGACCTACTAAATTTCCCCCGTGCACAGACTTCCGATAGTGTGCAGTATGTGGTTCCTGTACTTGTGCACTACTACTTCACTCTCCATTTATTGAAAGTCCCCCGGGGAAAATAATCTTCTACAATCATCAATAGCTACACTAAACTTTTATGGTACAGAATGATTCACTATGGGACAATATTCCTCCAGGCTAAACCAGTGATCCGAACATTTATACAAAATCATAGGGCGTAATACATGTAACACATATTGTTGACTCCATCTCGTCATTGAAGTCGTCATAACCTCTTTAAAGTATGCTTCCGTTTCATATGAAAATCATAAAACATTGTATGCGAATTATTATTATGTTTTCCTGATCGAAACCTAAATGTAGCGTATTATTGGCAAATACTTTAGAATTTGGCAGAGGAAAAAACCCTATTAGAACCACCGAAAAATAATTTGAGAACTGGAGTCAGTTTTAATTTCATTCTATAGGCAGTTAATCCATATACAAGGGTCACTACGAAAGTTTTGAGATACGCATTGTTGTGGCACAGTATTTGAATTCCAACAATTGCGTTCGGTAGTGGTATCCAGAGCGAAGAAGCGAAGCAAGTTTCAACTCTCCCCGGTTATCGGCGTAGCCGTATCGCCTTCACTTGTTTGTTGATGTGAGCAGTATTTGGCTGTCTAGAATGGAGCTCGAAAGGGAACATTTTCGGGCAATGATCCTTCACAATTTCAAAAGTGGTTTGGAGAAGACACAAAGCCTTGACCGTTTGCAGGGGACATTTGGGGACCTTGCTCCTTCTCGTGCTACAATTTTTCGGTGGTTTGGTGAATTCAGAAGAGGCCGGACATCGCTTAAAGATGAAGGGAGAGCTGAACGTCCGGCAACAGCTGTGTCAGATGAAAACACTGCCGCTGTGGAACAAATGTTTCGAGAAAATCCTCGAACAACTTTCAAGGACATTGAATCTACAGTGAATATTGGATCGCCAGCAGTAACAAAAATTCTTCATGATCATCTTCGGCTCAGGAAGGTTTCACCTCGTTGGGTGCCTCACACTTTGACTGAACAGCAGAAGCGCATGCGTGTGGAATGATGTGAAGAAATGCTTGCAAGATTTGATGGAGGCAATTCTCGACGCGTCTCTGACATTGTTACTGGTGATGAGACTTGGATCTATCAATTTGACCCTGAAAATAAACGCCAGTCTACAGTTTGGATCTTTCCAGACGAAAATCCACCCACGAAAGTGAAACCGACCGCGAAGTGTGGGGGAAGAAGATGGTCGCAACGATTGATGAGTAAGGAGAAAAGACGTTACGATCGATTGTTACATCACGTTTCGGCTCATGATACATGATGAATTCTGTGTTTTCATTTGTTGTTCGTGATGTCATTTATTAGTTTCCTTGTTTTTGATTGGCTGATAGTGATGTCACTTTATAGTTGAACACGTTTCTGGCCTAAATAAAAATCCATTTTCATTTTTCAAGTCCTACTTCCACGAAGATCGTGAATGAACGAAGGTGTACCTCTAGTGACAGCGTGACTTTACTCCGTTCCTTGAATTTGAGGTAAATATCAACTGCGTTTCTTAATATCAATGGAGTGCTTTTGAAATGAGGATAACATTGTTATCACTGTTTTATTTTAGCATGAATTATTTAGCAAATGGAAGAATAACCCTCACTTACTTGACCGGGGATCGAATTAGGAATCCCACACATTAGAAGTAAGCACGAGAAATGATATGATTTATTGATTTTGGTTTAGCGTCCCTTCAGTAGTGAGGCTAGGAATACAGCTTAATGTTGAATTTGAGCGCATACTGGGTGTTGAACTCGGGGCCACATCCCACACATTAGAAGTAAGCACGAGAAATTTGTTGATTTTGGTTTAGCGTCCCTTCAGTAGTGGGGCTAGGAATACAGCTAAATGTTGAATCTGAGCGCATACTGGGTGTTGAACCCGGGCCAGAGGTGCGTAACGCTAACCACTTAGCTCAGTTTTTGAAAGTTGCCATTAACGTAAACGAAGAAACTACGCACGAATTTGTTCCCTACAACTTGCCTTTTAACAGTGAGACATGGACCTGCAGTTTAATGTGGGATCTGATCTCCCGCCGAGAAACGAATTCGAGTCTTTCTTGCCTTAGCTCGAGAAAAGCAAGCGCATGAGATTTTGTTTTCGTTTCATGTTAGTCATACGTTTTAAAGTTCAGTGTAAGGAGAAAGAATGCTTACTACAATGATTCTCTCAGCACAGTTAGAAAAAAACAATTTCATTCATTCTTTTTATCACTACAGAAAGTTAGGTCAGTTACATGTTGGTCCCGGGTTTGATTTCCAGTATGACGACAATAAAAATTTTTAACAGTAGAACTATTTGAGATATGATAATTCTTTTAGGATTGATCGTGTAGTCATTTTGATAACGTTAAACGTGTTAGTGATCTCTGAATTCAATTTTAATTCGTGCTTTTTTTCTCTCTTCTCGTTTTAGATATTTGTTTTCTTTGCCTATTCCTTTTTGTTTTACCTTACCTTTTTCCTATTTGAATATGGCTACTTCTGGCTTTACTGTCTTGCGAGAAATCAATAGACATTATCGGCGTTTTAATCTTGAAGGACGAATGCTGGAAATTCAAATCAATGCTCCGACCAGTGACACCGATATTGTTGAGTGGGTTCAGGCCTCCTTTCAACAGATGTTAGATTACTTATTGGAAAATGTCGACGAATTATCGATGGTTGGATTATCGATTTTATCTCATGATGAGAAGAACAAATCGTTTTATTTATCTTTTCGGCGTGCAAGTAATCTGACACTAGAGACTTTATGGGCATCCTTTGATCGCATTCTTCAAAGTAACGATAGTTTTCTCATGAACGAACCGTTCATTGTACATTTTCATCATGTGGATGTGCCCCGTGGATTTGGATTGGTGTGTCGAGGTCATTTATTAAACGATGAGTTACTAAAACGCAAGAAAGGCATTTTACGTGTAAAAACACCGACAAGAAATGTTTGGCTTATGCGATTGTGATTGCTATTGGTTTAAAGAAATATAAGGATACGAACAAGAATTTGTACAGACAATATCAGGACCAAAGAAAGTTTGTCGTTCTCCCTGACGTACATGAACTTTTGTCCAGATCATCAGTGAATTTAGATCATGGGGGATCTGTGGAAGAATTGCGACAATTGCAACGCTACTTGACCGATTATAAACTTACCGTATACACCAGCTTTTCCAGAGAAGATATTCTGTATGAAGGGCCTGGTGGCGAAGACAAGATTCCAATCAATTTAATGTGCATCAATTCTCATTATGACATCATCACGTCATTAACGGCCGTTTTCTCTACTGTGTATTATTGTGTAGCATGCCACAAAAAATATAATAACAGAAATAGACACGTCAAGAACTGTTCAGCCATGTGTGAGAAATGTTTGCAGAAACCGCCATGCAGTAAAACCAATACGGAAAAGCAGTGTCCAGAATGCAATCGTGAATTTTATGGTGAAACATGCTATACAAATCATCTGACTGTACCATATCATAAGGGCCAGCCAATATGCAAGATGGTGAAACAGTGTTCCAAATGTCTACGCATTTATTCGTTTGTCCATACAGGAGAAAGAGAACATCATTGTACAGATTATTTTTGTAATGTGTGCCATAAACACGTTACGTCTACCCACCAATGCTACATGAAGCCTGATACGACTCAATTAAAACCTGGAGTTCCATCAGTGTTACATGCCAAGAAGGCTATGATTGTCTTCTATGATATCGAAGCCACACAGGATACTTTCTTCGATGAAGACACGTTCATTTATAAGCCCAATTTACTGGTGGCCCAACAGGTATGTTACAACTGTGTTCAAGATGAAGATATACATCATCCGTGTGACGTTTGTGGACAGCGGGAACATATTTTTCAAGATGATCCGATCAATGTCTTTCTTGCGTATTTACGTCAACCACGACCCAACATCAAGCTTATTGTATCTTTGGCACATAACTCTAAGGGATATGATGGTCATTTTATTCTTAAATCTTTAGTGGAAGAACATGAATTGAAACCTACCTTGATCTTGAACGGAGCAAAAATACTAAGCATGAAAGTGAATCACTTATCGTTTATTGACTCCTTAAATTTCATGCCAATGGCTTTAAGTAAATTATCCAAGGCATTTCATTTACCAGCGACAAAGGGATATTTTCCACACTTTTTTAATACTGCTGCAAATCAAGCGTATGTGGGAAAATTACCGGACATCCATTATTATGGTGCAGATGAAATGAAAGTGGATGAACGAGAGAAATTCATGACATGGTACAACGAACACCAGAACGATACGTTTATTTTCCAAGAAGAATTGGTGAACTATTGTGTCCAGGACGTCAACGTACTTTGAATGGCTTGTATATCTTTCATGACCACTTTTGAACAAGAAACTCACGTCAATCCTTTCCTGGAGGCTATCACTTTGGCGAGTGCGTGCAATTTAGTATTTCGACGAAATTTCTTAAAACCCAATACTATTAGCATTCTTCCTGCACGAGGATACCGTCACAAAAACAATGAGTCACGGATTGCTTTGCAGTGGCTTGCCTACATGGAAGAAAAAGAGGGTCATTCAATTCTGCATGCTGCGAGCGGAAAAGAAGTTTATGTTGCTGGTTTTCATCTGGACGGTTACTACAAAGATCCCGACACTAAAGAGGAACACGTGTATGAATTTGAAGGGTGCAGAAGCCATGCCTGTGCTCTATGTGTCCCTACAGGCCGTGATCAGCCCATTTATGAGAACTCCGAAGAAACGATGAACTATCGCTACGAGAGAACACAGCGTAAAATTAAGTTATTACGATCCATGGAATATAAAGTACATGAAATGTGGGAATGTGAATTTCGTCAAGTGTTAAAATCCAATCCAGCATTGGCCTCTTCTTTAAGCACACATCCTTATACTAATAAGACACCATTGAATCCAAGAGACAGTTTCTATGGTGGTCGTGTTAATGCCATTAAATTGTATCACGTCGCAAATGAAAATGAAGGCGAAGAAATAAAATTCTTGGATATCGTTTCCCTGTATCCTTATGTGAATAAATGTGGACGGTATCCAATAGAGCATCCACGAATATATCTACAGGGAGATCCAGAAATGCCGGCCATTCGAGATGTCAACGGATTAGTCAAGTTGAAGATTTTGCCTAGCAGAAATGTGTTTCATCCAGTACTTCCATTTCGCTCAAATAAGAAGTTGTTGTTTCCACTTTGTGCTGCCTGTGCCACAGCATTAAATCAAGATTCTGAATGTATACATACCGACACTGAACGAAGTCTAACAGGAACGTGGGTGTCCTATGAAATTCAAAAAGCCATTGAACTTGGGTATCAAGTCATTGAAATTTACGAAATTTGGGATTACGACATCACCGTATATGATCCAGAAACCAAGACTGGCGGATTATTCAGCGAATACATTAACACATTTTTGAAATCGAAGCTGGAAGCTTCTGGTTGGCCTGCGAATTGCGTCACCGAAGAAGAAAAGCAGCAGTATATTCAAATGGTACAACAACGTGAAGGCATAACTTTGGATGCCACAAATATAATTACAAATTCAGCACGTCGTAGTCTTGCAAAACTCTGTTTGAATGCCTTCTGGGGACGACTCGCTATAAGAGACAATTTCAGCCAAACGACCATCATTAACGACCCCAAAGAACTGTATCAGAAATTAACTTCTCCAGACATAAAAGTCAACCAAATTTTACCTGTTAATGATTCGTTGTTATACCTTTATTGGCAGTATGAAGATGATGTTTCAGTACAAAATCACAATGCTAATGTTGTCCTTGGAGCATTTACAACGTGTCAAGCTCGTCTGGAACTTTACAAATATTTAGAATTGCTGCAAGAAAGAGTACTATATTTCGATACAGATTCCGTAATATTCACGCAGCGACCATCACAGCCCACAATAGAACCAGAAGTATTTCTTGGTTCAATGTCAAATGAACTGGAATCAATTGGACCAAAAGCATACATTAAAAAATTCGTGTCTGGTGGCCCAAAACAGTATGCTTTGGAAATCTACGACCCCGACACGAAATCAACCAGTTATGTATGCAAAATTCGTGGGTTTACACTCAATTATACTGCAAGTCAAAAGCTAAATTTCAATAGTCTGGAGCAAATGATCATAAATCAATCGAGTGAAAATATCTCCATTAGCACGCCGCACAAAATTTACAGAACCCACGATCATCATCTTGTCACAAAACCTGAAGAAAAGAAGTACAGTTTCAACTATAAAAAACGCCGATTAATACCAGACACATACGAGACATTGCCCTATGGGTATAAAAAAGCCAGAACAGAATAACAGTCATATTTTTCCCTAATTCCACCAACATCACTTCCCAAAGACGGGGCAAAGAATCAAGACGGTGCACGGGACATGCTTCAACGATGCACGAGTTCCTTTTGATGCCACAGCGGAGACAAACTCAGATGACATCACCTTGCAGAAACCAGTGGAGAAAAAAAAAGGAATTCAGGTACGTCCCATTTGCTTTTCTTTTTTCTCATCTCACTCTCTCTTGATCAGTTAGTTCGATGTTAATAATCTGTTTTTCTTCTTTCACAGGAAACAAAATAAATATTACCATGTATATTCATATGTTTTATTTTCTCTTTACAGAATTTGTACCCGTCACGGACACGTCTTCCTTTGAAGAAAAAGAAATTCTGTATTCTATTTCACTTGCTAAAAATAAATGTACAAAAACATGATTCTGTTTTATTTCACATCCTAAATCAAATTCTTTTCCTGTACTGCGATTTCAATTTCTTTTTTCTGAATCAGTTTACCGATAAAATAAATCAATGTTTTGCAAAAAAAATCAAACTAAATTTTTGTTTCAGAACTTTTTTTTCGTGTACGAAATAAAAAATTTTGTGTACAAAATAAAATTCTGTTTCAGAAAATTTTTTGTGTACGAAAAAAAAATGATTCAGAAAATTTTTGTGTACGAAAAAAAAAATGTTTTCAGAAAAATTTTTTGTGTACGAAAACAAAATTCTGTTTCAGAAATCTTTTTGTGTACAAAACAAAAAACTGTTTCAGAAAATTTTTTTATGTACAAACAAAATTCTGTTTCAGAAAAAAAATTTTGTGTACAAAACAAAAATCAGTTTTCGTAACGAAACTGCTCCGACTAAATGAATCGATTCATTCTGATAGTGTTGGCAACACTGGAAAATCTCGGTAAGTATTTCTCAGGCACTGAATTACATCGAACACAACTAGATTCGAACCAACAACCTTAAACGTCTGATTAATCTCTAAATACAGCCAACTAAACAATAAGATTATGTGTATACGTTTTAATGCCAATGCTTAGCACTGAGTCAGCAAGGTTTTCTTCAAGGTCAAAGTCGCACACGAAGTAAAAAGATGACAACACAGATCTTCTATCTTTCTATATGAAACATAAACCTAGTGTAAACTGCTCGCAATGAAATGTATAATGTAACATAATCTGTTTAAATCTGCTCGTCTTCTTTTCATACGCGAAACTGTTTGCACTGAATGGAGTACGATGGCTCAGCGCTTGTCTCTAATGTATGAGGTTCCTGCTTCAATCCACAACGAAGTAAGTTCATGTTTCCTCCTATCATTTCTCATCATCGTTTCAAGGGGACGTTAAACTCAACATTTCCTGAAACTAACATCAAGAATCGAACTCGGGACCATTACATAGTAATAAACAAGTTGAACTTCTCAATGGAGTACGGTGACTCAGCTCTTATTTCTGATGTGTGAGGTCTCTGCTTCAATCCGCAAGCAAGTAAGTTTATGATGTTTTCTCATTTCATCATTTCTCATCATCGGCGGGGACATTAAATTCAAAATGTCCTAAACTAGCACCAAGAATCGAACTTGGGACGATTGCAAGGTATCCATGTTCACCCCTGAAGCGGAACAAAATGGATCACAAAGTACTTATCAAATTTATGGGAATAATTTTAAATATGCCTCCATATAACGTAATAAGGCTCCAAAGGGAACGATGACTCTCAAAAAAAGTAAATCATTGTACTCTATTATACAACGAAAAATGTCTCGTGAAGATAATAGGATAAGTTTTAAAAAAAAACTTCCGAAATTGATATCTTTATACTCATCAAAGAGTACGAGGTGCGATACTCCCCTTTCTCCCCCCCCCACTCCTGATGTAAATCAATGTGATCTTATGTGTCCTGAGTGATCCCTGCCCCTGAGTAAACATAAGCAAAACTTTCAATAGGTAATGCAATCCCGGGCCAAAACATCTCTAACTCATTCGCTATGGTCCATGTGGGGGGTCCCAAAAGTGAAATAGGGTCACCCCGACGTCAAACAAACACATTAGCTCAAACCAAATACCTCTACTTCATTCACACCAGTAAGGAAGGTGGTGGTTCAATGGTAGAGCGTTCACCTCTGCTGTATGGGGTCCCTAGTTCAAACACTGCAAAAGTAGTTTTGTGGTGGGTAACATTATGCTCCAATTTTCTCCCATACTTTCATTCCTTTCTCATCGTCACCGTCTCCTTTAACCTATCGTGGGACGTAAAACTAAAGAATTTCATTTGCACCAGTGTTAGTCCATCTCATCAAAGGGATAACAACCAAAAATCAAGTATTCCTCCCAAAGTTCAGCAGCGAAAATAGAACCTACTAATTAACGTGAAATCCGAACCGCATGAGCTCCTTCCGGGAATCGAACTCTGGTCTCCCACGTTAAAGGCGCATACGCTAACCGGTTAGCCACAAAGGAACTCCAAAGTTTTCGAGTTTCATATTAATACTAATACTAATTTATACTATTACTGGGGTCTACCAATTCATAATGTAATAGATCATCAAGAAAGAAATCAAACCTTGTTTTGGTAATTTTATACCCATAAAAGGGAGCGAAACAAGCCATCATAAGCTCCAAGCTAAAAATCCCAGTTCAGTGACGTCAAACGAACATATTAGCTCGAACCAACTACCTCTAATTCATTCATACCAGTAAAGGTGCGGTGGCTTAGTGGTAGAACGTTCACCTCTGCTGTATGTGGTCCCTGATTTAAACTCCTCGAAAATAGTTTTGTGGTGGACAACATTATGCTCCAATTTTCTCCCACACTTTCATTCATTTCTCATCGTCACCGTCTCCTTTAGCCTAGCTGGCATAATCGTGGGACGTAAAACTAAAGATTTCATTTGCACCAGTGTTAGTCCATGGATAACAATCTCCAAATTTTATGCCATAAAAGGGAACGAAAAATAAAAAGCATTCGTAAACCTGTACTATTTCATAACGTAATGAATCATCAAGATCATATTTTTAGTAATTTTAAAGAATCATCATGACCTCTGATCCAATACTCCCAATTCAAAGACGTCATAGCCTGGCCAATGTACCTCTGATTCATTCGTACCATCGTGCATGGCCCCTGAATAAGCATAAGCAAAAATTTCAATAGGTGACGCAATCCCGGGCCAAAGCATCCCTGATTCATTCACTATGGTCCATGGGGACCCAAAATTGGATTATTAAGAGTGCGGTAAAGTAACCCCATTACTACTAAGACATTTTTAATATTTTTTGAGGTGAATATATTTGTCGGCTGATCTAATAATAATTTACTTGATAAATATACAAATTAGTGATTTTACAAGTGGAATGTAAAAATGTTACGCAAATAACAAATGTATTTACGCTGTGTTCTTTGAGTATGCCAGTGGCGTAGGGAAGGGGAGGGCCCAGGGGGGCCGAGTCTTCCCCTCAAAGGTTTCCAACAATGTACATTGGTACTTCGATGTTTGTAATTTTTCTCGGAATAAACAACAACTGTCTTTCATAACTCTATTTCTAAACAAAATGTGTCACTGAACAGTTCCTAGATAAGCTGTGTTCGCCAACTTCGTCTTTATTCCTTAAAAATGTATTTTGGGGGTATGGAAGTCGAATTTTCCAAGAATGCCTATTATTGTTCAAAGGGAAGAAAGAAAGAGAGTGAGAAGGGCCTATACACATATGGTGAACTTGCAGTTATTGTTATGTTGTTTGACATACCAATGACCACAGTTTTTACCTGTCTTCTTTGACACGAAGCCAAATTTTGCAGACTCAGCCAGAAAATATTGAAAAGAATCAGTTCCTTTCTAATTATAAAACGAGGTTCCAAAAAAATCTTTAGTTCAAGGTTAAAACGGATTGGACGTATTTCAGACCAAGAAATCACTGACCTCGACAAAGATAACAAAACACATAACATGTCACCATCTATTTTGAATCATTCACCGCCGTTCCCAATAGGATTAATTACAACAGAATTGATTTCGGAAAAAAAATAAAGGAAAAGGAAGAAAGGAGAGAGAAAAATAAAGATTTTCCTTCGTTGTTTTGATTTTATTCAAACGAAAATTATTTGAGGGAAAATTTTTAACATGAGAATGTGGAAAACAATAGCAAAGGCTTGTAGCGTGTGACTATGTCACAGCAAGGTTTGATGTTTGATCAATTAGAGCAGTTCAGAAGATTTGCTTGAATTAGACGTGCTTAGGATGTCCAAATAAGACATAATTGCAATTGCTAAATGTCGCAAAATGTTTTACAAAATCGGTTAAAGCGGAAAAACAATTGTATTAATTTCAGTGCGAAAAATGTGCAAAGAAAGCAAAAACAACAGAGAAATATCTAAACAAGATATTAATGCAGATAAAGGCTCGAAAAACCTTTAGAAAAGTGGATAGAACGAAAGAAAGACAGCACTGGTGTTAATTTTGGCGAGGAAAATGTGCAGAAACAGCAATCGGGAAACAAGGATGAAATATCTAAAGAAAAATGTAATTCAGAGAAAAATGTAATTATTAGATCTATTAAAAGTAAACCATCCGGCGCAAGTTGCACCCACCGATCCCCCGATATATATAACAACACTAAGGCCCCTCCCAAACAAAAATCCTGGCTACGCTACTGGAGTATGCAATGGAATTTAAAATAATATAGAGAAAGCAACCAAATAGTTTCTTTAATAATGCTAAAAGGCATTTGTGTTTAAATATTAGGTACATGTTTTATGTAGATTAATTGAAATAATTACACTATCGGTAATGGAGTTATTTGCACGTAAATGACAAATTTTTAATAGCGTGTGAATTAAAATGTTAAGTTCTAGCATAGAATAATGAATACCTAGATTATTCATTCCTCTATAGCTACAGCTACAGATGCAGCTGCAAATGTTAATTCGTAGGTAGATAGGCCTAATTTTCTAGTTTTGATTCTAAACAAATTCCTTTCAAACCTACCATATTTTCTTGCACTTGAGAGACTGTAATTTACTAATTACCATATATTTTGCATTTTTGACAACTGCTCAAAAGTGAAATACAGATCAAAAATTTCTTTTCACACGTTTATCAAAGTTTCCACAAATTCTTCTTGGTAAGTTTTTACTTTGGCCATTTCATTTTTTTTTTTTTTTTTTGATTCTTCGATTTAGCGATTTGATCTTTCGGTTCCGGTTTAGAGAACTTGCCTGTTAGCTCATATATATATGTTAGTAACTAGGTTAGTTCTTTTCTGTAACAATTTTTTTTTTTTTTTTTTAGAGTGGTGGGTAGTAACAGTACTTTACTTATTGTTTTGGAAGGTGATGGACATCAATTTAAGTACAACATTTGTTAATTGGTAAAGAACTTGGAATCAATGGGTGTAAAGAAACGGCCACTAGAGGGTTTCGCCCTCTCTCTTGGCCAAGGGTGTGGGAGCATCAATTATTCTTTATTAAATTCATAGTTGGGTAAGGAGCTGTGAAACAATCATTGTTATTATACACTAACAAAAAATCAAAAAATAAAGATATTAAACAACAATAACATTAATAATATATCAATAATACCAAACTAGTAATGAAAGGTGCACATAGAAAAAGATAACAAAAGGTGCAGAAAAAAACTGAAACTAATGAATAACGTAGAAAATGCATAAATGGATAAATGATGATGAGTGAGGTGCTCGTAACGCCACAACACAACATATAGATGTTAGTACAAACAAATGCAGATTAATCTTCTGTCCTGGGGCGTCTCAGGACTGATGAGAAACATGGGGTAAGCCCAGATTAGTGTTGTAGAGAGACAAGTGCTATGATGGAAAAAGATGCGGGAGATGTTGACGGATGAGTTGGTGACGGAAAAAGATGGCATGATGGTGATCTGCTGGAAGGGTGCGGATGTATATGGAAAGCAAAACGCTGAGTGGTGTATAGCAGTACTTAGATGGAGATTCTTGTTGTAAATCAGTAAATATGGTGTCAAGAAAGATATCTTTACGATCATGGAGACTGGTAGCTATGAACTTATGACGCAATTGTGCTATGTGTTGAACAAGCGGAGGAAAGGTAATTTTTTCATACAAGTCAGTATTATGATACGGAAGTTTGATCCTAAAAGCAAGACGAATGGCATGTCTCTCTAGAATTTCAAGCCTATTGTAAAATTTCGGAGGCGCTGAACACCAGGCTATGTGTCCAAATGTAAGTATACTCCGCATAAATGCTTTGTATGTGTTAAGCAATAATTTGGAATTTAGACCCCAGGTCTGTCCAACCAGACGACGAAGAAGTTGTAAACGGTTCTTTGCTTTGATAGCAAGTTTCTGAAGGTGGGGTGTCCATCGCAACTTATTGTCAAAAATGATTCCTAAGTATGTGACAGTTTTTGCTGGCTGAAGAAAGTGATCTCCCACACGTATTTGTAATAAATTTGGATTTCTTCTAACTTTGCTGCGGCATTTAGGAGGTAAAATAACAAGTGATTGTGTTTTGTCTTCATTAACTGAAAGTCTCCATTTACTACACCAATTCAGAAAGCTAGTAATTGTTGTCTGTAAGTTTGTATTAATCTGCTGTATTGTGTTTCCCAGTGTAAGAAAAGCTGTATCATCAGCATATTGAAAGAGATAAGTGTTCGGTGATGGAGATGGTAAATCGGATACTGTAACAAAGTTTAATATTTAATTCATATAGTATTGCCGAGCGAGCATCAGCGAGTGAAGGCATGTTAGAGGCACATTCTTTTCAGTCTTAGTTACGAATCGGTTCATTCAATGAAATGACCAAAGTAAATATTTGCCTTACTTTTAATTCATATAATCCCATTACGGTACCCATTGTGAATTGATTATGAACAAATAATTCCTTCGAGAGCCACTACATTGCATACTGTATTTTTCATAAAACCGTTTCTTAATTTTCATCAAATTATTATTAGATTAATAGTAGCTTTTTATGGTTATATTTGGACGAGGGGATTTGTTTCGTTAATGAGTAAATATTTCCGTTGTGGGAAGCATGTAGGAGGGACAGCTGGGATATTTCAAGAAAGATGTAGGGCGCCGAAAGCATAGTGAAGTGCACGCAAATGTTGAAGATAGTAATCTTATATATATATATATATATATATATATATATATATATATATATATATATATATATATATATATATATATATATATATATATATATATTAACATATTACTTTAATTAGGGTTATCCACCTTGAGTACACGTGATCCTTGGTATTTCATATTGGTATTTCATAGTGACATAATAGCTTTTTCCTGTAAATTTTGGTGTTCATGATGTTCAACTCCACCACTTCTTTCCTTGTCATCCTTGTAAATGTTAACTTTTGGTGTAGATTAAGAATGTAGAGGCACTATTTTCAAGATTTACGGATAAAATCTATAGATTCAAAAAAAGTAACATATAAGGAACTTCAACATTAGCACAATATGGTAGAAATAGTCTAATCAGTATGCCTGTAACTGAAGCAATACAGTAGAACGACGACAATCATAGTGTCATTGTTGTGTATCTACCGTACATAAAGGAATTATACTCAATATAAACACTCTCCCAAAGTAGTTTTGAGCCACATTATTGCGAATAGCGCTCCCCTCGGTACCTTCGGTGTCCTAACGCTCTTGCAAATTGCCTCCTTTTACCTGCAATAAAATTCCTAAGCTACTTCACAACATTGTCATCAGCGCCCTAACCAGCAGTGCTATTTTTCTTCCGGGGGATTATTAAATATTCCCTCGTGCAAGCATGCCTAATAAAATAGAACATCGCCAATAGTTTAGTTGTTTTTATGCTGATAAATATATGCAGATACGGTAAAGCTGAAGCTGTTGGCATACATGAAAGAAACTCTTAAGTCATTTTATGGTTACCTCATATTGTCAATCTGTACGATATATTTATCTTTAAAATAACTGGAAAGTCATTCATCTAAAAAAATTTTCTAGTACGCGAAATTCTCCCTTCTTTTGTTTCAATATTCCGTATTCCACCACGATGAGGCGCTGTAAACAAGTGTGGATCAAAAGCTAATATGACGAAGTGTACACTATTTAGTTTGCACTCCATTTGTAGACTTCGAGTGTGCATCCTCGAAGTGTGCACTATGCACTTTTGGACACGGCCTCAAACACACAAAAGGACCCGTTTACAGTGCTGTCGAAAACATCGCCAGTGGACTCCCAACGAATAGGGCCGCGTACTGTTCACAGATGAATGCAGATTCAGTTCCCAAAGCGATTCTCATAGCACTCTGATCTGGCACGAACCGGGAACTCATTTACACCCCAAGAACATCGTGGAAATGCAATGGTATGGTGGTAGTGAAATACTGGTTTGAGCAGGCATTATGATGAATGGTCGTACTGACCAGAACATCTTCGAGGCTGGACCATCAACGACCAGAGGTACAGAGACGAGGTTCTGCGTGCCCATATGTGGCTTTTCAGGGGCGCACTTGGCCCACAGTTTCTGCTTATGAATGACAATGTCCGTCCAAGTCATGCCAAACTGGTGGAAGAATGTCTAGAGACGGAAGACATCCAACAAATTGAGTGGCCAGTGCGACCTCCTGACCTAAACCCGATTGAACATGAATGCGACGCATTAGGAAGATGTATTGGAACCCGCCAGGCGCCTTCAGGACACACCAGGAGCTCTGTACAGCTTTTCATGAGGAATGGAATTAGTTACCCCAAGAGCTCTTCCATAACCTGATCTTGAGCACGGAATGTCGTTGTCAGACATGTATGGCTGTTCCGGGCGACTATATCCCATATTAACCTGTTTTCGATTCCGCCAATGCCTGTCACAGTGTTTTTGTGGTATGAGTATTTTGGTACAAAGTTTTGAGTTTGTGTTGTGTGACCCTTTCTGGCATGTTTTCCTTGAAGTTTGGCCTGTTCCGTGTTAGTGTGGCCTTTAAGTGTGATATGTTGTTATGGTGGTTGCATTTGGTGTGACTTCTTTACGTTCTTCGTGCCCTATACACTCGAACAGTCATTACGCTTAAGTTTTGGATACCTGTGTAATTTGTAATCCAACACCACCTTCTGCCGACCCCATTTTCTTCCCTTCTAGGTCATACATCAAAAAACGGTGAAACTGGTATCTTATTAAGTGAGAACTCCAAATACTAAATTTAATTTCTCTAAACCTTGAACATCAAAGATTCCGAGATATGGATATTTTAATATTGTAAAATTTCTGCTAATACAGGTAACAGATACAGCTAGGTTGAGTAAATCAGAGTCCGAGATCGTTACCCACTACCGGTTTATTATGAAGAACCTCTAATGCAACAACAGTGTTTACAGAAATACTTCGATACAATTCTGTCTTTATAGTGAGGTAGAAATTAGGAAGCCCAGACTGTGCAGCCAAGGACAGGATCTCTACAGAACTCCGGGCAAGCTAGGTAGAACGCCGTAGGAAATCTCAATGCTCCAAGCAAGCAGTGAGGGGGTTAAAAAGTCACAGAGACCCGAAGCAGGTTAATCAACTGAGGTTGGGATTCCGTCAGAGCTCTGAGAAAGCTAAGCTAGATAGAAAGGAAACCAAAAGTCCCGTAGCTTTTAGGTTGGGTTTCTTTTAGTGCTCCAGGCAAGCAAGAGAAGGGGACACCAATCGAAGACTGATGCCTGTCCGCTGCCTCCAATATATACGAGGTTCCTGGCGAAGGTGACGCTGCTGCTTCCATGTCGTCATGTGACTTGTAGGTGGTGCTGGTGGTCGTCTGCTTCTTGTAGTAATCCTACGTGAGGTGTAGTGCTATAAAGTAAATGCATGAGACTGATGTTTACAAACAGGAGCAGGTGTCATTGTTTACAAACACTAGCACGTGGCACATTACAATATTGTAACTGACAGCCCTATTTTTTCCCTTCCTCGCTGAATTTCCAAAAACCTCTTCCTTAGAGACACCTTACGTCACAAATTATTAGGGATGGGCACGACCGAGTTCGAGCGACTTTTCTTTGAAACTCAACTCGACTCAAAACAGACATCTTTGAGCTCGACTCAAGAACTCGGCTCGAAAAAAATTCTCCAACTCGACTCGAATTCGAGTCAAGTCGAGCCAAAACCGACCAATTCGAGCTAGATCCTTTGTGTAATTCCAAGTATTCTCTACAAGTATCCTGCATAAAGAATGTAATTATCTATTATTATTATTATTATTATTATTATTATTATTATTATTATTATTATTATTATTATTATTATTATTATTATTATTATTGATTGATTGATTGATTAATTGATTGATTTTGAGTTTTACGTCCCGTTTAGCAGCGAGGCTATATGAGACGGGGACCTACTGATTAACATGGAATCCGAACCACATGAGCACCCGCCGGGAATCGAATCCGGATCTCCCGCTCCAAAGGCGCGTACGCTAACCGCTTAGCCACGGAGGAGCTCTATTATTATTATTATTATTATTATTATTATTATTATTATTATTATTATTATTATTATTATTATTATTATTATTATTATTATTATTACAACACTATGTATAACCATGAAAGATAGACGGTTTGTATCTGAATATTAAAAACTAGTTGACTGTCGATCTCAGCTGTCGAGAAATCTTCAGGAGGCAAGGACATCGGTTCGAGTTCCTGTGGAGCAAGTATTCGGGCACTAGCCAAAAATTGTTGAAAGTTATAGACCGCCGGCAAAACCCGTTCAAAACTGCTTGACCCGGGTTTAGAGTTGTCAAGAGCTCGAGTGGCTCGGCTCACAACTCATTCACTATCGATTCGAACCGAGAAGTGAGTTGACCCAACAGCTCACTCAACCCAACAGCTCGAGCCGTTGGCTCACCCGATCAGAATCGAACCAAGCTGATTGCTCACCCCAATCGAGCCGGTTCAAGCCATCGTCTTAGTTGAATTGAATTGAGCTGAGCCTATGGACTCGTTTCAACGGAGCTATCTCGAGCTGATGGCTCAAATGTGGCAAGTCGGTGGTGGCTCATCCCAACCAAATCTGTTCAATCCATCGGCTCAATTGAGCCGAATCGATGGCTCATCCTAACCGAGCCGGCTTGAGCTGTTCGCTCAGTTGAACCGAGCCGAGCCAGTTGAGCCAGTTGACATCACTACCTGAGTTGGGCTTCTGCTTTGGTTCAAAAATTCGACCGTGTAGGTCTCAGCCTTGATGGTAAGAACTACAGTATATACTTCTTTACTACTCACGACATTAGAGACTGTTTCGTTATAAAAATCTACTGTCGTCTTGTTATCGATACGAGACGCACTAAATATACCTCACGAGATGTACTAGAAATACGAGACGAGATGCACTCCTGTCGTGAGCAACACTAAAAGTATTCTACATTACTGCTTACATTTCTCATAGCTTTCGCTTTCCAGTCTAATCAAGCCATGATTTCAAAACGACTTAAAACGAGCTGAACGAGCGAGCCATTTATGAAATTCGACTCGACTCGAAACTCTACCTCAGAAGCAGTGACTTGGTTCGGAACGCGACTCGAAAAAAATACCTTTCGAAGCTAGAGTCGAGTTTTAGTCGACTCATGCCCATTTCTAAAATTTGTATGGCCTGTCAAAGTTTCAAGTTTTTAGGTTAAGTGGTTTGGCCTAGGCGTTGATCAGTCATTCAGCACTTTATCTTTTACACTTACGAGTTAGATACTGAAGCATTTCAAGCTGTGTGACGACACATTTTGGACTGGGCAACGTAATCAGTGGAATCAAGTACTACACAGAACATAACTGACATAATATATTGCAAAGCTTGTTTCTCCATTTCCCAATTGATCGTTCTAGTATTCAGATTAGTCTCTGGGCGGAACAAGGTTTTAGTCCAGGATTTTCTCTGTATTTCTCGAATTCACTGAAACATTGTTCGACGAAATACTTCAATTGATTGGTACATTTCTTATTTTGTTTCTCGTATAAGAGAGAACATGATAGAGAATACTCAATTGATCCCATTCCTACTGTTTAGTTACTAATAGTCTAACCATTTTCAATAATGTACGATATAAACTATTAGCTCACGGTTGTTTGTGTTAAATCACATTGATCAAATAGACCTTTATGAGGCTTATTTACATACCATTGCGCTACAACTCACTTTGTTACTCATACTTACATACGTGTCTAGAAATAAGGGAGCTTGATACATACTAACGTGGAATCTGGATATTTTGAACTCTCATAAGAGACAAGAACTCTTATCAGTCAACCATAATACACGTTTAGTTAGTATTTGTTACTAATGATTGTAATATTCTAGCCGTTCTTTCTTCTTCAACAATATGTATGAAGAGAAAATAATGTATCAAGTCTTCATTGAAATCGTTAAGAATAGTTATTATAAAAAAGTACCTGTAAGTGATTTAATCACAATCAAAATGATTTTGATTTTACTCTGATAGCTCAAATATAAATATTTAACCTCAATCGAAGTGGGCGACTTCGCATAGCATGCTAACGCTCTTGCCTTTGGTAGGAACGGCCGTGAGTTAGCTTCCCTGTGAGACCACTCGGTTGAAAAAGTGTAAAACGCTTTCAGACGAGCCATTTGGAGTGAGATTTTCCTGGATTTTCTTCATCCATACCTAAGCAAATGTCGGAATGGTACCTACATGATGGTCCCATTCCTTTCTTCCTCTCAAATTTCCCGGACAGTGTGATTGCCTAGGGTTAACATGGCCACATGTCAAACGGCCAGAAACAACCTAAGTTCTAACCCAATTGAAGTGGTTCCCGAATCCTATTCCTAAACGGAGCTCATGAAACTAAGACTATACGTTATGTTTCCGCATTGAGTACCGTTTTTCGATTGGAGAAAACAAAAGTTGCAATCGAATCAGCAACATAGCTTTACGCTTCAACTAGGTCCTGCGATAAGCCATAACCTAATCGAATGATCCTTTATAGTTCTTCTTCTTCACAGGATAAGTTTCAATTATTACATGAAAAATGATAAAAACAAGATACATATGTGGTAAACATCGTATTTTTCTGACAATGATAGCCATTAATCATGTTAAAATTATATTTTCCTGTAATATTATGTATATACCGTGTAACATGCAATTCAAAATCGATATTTCTAAATTGAAGTCTATTTTAATCACTATGTATATTGAATAAATTGACTTTTCTTTTTTTAAAAAGAACATTCGTCTGAAATACGCATTACGATAGGCACACAACACTATGAAAGTACCATATTTCGTAAAAGTAAATCCCCATGTTAAGCGGGTTTGCATATCCTGACTTCTAATTATGAAAACATTTACGATCGCTCCAACTACAATCGTTTCACGGATTCAACCTGTTTTGTATAAGTTAACAGCATTGATTACTCACTTCACTGGGTTAAAATGAAAATTTAAATGCACAACTCAGTATATCATGTGTTTGGTACCCATGAAACATGCTGTTTTCGTTTTAACTGACATTCGTTTAAACGGCATCGGAAAGGTCACTGTTCATGTCAGCGACCACGAAAACTATGAATTCGACACTAGTATCAGTCATTTTCGATCATTTTTATAGATCTTAACTTCCCCTCCTCCATGTTGCGGGACACGGCATCGGAAATGTCACCATTTATCTCAGCATCCCCTAAAACTATGGATTCGACATTAATATGGGTTATTTTTGATCAGTTTTATGTATTTCCTTTCTCACTCAAACTAGATGCGGGTCTGAATTTGGATGTAAACGGTATCGAAAGTGTCATTGTTAATCTCAGCGACCCTGTAAACCATGGATTCGACACTGTTATTGGTCGTTTTCGATCATTTATATATATATATATATATATATATATATATATATATATATATATCCTCCCCGAAGTTGAGGTGCTGAATTTGGATTTAATCAGCATGAGAAGTATATCAGCGGTTCCCGAAAACAATTGATTCGACACTAATATCGATCGTTTTCGATCATTTATGAATGTTCCTCTCCTTTCTTTCTCCCTAGTTGCACCGTCAAAGTGATATGGCAAAACCACCTCAGGTCTGAACCTCATCTATGATGAAAATTTCAGATCGGTCGGGTGGTTGAAGAGTGATGAAGTCAGAAAGACAGTTACTTTTACTTTTATTTTTTATATGTATCTCCTCCTCCGCCTCCCCTAAGTTGCACCGTTAAAGTAAAATAATAAAAATCATAACAGGCCAAACCTCATCTATGCTGAAAATGTGATCGAGTTGGTGGTTCAAGAGTTATATTTTTTTATTTTTATATATCTCCCACTCCCATCCCATTCCTCTAAGTTTTATCGTCAATGTGATACGATTAAAACCATCCTAGGACCGAACCTCATCTACGTTCAGTACTTGATCGACATCGGTCGGGTGGTTCTAGAGTAATGAAGTCACAAAGACAATCATTTTCATTTTTATTTTTTACTATATCTTCCCCTCCCCTATCCTACGTTGCACTTTCAAGGTTGAATGACAAAAAATATTCCAGGACCGAACCTCAGCTATGTTGAAAATTTGATTGAGATTGATCGGGTGGTTCAAGAGTTATTAACTCACGAACATAGTCACTTTTATTTTTACATATATTGATTTTAGTATATCTCCCCCTCCTTCCCTTCCCTACGTTGCTACGTCAAAATGAAATGATAAAAAAACACCCCAAGCACGAACCTCATCTATGTTGAAATTTTGATTCAGATTGGAACGTAAAATCGAATGTGATTTATTTGAAAAATACTTTTATGCATTGCGAGAGCTGTAAAAGAGAGATCTGCGATTTCATAAGAAATAGTCGAGCGATTTGGGTCAATAATCTATCAATGAAATGTTAATATGTTCAAACTCTGTAAGAAGTAAAGTTTTTCTTTAAAGTGTGTTTCTGTTTTCATTCAGAGACTGAAAATTTCTTTGAATAACTTTTTCTTTTTTTTTTTGTCAATCTTTTTCTTTCAAATTCGACTATAGAGGTACATTGTACAAATTGCAAATCTATAATTTATAGCTGAAAACAAAATATTAAGTATGTTCACTATTCCATTATTATCCTCTGATTTGTAACAAAAATATATTTATTAGTAGTGGTGATTTCACAACATTTTTTCCTTGGGATTGTCAAAAACTCATTTTTTTGGCTTGCACTTTAAGGTAAGTCCTCTCAATATAAGCTTGACTCGAAAGGCATTTTTACCTCAAATTAATTAATCAATATTTTTACTCATACATTTTTATTGTAATATTTTTTCTTTTTAAAGTTGCAAAATCGAAATCTCGCAAATGTATATTGGACGAGTACATATTCGCAAATAAATTATCATTTATTTTAAGTAAGTGCTCGAATGGTTCATCTTGAACTCCATGGTTTAACAAATACTAATACTATTACTAATAATAATCATAAAATTATAGTAATATCTTTACCACAAAATTTTGGGTGTAGCCAATATATGACTTAAACGAAATCAAAATCATGAATGGTAAGAGAAAAAGGAAGGAGTGTCACAAAACTGGATTTTCTAGAAAACGGCGTTGAGTTGAGTTGACTTTGAGTTTAACGTCCCGTTCAGCAGCGAGGCTATATGAGACGTGGACCTACTGATTAACGTGGAATCCGAACCACATGAGCTCCCGCCGGGAATCGGACCCGGGTCTCCCACGCCAAAGGCGCGTACGCTAACCGCTTAGACACGGAGAAGCTTAGAAAACGGCGTTTTAGTATTGAAACCGCGTACCAAATAAATAGGGTTAGTGAAATCTTTTGCTTCTTTTTACATGGACATTTCTACAACTACGCATGCATGGCATATATAGTCAAATAGTACCAAGAGTCACCAACAGATAGAGCAAAGCACCCAATAAAGCACATACATGGACATTCCTTGTTTCTTCTCCTTACCCTTCTTATGTTTTCAATATGTATTCTTTATTTTTCTCTATTCAAAATTCTAGTTAATCGAATCTGACAGGATTACAAACAGTAACTTCGAGAGTAGGTAAAAAGTATCATTGTACTTTAGTGGAACTTGAACTACCTTTAATAACGCCTCACGATCTACAGTCGAACAACTTAGTCCACTCGTCTAGGGAGGCTGTTTGCAACGGCTCTCCTCTTTGCTGTGAGGCTCTGGTTCTTCCCATCTTGAAATCAGGGAAAGTTGCAGATAGTCGTAAGAGCTACAAACCTATTGCTCTTATGAGCTGTGTCTGTAAGGTCTTTGACCGTATGGAAAATACGCGCCTGGTGTGGTATTTGGAACCAAATTTGCTCTTGAGCAACTATGAAAGTGGATTTCGCTCTTTCCATTGCACTACTGACAATCTATCTCATCTCGAGTGTCAGATTCAAGACACCTTTCTCAACGGGGAGCATCTTGTTGCTACCTTTTTTTGGATTTAGCGAAGACGTATGACACCATTTGGCAGTTACGGTATATTGAAACAATTATATGACTCATTTTGTGGAAATATGGCTCAATTTATAGTGAATTTTCTTCATGGGCGACATTTTAGAGTGCGTATGGGAGGTAGTCTTTCAGAGACCTTTGTCCAAGAAAATGGTGTTCCACAAGGCAGTGTACATAGTTAGTATATCGTTTTCCGCTGAGAAATCTCAATGTATATACTTTTACCACCAACTAACTTGCTTTATTGACCCGGACTTATTAGTTATGGCACTCGTTTAACAATCGTTGATAGGTCCGTTTTCTGGATCTGATCTTTGACTGTCGATTGACGTTGGCACTGCACGTTTGTTATCTTAAGTTCTTGCCTCCATGCGCTGAATCTCTTTCGAGTCCTTTCCCATCCACCGCACATGGAGTGCTGAACGTACTGTTCTGCTCCGCTTATTCTGCAATAGTCAAATCCAGACTATGACTGTATTGCTTATGCCTTAAATAGAGTGGAGGTTGTAGCAGAGTGAAAATTTGAAACTGAGGCTTGTGACATCTGTGGGGCGAAAATATATTTACTACTAAATCGGAAGGCGAATTTCTGAAAAAATCTAACCAAAATGCGTATTTGTTGTAACTCTTGCTGATTCTTCAGCACGAGTTTAGCCTATAATGTACAGCGATAGATGGCTTGAATGTAGCAACTAATACTCGTAATAGGCAATTAATCAACACATAAATGGATGTGCAATTTATATATATATATATATATATATATATATATATATATATGCTTCCTAAAAGTACTAGAGAGTTTTGGGTAATGCTTTCGAGTCTTATCCTAAATGAAGGGAAAGTCCCAACTTACACCTCCCCGCGGGAGAAAGCGGGCAACGTCTTAGTCGGGTAACGTGGCTGGGGACAGACTAACTGCCGGGACTAGGAGTCAACCTCTACTAGGTGCCAAAAGCCTTCTCGAAGGTCGAATGAGCGGGTGTAGGTCAGGGCACCTTCTTGTCCTTAGAAGAGGAAGTTGTCCTAAAAGAAATAGTGGTTAACGACATGGAGATGTGGAAAGTAAATTGAAATACTATCACATTATCTTTCTCCCAG
The DNA here is from genome assembly GCF_964235325.1 of Thermobia domestica. Taxonomy (NCBI): domain Eukaryota; kingdom Metazoa; phylum Arthropoda; class Insecta; order Zygentoma; family Lepismatidae; genus Thermobia; species Thermobia domestica. The sequence continues at coordinate 97,311,729 of NC_137461.1, forward strand.
GACCTACGAAAGAAGAGGATAAATACAATAATAGTTCTTCTTGAGGTAAAATATTCAGCATTTAACATAGTTCCCCGTTCTGGTCTCCAGGTGAGGATTACGTAGAGAAGAATCATTAAAGGAGAAAGTAATAATAATAACTGTCATTTCAACATAGGAACCGGGAACGTACGAACTTTACATGTGGATAAACCTCGGAATTAAAAACTGGAAGTGGATAAGTCTAAAATGAACATACTGTGCTTGAGTGAAGTGAGATGGTCATTAAGAGATGAAATAGTATTGGCAAATTACATAATATTTTATTTTGGTGGAGTCAAGACAGAAAATGGTTTAGCGATAGCAATGAAGAACTAAGTAGCAAAAAGTGTACCAAATGGAATGTTGCAGTGACCGTTTGATGTTTGTAAAGTTAATTGCAAAACCAATGGATATTGTGACAATACAAGTGTGTATGTCAAGAGAGTAGAAGTAATGTACCTAGGTATAATGAGATTAGAGACGTATTGCATCGGGAGTCAATACGTATGCTTAACGTCATAGTAGTGGGAGACCTCAAATAGAAGGAGCTGCGAATAAAGTAGGGGGACCATTTGAACTAGGTAGAAGGAACGCAATTGCTTATCGACTTCTGTAGGCAACATGATATGGTGGTGACGATTGCGTGATATAAGAAAAGAAAAAACACGCTGTATACGTGGAAAATTCTAGGAGATAAGATACACTATAAAATCGATTATATTCGGATTGAAGGAAGTTAGTTGTTAGAGTTGAAGTAAGAGCAGAGAACCAACCAGGAGAGATCATACTGACCGAGTCAGTAAGCCGGGAAAATTCAACACGGCAGTCAGTCTGTCAGTAAAGGAGGTGGGCTGATAAGGGCCATTTTTCGCCCATCAGGCCCGAGATGTGAAATGCATGGTTTCCAATAGTATACCTCATAAAAATAAGAAATCAAATATATTTTGACTGAAAGCGCTGTAAGTGAGAGGTAAAAAAAAATAAATAAATAAATAAACAAAGACGTAAGCCGTGTGTTAATGAAGGAACGTAAACACTAATGTCATGAGTTGGAATCCGAGAAAGCAATAGTAAATAGAACACTAACGGCAAGAATAAGAAGAATGAAGTCTACTACGACTATGAGATCAATATATTACATCGGAAATAATCAGGCATAGATAATAATCAGATAGCTAGAGACACTTGTAGCTAGTTTGCAGATTAGGCATCGTCCTTGCTGTCGTCATCCGAATCGCCACTGGACCATCGTGCAGCTGCGGCATCTTGTAGTGTATGAGTATGTTCTAGACTTGGTTTCTTAACTGCGGTGGAATTGTGGCGCCAGTAAGCCAGAAACCATAGTACGGAAGCAACATGCCCACAACATCCGACGACCCGTGCGCCTACTTTACATTGACAGTACCACTGAACTCGGAGAACAGAAGCATCGTCATGATGTATGTACAGAGAGTACATACCTTTGTCACTTAAGTGCTCGTGAGTGTAAGGATCGGATACATCAGGATAAGGATCGGAGGATCGGCTATTGTTGGTCGTTGTTTTTAATCTTTCCCTCAGTATTGCAATATAGCGTATCAATGACTTCCCATCGGTACTTCATTGACGCGTGGTATGTATGATTCTTCGATATGTATATCTATTACAGAATGTTATGCCATTCTGCGACTGGTTTTCCTGCTCGCACTTTTACTCATATCATACTTTCAGAAATGAAACGCCTTCTCAATACTCCATAACGTGCTGTCTCTATTTTTGCTGCCCTACACACATATCCGCGCAAACAATACATTTTTTATATATTTTATTGACATGCTGAGCATGTATTTTCAGTCACAATCGGTAACTAACATCAGAGCTGGAGTCTCCAGTTGAACTCGTACATTACAGCGTATAAACGGTATTCATCGCTCTATACTCTCGCGCAATACATTTTGATCTCTAATAGGTAGAAGGACACACTGAACCAAAATCAGTTAGTACTCATATCAAAGGTTACACAGCGTTATATTATGACGAGTCAGATTTATTTTGGTTCATCGACTCCTTCTTCCTATAAGCCTCCATCAAAGACAGCAAACATTACCAAAATGTCGCAAAACGCTGAAACGAACTCTTTTTGGGCTCTCATTTCTATGACTTACTATTTTCTTTATCACGTATCTATTATTTTTACATATGCAACAGATCTTCTAGTATACAAATACATTGCAAACTTGTCGGAATCGGACACTTCATTTTTCCGTTGTCTGATGGGCGAAAAATGGCCCTTATCCGCCCACCTCCTTTTAGACTTCCAGGTTCATTGTA